>NC_135414.1:25963792-26563792 GCF_051991245.1 Festucalex cinctus
GCTGAAAAGTCTGCACAGGGCACACACACACACCTGTTCAAATACCAGAAAATTATTACATAAAAAAATGAGACCAAGAGACCAAGATAAACCATTTTTTTCTCTTGCAGTACAAGCCATGGTCCACAGAGAGCTTCCACAGCATCAGAGGGATGTCGTTCAAAAGAATTAGGGAGGAGAAAAGCACAAAACAATTTGCAAATTGCGAGGCATTATAGTACCACGGAACATAGTGCAGAGAGTAAATCGTCAAGTGGAGAAAGTGACATTACTAAGAAGTTGACATCCAATATTGATGAATGATGAGAAGAAGAGGGGAAACAATGGTCAAAGATGCTGCCAAGTAGCCGACAGCAACATTGAAGGAGCTGATGGAATTTCTGGCAAGTACTAGTTGCTTAGTATGTGACAACCGTCGGTTGTCTTCTTCAGCAAGAAAGAGGAAAGTCTTATCTTGTACAGAAAAATATCCACGCTCCGGCTACATTTTGCAAAAACTTGAAAGCTTCCAGAAGCATGTGGGAAAATGTATGACAGTTCATTGAAACAAACGGTTGATGATTTTTTTTTATTATTTTTTTAAGCCAGAAAATTTAAGGTGAAGTACGAATAATTCCAAATCCCAATCATTTGGCACAAAAGCTTACATCTGAACTTAATTTTCCATGCATCAGCAGCACTTTAAATGGTGTGTGCTGCTTCCTATTCAATATGAGTTTGGATGTGTTTGGCCAATTCCGAACATAAAATCAGGTATGATGTATATGTTATGTGCCCACTTTATATTTATTTCCCCTCTATGAGTGATTTCATTCATAAATGGGGTTGTACATATTGGTTCACATTCACGGTGGAAAATGTTTTCAAAAATTATTTATCTTTGTTTCATTTTTTTATGTCACCAAAAATGGCATATTTGAACAAGGGTGTGTAGACTACCACTACGCATTCGATTTGTAGTGGAGCACAGTGGTTACAGAAAGCAAACCAGCTCAAGTAATTCATCATTTTTTTTCTTTAATGTCTTTATTGAATAAATGTGAAACAGTTATTCAGGCAGATTTGTTGATCAGGTCTTCTAAAAAATATGTGGTAAAAGGCTAAGACCTTTTGGGCAGAACTTGACGAAAAAGTGACATGTTGCATGTTTCTATGTAACGTATATCCACACAATAAAAAGTGTGGTGGTGACAATTATCAATAGTTAGGGTTCACATCAAGGTGGATAGATTTATGAAAGCTAAATACTATTTAATTTAAAACTTTCAAATGAAAGCTTAAGTGAATTCCACCTTTACTTGTGACACTGAACAAATCAACACAGAAGGTCTTCACCCAGACAGAGCCTCAACTTAAAAAGTGAGAATATAAAGGGATGATGAAGTAGGAAAAATATGTCAATATATTATAATGTCAAAATGTGCCATGCTTAAAGTACAAGTAATAGTAAAGTGTCATTTTTCCAGCAACTACATTTTGAATTTTAGATTATTTATATTGTGTACACCACAAGAACATGACATTTTAACAATGTTTTATCTCCTAAAACTCTCGAGTGTATGCACGTGTGTGTGAAGGAGACTACTTTGGGCACAGCAGAGAGAACAGCAGGCCATAGATTTATTGCTTACAGGGGAGTAGGAGGCTGCAGGCCTCAGGGGTCTCTTCTCACATCAATAAAACAATGACACACATCGACCCAACAGCAGCCCACTTGCTTCATCACGAGGACAAAGTAGCATCAATAGTTAGATAGAGAGTGGCCGAATATGAGTGAAGTATAGAACAGAGTGCACATGGAGAGTCGGTTGCGCTCGATGTGATTTGTGTCATGAAACACACATGCTCGTGACTGTAAATGTGCTCATATGATCCCATATCACCTGAGGAATGTTGAGCGAGTGAAGGAATTCACAATTTTCAAGTAATTTTTCAAGTTTTAACCAGTGGAGTGCTGACAAATATGATGCAGCCATATTATGTTTGACCTCAATATCAATAAAATGAATTCAGAGATTACAATTACAGCGCAATTACAACGTACAGTTAGCTAGTTAGCTATGCCTACACTTTAAAAATAAATCTTTGCTTCGGCTCGTCAGCTCGGCTGGCGTGGCCATTTTAGAGTGCCTTATTGTCAACCATGAATGCGCATGCCACGCAGTGAAAAATGGAACAAGGATGGGTATTTATTTATTTATTTATTTATTTCTCAGCCAGCCAACTGGAGCTTAATGCTGTTGTGGAGGCTTTAGAGCCTCGTTATCACGCCATGGAAATCCCGCCCCCCCACCGACAGTTCCAAAAAGGAAACCAAATATATATTTTGACAAGCCTATGTAAAATTTAACATGGATGCACACAAGAATAAAAGACCAGAAAATCTGAAGAAAGTAGTTAAGTAAGGGTAAAAAAAAAAAAAAAAAAAAAATGAAGTGGCACAAAAGGGAAGAAGGGGAGACAATATGCTGTAACATTGAGTGGACCAAGTTGCCACTGAGTGATGAAAAGTCTATATGTTACCGTGGCATCATAAATTATGTCCCGCGTCGTATGGTGGAGGGGGCACGAGGTTTGCTGTGTATGTGGGTGTCATCCAGAAATAGGACACCCACACAGCTAGTTAGACAGAGAGCCAAAGAAAACAAATGGCTTTTCTCACACCTGCACCCCTATTTTACAACGTGCTGCCCACGACCACACACACACACTTTTCGATGACTGTATTCATACAACAGAGGAATTGATCAGATAGTGTAAAACATATAGCTGGAGTACATAGTTCACCTCACAACCAGCAACAACAGAATTGTAATTATATGTGTAAGTAGGCTAGGTGAAATGGCTTTTTTTTCCAAGCACCAAATATGGCATGAGGTTATTTCGATGAAACATTTTTAATTATCCACATTTCTGATGTGGTATAACAGTGAATATTATAGGCAGCTATAACATTTAACAAGGAATAAATAAGCCACTCAATTTTGATGATGATGATCTGGATAAAAGGTAGGCATAATAGAGGAATTCATTTTCACCATTTAATACTTGTCACCAATGGGAGATGGTGTCTTATAACTAGTTTGCAGTAAAAAGCTAGGTCAAAACTGCCAAAATTCAAAATAAATAAATGACTAAATAAATAAATGACTAAAAGTGAAAATAAAAATGAATATAAAAAAATATATAATTCAAAAATTACATTTAAAAAAAATAAATATAAATGGAAATAAATCTGTTTTTATTTTCACTTTTAGTCATTTATGTATTTATTTTAATCATTTATTTAGTCATTTATTTATTTTTTTGGACGACGATCGTGTCCACTGTCACCTCAACTTGTGACTTGAGTTGTTAGAGACCAAGTGAGAGCAGACAGTGGACAAGATTGCCATCCATTGCTGCAGCTCTCCATTGCAAGCCGGCAAGACTTCCTTGTTCGCCGAGCTGCACGTTCGACCAATGACAGGCAGTTTGCAATGGTGGAGTCCAAACCGAGACACGCTTAGGACCACCCTCTCATTTGAATAACATTTCGACTTGGCAGTACGACCCAAAAGTGCCAAAATTTAAAATAAATAAATAAATAAATAAATAAACGACTAAATAAATGAATGACAAAGTGAAAATAAAAACGGATTTATTTCCATTTATATATAAAAAAAATTAATATTTTCGAATCATAGTTTTTTATATTCATTTTTATTTTCACTTTTAGTCATTTATTTATTTATTTATTTAGTTAGTTAGATCGAATTTTGGCAGTTTTTGTCCTCCATATGCTCTTCCACTTATGGCAATAAACTGTCTCCACCTGTTGCCATTTTATACTGAAGTCATGGCTTCCTGCGAGTACCTCAATTTTATGTTTAAACCAGGCCATTTTGTGAGTAAATTAAGATGAGATCATAATTATTTCAATATTCATACTTTTTGCGCCCTTGATGTTTGTTGGTGTTCAGTGGTATTTTTCTAATGTAAAATATGTGTGTTCGCTCAATAAAGGACGGGAAACACTGGTCTACAAATTGCTTGTCTTCTTGTGGAACCTAAATAGATAAAATGAGGTAAGGTTTTATGATAACTTGCATACGAATGGCGGTGCTACACTGTACTCAAATTTAAGTATCAAGGAAGTTAGCCATAAAACCTGCAAAGCTAACTTTTCAGATCCAGTAGGACACAGCCAGAGGTGGATGTGTGAGCTTGGCCCAGCGCATCATCCTCGACCACGGAGAACACAGTTCCGCTACCTGCGCTCTGTTTGTGTGTTTACTAATAAATCATCTTATTACGCATCATAAGTAGGCCATCATAATTAATTGGCCAGTCGAGAGAAGCTCTGACAACAAGCCCCCGGCAGTGAGCACACACACACACACACACACACACACAAACTCTACATGGACACAACTCACACACACACAGGCTGATAATCACAGGCGTAACGCATGCACACGTAACGGCTACACTTAGAAGCAAGGCGGCCACTGAAATTGTGTAGATGGATGCAAAACGAGAGAGTTTACCGCCATATTTATCTAAAAGATCCAAGGTCAATGAACCAATCAATCATTTCACCTATTCTTACCTCATTCCCCTCTCTACTCTATAGTCCGGTGCACCTTTGTCACCTTTTGTTGTGAGCACTCCAATGCAAGTTGCACGAAGAGCAATAATGCCGCACATCCTTGTGCTGTGTGAGAAGGTCAGCAGCTATTCAGATACATGGTAACACAGGAAGAGAATGAGGCTTACGCACACATACACACACATGCAAGAGGACTGCAACGTCCTCGCCAACATAAGTGTGAGTCTGTGATTATGAAGAGTGCACCCAAGTGTGTGCGTGTAAACACAGCTACTTTGCTTCTAAATAAATGCCCGCGTGCAAGCTGCCGTAGGTACGGTGACGAGGATATTGTCCTATTTAACGTTCGGGCAACGGATTGTGAGTGGAAGTGGTTAAAGGAAGAGCGGGAAAGGTGACCCTGTATAGGAAGAATGAATGACCTCCGATAGCCATCTTTAGATCAGTGGAGAAAAAGATACCTGATTGGGCTTTGAATAATTTAAAGGGACATTCCGCACAGTCTTGTAACCCCACCCTCGGACACCCAGCTAAAATAAACAAATGTTACTCTTGACTTCAGATGAATGGATGCTGTCAAGCGCCGGCTGCAACATTTTCCCCTAACTTGCACGAGTTCTTATTTATTATTTAATCCCGGATTTTATACATGAAAGGGTTTTTATCTGAAATGTAATACATTCAACACGATTACATCATTTTTAATCACAATCTTGACAATTGAAAGTCACGGGAAGTGTAGGGGATGTTAGTGTGTCAACAGTGTCGGTGATGATGAAAAATTGTGAAAAGAAATGAGAGATCTGAAGCCACAGAATTACAAATATATGAAGACTACTGAGAAAAAAAAAATGTGATTTCATAAAATAAAATAAAGTTGTCATTTTGAAGGGGGAAAAAAAGCCTACATTTGACAAAAATGCAATTTCACTTAGAAATCTTTGATACTATTTTTTGGGTCAGACCAATACCAGTACAAGTGCTTAACTCTTGAGTAGTCACTTATATCGATACCACTAGTACATTAAAATAATTAAATAAACTAAAAGCACTCACCCATCCCTAATTTTAATATTATATACATAAACATATCGCCTAATGTGTTCTTGTCAAGAAAGAGGCACACAAAGAGAGACGGTCAGACACACAGACTGTTGGTCTCTGACTGGGACATAATTTTACATTTTCTGTTTGTTTTTTCTGCCCTTTTATAAGTAGCACAAATATTAACACCTTTATAGCACTGCATTAAATCTCTCAATGTGACAAAAACTATAACACTGAATGAGACTCCTAGTAGGGATTAATTACAAATCATTAACAGCATAGTAAAGTAAACAATAAAACAAAAACAAAAAAACAATGAGAAGCTAACAATTAGTCGTCTGTACTCACTTAACTCAAAAACAATTTTCCAAAAGGCCATCACAGTTAGTAGAATCAATTGCAGCTCACAAAACGTCAACTGAATTGCAACCCAATGATGAGCTTCATTTAACGCGTCAGTCACTTTGAGTCAACAAACACTTAATGAAATGCTTGCTCAACAAAATGCGCAGACCATTCATCAAGCTAAACATTTGGGTGTGCTTCCTCTCAGAAATTAGAAGACTGCAAAAAAAAACTAAATAAAGAAAAATAAATACATAAATAAATTAAAAGAAAATCTGAATTCCACACAATGAGCCAAACATAAGATCACTTTTCACCAAGCCTGCTCCAGCG
The DNA here is from genome assembly GCF_051991245.1 of Festucalex cinctus. NCBI lineage: Eukaryota > Metazoa > Chordata > Actinopteri > Syngnathiformes > Syngnathidae > Festucalex > Festucalex cinctus. Next base: position 25,970,109 of record NC_135414.1, read on the forward strand.
TTAAACGTGTGTGTGGCAGCTGTGATGGAAAGATTTATTATCCTAATTTGTTGACACCTGCACTCACGCTCATGTGCGACGGGTGAAAGGCCAAGGTCAGGTTTAACAGGGTCAAGTTCAGTCGCTCTCCCTGCTGCACTGCATTATGCAGTCCTGGGACGGAATTAGCATTACAACCCGATTTGGCCAGCCTCTTTTCTGCAGATTCAGCACAATAAGACATGCGCGCACACATTTAAGTTAGGATTAGACACGCAATTGATAAACAGGTATTCAAAATACATGAAATAATCATTTTTAATTTGGCGGAGTACCGCTTTGTTTTAGCCACATGTGTGGATATACGAGTCAGCTGTAAATTATGTTCTATACTGTTCCTCTAATAGATGATGTGCCCCAATTGCATCATGCAATAAAAACAAATAATTGCCTCCCTTTTCCCCATCAGGAAAAAAATTTATCATAATCATTATTGTTCACATAGACCTTAAATAAATAGTTAACTACTGAGCCTGTCTGAACTCCATTACTAACCAAAACAGCAGCACCAAAGCACAGACTTTGTTTTGGATGGTTAGTCTTGGGAACAAATTCAAGGCACAGTATTTCAAGTGAGCTTTCATTATTGTAGAAAACCTATTGTATAATATAGCGTTCAAGCAGCATCTTACGTGCATGCTCCAGTTCCAGGCTCTCCCTAGTATGCGTCACTTCTCTTCTGTTTTTTTCGTCATTTTTCCAAAGTAGTTATTTTTACTTTGTATCTAACCCATTTGACATGAATCTTAATATACTATTAGCATTCCTTAATATTACACTCTAACAAATTTCTGTATAGTCTAAAGTAAAAACAATTACATCATGCTTTTTAATTTTACAGTATTTAACTGTATACAACAATGTATTGTGGGTAAAACAGTGCATTATGGGTAAAAACAAAGTACAGTCATTTGCTGTATAATTTGTACGAGAAAGTTGTAAACTAGATTACAGTGAATTTCTGTTTTCTTAAAAAAATACAGTATGTAACTAATTTATATACAGTAAATATTCGTAAAAAAAAATACAGTAATAGATTTTCACAGTAATTAAATGAGAGCTGTCAACTTGTTTGCCAGTTATTTCTTGTAAATTCTACAGTTAATTTGTTACAGTGTTTTAATTTGTTGAAATAATGTCAAAATACTGTAGCATCAAAAGCTCGTGTGTTGGACAGCATAGGAATGGAAACACCGGGTTAATGATCATCCAGCAAAACAAGGAGAGACAGAGGGAGGGGGTGGGGGGGGGGGGTGACTAAATCTAAATTAAGATGTTGGATGCTGGCTTTCCAATAGGACCTTGACACATCAGTTGACCTACTCATGACAGAATCCCAGTGCTGCGGATTTGGAATTCTATTAGTATTACCAACTACGGGGTGGGGAGAAAAAAAAAAAAAAAAAATGTCATTCAGTCATCAGGAAGAGACCAATCCATAGCTTCTATCCATCAGCCAATTACTGGTGCTAAAGTGGAATTAGATAGGTATTGACAATGAGAGGAGGTGGAGGGAGATTAAGGAGAGAGATGGAAAGACGAGGAAGGAGGGGGAGGGGGTGAGGAGCAGAGTGGTGCAGTCTCCCAAGAAATGTGTCGGGGGGGAGGAATTGTCATTTAAGTACGATTTGTATGTGACTGGCTGGCGACCAGTCTGTGGTGGGGGTAACCCATCTTTCGCCCAGAATCAGCTGTGATATGCTCCAGATCACCTGCAAGCGGGATAGAATGTATTCATTGTACAGTATTTGTTCGAGTTAGAGTTAGAACTGAGCGGGGTGGAAAACATTACACTGAATAGATAAGCCAAAAAAGGCTGGACTAAACTAAACATATACAAAGTAAGAAATTTAACAAAAATGGGGATATTGCATTACATATTTTTCAAACAAACCTAAAATATTACATTACCGTCTGTGATTAGTAACATAACAAAAACAGATAAAAACAAATAATATGAAGTATAGAGAATGTTAAGTCACACGATGAAATGGATTTCTGCCTGCATGGCGGATCTTTATAAGTTATTGGAAAAATAGCCGTGGCGGTGTATTGACACAGCTGGCTCTCAGATCAATACATCGAGAATGGGCAATACATTTTAATTTAAAGCTGTTCAAACTTTAGCAGCAAATCCATGCGGTTCAGAGCGGAGCAGCCTCCTGCCTGCCCCATCCCGGCAAACACACTTGCACACATACTTGATGTGAAGACAACCCACACGCACCCACAAACACAGCAACTTATAAGGAAAACTGCTCAACTACTTCTAAACAGGTATAAAAATTTAAAAGTGAACACAATTTATCGGCGAGTTTACTACAGATAAGCCTGATATTTAAAAGGTGATCAGCAGTCAAAAGACTACTTTATTGCCATGTTCATCACGTTTACTAGCATGAGTGCAAACACCTTATGAATTAATGCCGAGTTATTTTTAGATCAGAAACAAACAGCATCTGTAATTAAATGGCCAGTATCACCAGAGGATGAGCAGGAGGGCACTTCTGACATCTGCTTTCAGCTTGCTCAATTAGCATAATTAATCAACATGAATCGATTGATGCAAATTCCTATATAAAACCCAAGAATAAAATCGCAGGACATTCATTCTTTAGTAGTGGCAAATCGTTCATTGTTCATCAAACAAGTGAGACGATGGTGACTATTGTATTTCTATTAGGGTTTTTCAATCTCAATTCTAACAGTCTATCATGACCAGCTCATTTTCCAACAGACTGTGATTGCTTATTTCCGGGAAGCATGCTGAAAAGTTGCAGCTAGATTCCTAGTTTACATATTTAATGGACAGGAATAATATTGTTGCCTCAATAACACCACATAGAAACTCACAAACTTCCCCATTTCGCCAATTAAAAGTTGACCATTTTTAAATTGAACTTCATATTCACAAGCAGTTAGAAATCCAAATTGGTCAAGTGCCACACTTTTTTAATAAATTAACTGCAAGAAAGCAATGTGCACAACAAAACAACACATTTGCTGACAGGGTGGACATTTTTTTGCTAATGTCGGCATTGTAGCCCTCCACTTCGCAACACGATTCGGATTGCAAACTAATGGTGCATTGTTCAAAAATGACTTTTTCATTAAAGCCCCCCCATTGTAATATTTCCTTATGACAGAGTGGACATTAAGATCCAACTACACATAATATGAAAATTACATGATTGTCAATATTTTTTCTGCAATTATACACTTCTTTTTTTTCACTCCATTGAACAAAGACAAAATATTGGTGGTATTGTCACTGAAAACAGTTTGTTAAAAGGGGCAGTCACCGCATAATGACAGTATGGACAGCAATTTGAGGGAAATTTCAGTTTCATTTCTCTGTCACATTTTCATGATGACTGAGTGATTCTGATCAGGTCACTTTAAAGTGATATTGATCCTATTGGGTTTGTTCCGCATACTAGCTATGGTTATGTGACAAATCACCTGTGCAGCCTTATTCTTCTCAATACAATATGGGCATTGGGCATGGGCATCCTATACTAAAAATAACAACACCAGTTAAGAGTTCACCCTGCCTCTCGTCATGAGATGCCTGGGATAGCTTCAAAATGGAAAACCCAACCTAACATACAAGTAGGATTGCCTTACCTTTTTCTCTGTTGTCAAACTCAACTGTTCTCACGTACAATAACAGTACAGATAAAAATGAGGACTTCACAATTAGCACATGGGTAAACAAAATTTTAGCCACAGTCCCTGAGGGTTTCATGTGAAGACAAACGGTTTCAAATGGCATCTGGACACATGCTCACACACACACACATACTCTCACATTCCCACTCAAACACAGCTAATATTGTTATATAGCTGTCAGCTTGGCAGTGGTGTGGGTTAATCAGAGAGGCAAGGGGAAGGCTGCTATCTACTCACCACACTGCCACATTTATCGATTCCATTTACACACAAATACACTTGCACTCAGATGTGCGCGCGCACGCACAGACACACACAAATTGACACCCATTTTCTCCACAAGAACAGGCACCCATAACACCCCTTTAACAATTCTATTGGCCCCAAATAGATTTTCCCATTTTACGCTGTAGAGGCAGGGGAAACACTGGAGCATAACTGAAAGTGATATAAATGCATCAAAAAACAGATGAACAAACATTGGGGCGAGATTTATTACTGGGAATTTTAATAAAAGTTGGAGGCGGATGAATTGATTTTGGTTTAAGGGCGGGTGTTCTAAGGAACAATTTATTGGGATGGCCCAGGTAAGATGCATTATTTTCCAATTGTTATCCGGCTCCGCTGTTTAAGGGGCTGATTTGTGTTGTGTGTTGCATTTTATGGGCAAGAAGCAAAGGGGAACTTTCAATGATTTAGGTGGGATGTATTAATCAAAAGGCAGCTTGTGTGAACCATAGATCGCCACAGCAAGGAGGCACAGGTGACAGCTCATTCAGGGGAAGACTGTTTTGGGGCCGCACATCACCGCTTCTCAATTCCACTTCCTTCTTCACACTTTCTCTTCCTCCCTCTTTTTGACATCGCCTCTTCCTGCTTCATCGTCGTCGTCCCCACCTCCATCCCCTCCGAGCTCGCTATCCATGCCTCTTGGCCACAGTTCAGTGCACATTTGCTTTTAAATTTTACGAGGCCGAGAGTAGCATTTAACCATCCATGCGGCAAATAAACGGGGATTAGGAGTATTTAGTGGTTTCCTCCTCCCTAAAAGCCTCATGCTTCCTCAGTGCTCAGTGACCTTTGCTGCTGCTTCTGACATGTGAAGAGACGGGCCCATCATCATCATCCGACATACACTTTCACTCTGCTTCCACTTGATATGGCAGTGCCTGTAAATGATGTACTGTTTGCCTTTGTGTAAATGGCTCACTTGCCGCTAAGTCTGCAACTGAATTTGGACGTTTTTGTCTCTTTTAGTCAGCTGTTTTTTGTTTTGTTTTGATTGCCAATCTCTAAGCAAGGGTGGAGTACCTTTTTCCCCCCCATCAGGGGCCATCCAGTTCACAAGCTCCCCAACAGTGTCTGAAAACATGTATGAAAACATGCCTTGTGAAGTTCTGACACACTTTGGATTCACCCGAAAAGCATCTTCCCTTACAATAGTTGACGTGTCCACTTTAGAGCGCCTCGTTGTTGGCAGTGAGAGGAAGGCGTAAAACCCATTAGGAGGGGGGGAAATGTTTTTAAAAGTTAGACTTGAAAGCTTCATGCTGGCGTGGGCGCGCTAGAGCGCTTCATTGTTGACCATGAGTGTGAGCACATCATGAAGAGAAGGGGGAAGAGTGAGGGGGGGAAAGAAAGACAACTCCAACACGAAAGCCAGCGTGTGGAAAGGACCTTCACGTTGGCATGGCCACTTTCGAACGTGTAATAAAGCCCAGTAATGATCCGGTGGGATAGATTGCAGTCAATAGAGGATTTAAGTGGCTATATTTTCATGGCTCAAACATGTAGTCTGAATGTGTAGGATTATGAAAGATGCTAAAAGAAGTAACATCTATTGTCAATGTTGTAGTAGTGCTTTTTTCATTGACAGTTGAGGGTTGTGTGATTTCAAGAGCAGAAAGAGGTTGTTTCCATGACTTTATTTTAAAGCCTCATTTTACATACTTGAGTGTTTTCTTATTCATTCAGATTTGGCAGGGTGGATAACAACATGTGGCGTGACAAATTTAGAATGATCATATTTAACACTGTAGACAAAAGTTACACAATCAACTTGTATAGCACGCCTTGGCTACAATTACACTTGGACACAAATGCGCTTAGTTGTTTTAAATACGTGTTCACATCTGCAACACTTTAAGATTTTATTCACTCACATCATGAGACTACTTACTACAAGAGTCGCATGAAAGTGAACACTAAGATCTGTTTATTAGACACTCCGCTATCTAAATTCACAGCATAATGTGCAAGCCAACATACACACCTGTGTGATGAAAGGCTATTTGGCCAGGCCCAGTCACCTGTGGACAAGGTTGATTTTGTTTACTTGAATTTTGGATTGCTTCTGTAATGAATTGGCTTTTCTATGTGTGGGCATGCACGCTAAACATAAGACAGATTTCAAAAGAAGTAATGTGATTTATATTCCTTCACTACTACAATTCTTGTTTTATTAAATATCAAACAAAATTATGTTTTTATTTCAAAATAAAAAAAAATAATAAAAAAAAGATTACCTTTGCATTTATACAAAAAAAAAAAAAAAGCCTCTCAGGTACATTTAAAGTAAAAGTTCAATCATTGTAGTCATTCAGCTGTGAATATGGGAGTGGAAAAACAAATCTATGTGCCGGGATAATGGCCAAACTGGCCAAAGCCAGTCAAAGTTCTTAGGACACAGACTGCGAACCACAAATGGGAGGCTGTTGATGCGTGTTATCGCGTGGTCACCAGCAGCAACCAGTAACTACTTCACATTTTAAATGCGGACCGAGTATCCTGTGACCACCAAAAGTTTTCATTTACCCCAGCAACATTGAAAACCGTTACAGGCAATTTAGTTCCATGGATGTTTACGGAATAGTTTACCAAAGATTTGAGCATTTACTACAATTGAGGTCATCATTATGCCAGCATCTACCAATGACCTTAATAGAAGGTTCTTTAATTTATATATTATGTTATTGATATCTGTTCAAGTATCAGATCACAAGTCAGGTTTCCATCCAAATGTTTCATTTTTAAGCAAATTTTGTGAAAATGCGCAAAACGGACATGTGACTTATGCCCATTTCCATCTGTTCTTCTTTTTCAGACACTGACAGGAGACTCCGCCTACACTATAGAGATGTGATCCATCAGTAATTTAAAAGAAGAACAGGAAGCGACTGCGCTGATGTCGTACAAGTTTGCTTTTGTAATTCTTAATCAACCGTACCTTTCTTTACCGTTTTCCATCTAAAATTGCGTTAATTCCAAAAAGATTTCTGTTTCGTCATCCCCCCCAAGCCTAATTTTCTTTATCGTCTGCCATTGCTTTGGGACTACAAACGTACGTGTGACGTAATATTCAGTCAAAAAATGCAACGTGTATCCGGTCTTGTCAGTTTTTATTCGCAAAATCCGTTTCCGTAGCCAAAATCTGCATTTCCTTTTTTGATACGCTTCAAATCCACCCTCTCCAAGCGTACATTCAGTTTTATTTTTGCATTTCTTGAAATTTTGATTAAAAATGTGTGCATGGAAACCCCACTACAGATGTTCAATACATTCCCTCTAAAAGCACCAGTAAATTTGTTTGGTAAACATGTGAGGAAATTATTTGGTTGGCTATGGACCTTACCATAAAGTACATAGTCCTACACAAATTTACCTTCAAGTTCATACCCTCAATGCATGTGGACAATTGCATGCATGACTTCAAACACCTTGGGAATTAACTAGGAGAGAGATTGTGAACTAATCCCTCTATCAGATCCAATATCAGTGACCTCAGAGCTCACAAAAGGTGCTTATTCATAAATGGACAAATATTTCCACACTCTTGGTCAATGCACTCCATGTCTTTCACTTCCAGTAATAGCCAAGCGTCCTACTACCTTTGTCCCTATAGATTAAAATGTAAAACCCATTTCATTTCTAAAACACAAACATCCATCCATCCATCCAATTCATTTTCCGAACCGCTTATTCTTCACATAAACATAAATGACATGAGGGGCCTCTGTGGCCTATGAACAATGCCCAGAGACCCGTACTAGTCAAAGGTCAAGGTTTGGATGAGGGCCTCAGAGCTCCAAAGAGTGACATGGAATGAACCTTTCCCATTAACCTGCTTCTCTTTCTCTATGAATGTCATAAGGGAGGCACAAGCGCTGTTGGTCTTCAACTGTGATAGTGATGTCATCTTTATACCTTAAAGTTCTGGTGGTGGATCTGTACATTGCACACGCACAACCAAAGACCGCTAAAGACTGGGTAATTGGTTGGGGGGGGGGGGGGGAGCGCCACTGTCAAGGGAACAGTGGCCCAAAGGCAAGTGCACCCCAAGCTACTGAACACGACTCCATCGCCATTACTGCCTGCCTGAGGCTCGTGTATAGAAATGATGAGATGGGGTTCATATGCCTGACTGGCTAATAGTGGGTGGATAATTTGCACATTTTTGGTTCAGTCCACTCTACTGAGGCTGCTGCAGGCCTATACATTACCTTAGCTCTTTTGTCGGGCTAAAAGAGAAATATTAGACATCAACTCAGCTGGAATTAAGCTGATTCATACAAAGTGTGACTCTAAGCATAAGTTAAGCAAGCATGAAGAAAGGAACTTTGACAAGAACAACAATGTCCCCGTAAATGTTCACACAAGAAGAGATTCATTAATCATTAAATGACTCCACATGTTAGTGTGTTAAATAAAAAAAATGCATCGCTCTATCTGAGCCAGGGCTTCTCCAGTGTGTGCTTGCTGCTGTTTGTGTGTCAGGGCTGATTGCTCTTGACTTCATTAATCTCTGCAGTGTGGTTATGATTAGCTCTGCGAGGCATGCCAGAGGACATCTGACACGCTCGCACACTCACCGTCAGGTCTGGCCACCTCTCAAGCCTACCTCTCTCTCGCTCCAACCAATTAGATGGGAGCAAAGAGGGGGAAAAAATAGAAGTGACGTCCTTTCATTGTGACATAAAATGACTCTCTCTGGAAAGTCAATTTTTCATTCGTCACATTGATTGGTTTGAAAGACTTGAGCCAAGTTATTTCTGGTCTAAGTTAATGTTTCTCAAAATGTGGCGCACAGATCATTATTGTCCTCAAGAAACCCTAAATGGCCTGTGGGTAACTTTTGGGACAATGCCTCAAACTTATAAATCATGTGCGGGTAACATTTTAAGTAACAACATTACAAGTTGTCCATTGTTGTTAATATTAAAACTTAAATGAGAAGCTTGGCTTCTATGATTACCACTTTTGACCCTCTAGTTCAGTGGTCCCCAACTGAGGGTCCGCGGCCAAGTGCTGGTCCACCAGCTATTTGGTACCGAGCAATACGAAGGGAGGAACAAAAAAATTAATTTATTTCTTTTAAACAGCAAAGCAGCCAACAAAATTATAATCTTTCGCATATGTTAACATGCACCCTAAGTGGGATCATAACTTAAAAAAATAAAAAAAAATAAAAAAATAAAAAAAGCATTTTTATATTTGACGGGTACATTTTTAGTCCAGTGTTAGCTGTTGAAAAAATGTTTTAATAATTTTTTTCTGTTTATCAACTTTTTTTCTTTTTGTTTTAAAATGTTGAAGTGCTCTCTAGTTACCTTATTTGTCAATACAGATGCTTTAAAGGTCACCTTTTCGAAGACAGATGTTTATTCTCAACCATTTTTTTTAAAACAAAGGAAAATAAAACATGTTTTATAAAGGAAATTTAATTCATGAAAACTGGCAATTTAAAAAAAAAAAAACAATGTAAAATTGTGATATGGATGGAGATTAAAAAAAAAAAAACTCCAAAATTAAAAATTCTCTGTAATTCCTGCCTGTATACGAGCGCACACACAAACACAGTACATACTGTAGATGAACCACATTGCCATATGAATCTATTTGTGTGATTGTGCGTCAACACAAGACAGCGCGGTGACAAATTGTTGAAAGGAGGAATGAGAGGAATAATGATGGACAATAATGCCACATGTGTACTGTAGCCAGTGTGTGAGCATGTGTGCCGATGAATCTCTCATCGTGACAGCGGGGCCGGCAGCAGTGAATGTCCTTCTGGGTGGGACACACACACATCCACAAACACACCCCCACACACACACACACACACGTATACACAGATGGAAACGACCACACTAATGGATCACCCCTGTCTGCACACAATCCGCCACAAATAATGATGAACCACCCCTGCATTAAACTATTTTACACAATGCTCAATTCATTACTTCTCTCTCCCTCTTACTCTGCCCCTTTGTGCGTATAGGTGAGCTAATAAAAGGTATGATATTTCTCCTCTATCGGCACAATCATAGTTTTTATCCATTAGTAGCATATTAGGATGGGAAATGAAGAGAGGTGGGGTGGTGGAGTGGGAGGGAGGAGGAGATGGCTTCAAATTGGTTTAAAAGCAACAGAAGCCTTAGGCATGAAAAAGAAGAAGAGCAATGCTAAACTATGATGCTTTTCGACCTCTGGTGAACTCTTGGTTACAGCAAATTCTCTCACGCACGCGGACTGGAATTGGAATAATGTATGTGTTGGAAAACTTTCCTTCAACTGTCATTTAACTTTGCACTAGATAACATACATCTAATTACCTAATTTCCTCTACGAGGAAGGAAAAAAAAAAAAAAGTAAAAGAAGAATGGAGTGGCATGAAAAAAATTAAAACTACAACCACTAGAAAATGATTGCTTAAATGTCATTTAGATCAGTGTTTCTCAAATAGAGGTACATGAAGGCACCCCATGGGGCACGTGAGATTTGAAAAAGATAAAATAAAATACAATAATAATAATAATAATAATAATGTAGCATCCGTGCAAGAATAATTAGTAAATTGTGCCAATATTTCAGTAAAATGTAAGTTGAGAAAATAAATGGTATTCTCCCCATAGCAGAATGGTTCAACCCACCTAGCATCACCTGCCAATCATTTCAAAACTTTATTTAAAATGAAGGTAGTTAATAGTACAGTGTTGCCTCGTTTTCCGCTGTGGTTAGGTTCCAAAAACTACCCACAATAAATGAAATCCGCAAAGTAGCTAGCTTTATGTTTTACATTTACTATAAATTTTAAGTCGAGTCAAGTCATCTTTATTTATATAGTGCTTTCAAAACAGCCTTAGCTGTCACAAAGCACTTTACAGAAACCCAACAAAACTAACATAACATAAAAGATTAACAGCAATACAATACAATACAATACAATAACAACAAATCAACATTCTTAACAACTCATTCACTGCCTTTGACAAGTATACTTGTCAATTGTATTTTTTAGAGCGGTGCTAAATGGGGGCGAATCTGAGCATGCTCCACTGTAAATATCAAACTTGGAAACAACTTTACTGATGCCCAACCACCGGTAGATGACATCATTGCCCCATTTTATAGGAAATAAACACAGTTTCAGAGTCCATGGGAGAAATGGCTGTATTTTGGCAAACCTACATTTTTCTGCTGTCAATTATAAAAGAACGGGACGGGACAAAAAGTAGGGAGTCTATTCTGTTATTTGGTTGATTCGGTTTATATATAATTATTGAATGTAATATCACGTGAGTATTGTAAATGTAAAAATTTTCTATAATGACTGGCAGTGAATGAGTTAAACACAAATGAGAGCAGGTCAACACCTGCATTAGCAGTAGCATTAGCATTAGCTAGGTCACCACACAGTTTATACAGGTTTCTCATTGAAGCATTTACTTTTTCTCTCTTGTTTAACCACTCTAAATGTTCAAACCTTCGTAAATTGTATATAATAGGTACATTGCTGTAAAAGGAAAAAAAAATACAGAATTGCACTTAAAAAAATAAAAATAAAAAAATAAAATCCGCAATACAGTAAGACCGCGAAAAGTGAACCGTATTATAGTGAAGGACTGCTTCATTTATTTTTGAGAACAGATATTTACTATGACCACTAAAGGAGAACAGTTAATTGTGACTGTATTGTGTGCAAAAAAATATAATTAATTTATTCTTTATCTCTTTCTTTCTTTTGTTAGTAATATTTTAGTTCCAAAAAGTTCAAGTGAGTTCCAATGCTTAATAAACCAGACAATGATGGCACTATACTCTATTTATTTATTTTATTTTATTTTATTTTAATTGTTTTTCAACCTAAAATGCTTTGCGCTGGTTAGGGGGTACTTTGCTGAAAAAAATATTTTACAGGGGGTATCATTGAAAAAAGGTTGAGAACCACTGACTTCGATCAAGTCAAAATAATAAAACTGCATGTACCATTGCAAACTTTCAATAGACGGCCATGTTCAATAAATAGTTAAAGCTTGTATTTACTCTTTTAGGTGTGTTTAGTTAGTTCATTGCAGACTACTCTAAGAATTGGATTGCTTGTTGAAGAAATACATGTAAAAGGAAACATACCAAATATCTTAAAATCTTTCCTGATATGCTCACATTAATTGTTTTATGTATACATAGTTCATTTAAGGTGCCTATTTTAAAGCCTTAAAAGCTACTAAAAGCTATTGCAAAAGCTGATAGACTGATAACAAAAACTATTCTCTGGCTTGGCTCAGCATAGCAGAGAAGAAAAGTCATTATGGATTTCAATTAAGTGATCCCTGGCCAGAGAGGGATGCGTCAGAGTGGGGGGATTAATGTGCTGCGGACAGATGTTTAATAATAATGGCCGAACTGGCCCTGCCGAGAAACACACATTCCACCCTCTGCACCCTGCTGCGGCACGCACACACAAACATGTGCACGGACGCCCACTTCTAATCACTCATACACCGCCACACACACAATAATGATTCACACACACAGTGGGGAACCGAGTGTGACAGTCTTACTCACACATATACTCATCCATACACGCACACACACACTGTCACTTTATCAAGAAAGTGTGTGCGCTTGTCTTTATGACCAGTGCTGGCCACAGTGCATATGGCCCTCATTTAGGAACAATGGGCATGGAGAATGACTGGTTGGATGAGCTTCCTGACTGCGAAGAGGTGAGTGGAGGCGTGTTAAATGACATGCCCCGTATGGAGAGATGGAGCACGCGGCAGACAGAGTAAAGGGGAGAGGGTATGGATGGGTAATGCTGGATAATGACTGGCTCACTTTAGGAAGCAAAACATTTTCTTTCAGCGTGATCACGAGGACAGCGGATGAGGATAGTAGATCAAAGCAAGCAAGCGCAGGCACATTTTAACCTTGCTGTAACTGTTAGAAAAGTATGAAGAGGAGCAATCCATTGTATAATGGAAATAAAATAAAGATCTGCCACCTAGTGGCATTTAATACAGCATATATGTTAGCATCTACTTGGGCAAATTAATTTATTTGTATTGTATATCATATAATTTGCATTGCTCATATTCTACTAAGCAGGCATATATGTTCCCATGTCTCATTTAAGGCAAGTACCATTGAGGTTCTGTGTTTGTCATTACAGCAGCAGGGTCAACTAGTGGTTTGCATGTCTGCCTTAGGCCTTCTCTGTGGAAATTTAATGTTTTTCTATCATTTTCTTTGTGTGTTTGTATTTTCCTCCCATATTCCAAAAACAAATTTGCACGAATTAGACATCTAAAATCAGTGGTTCTCAAAGTGTAGTGTGAGTACCAGAGAGGTGTGCTGGCTCCCTCTAGTGGTGCATGAAAGAATTAATTAACTCATGTACAACTCAGTTCTATTTCACTTTTATCGAGAATATATGTGCATTTTATATTTTATAAATTATATGCATTTGTTTTGGTGCAAAAGGAGACGTTCTATTTTCCTATAATTAAGAATAGTGTTACTGCTAAAGCTGTGCATATTACAGTGACTTAGAAAATTATTAAATATGCCTGTTAGAAATAAAAACTGTTTGATTAACAGATGTGCAAACACCATGCTTGCATGTTTTCTTCAGGTACTACGGCTTCCTCCCACCTCCCCCAAAAATATGTTGGATTCTTTAGCACTCTAAATTGTCAGTATTAATGTGAGGGTGCATGTTTTTTTGTGTTTTTTGTCTACATGTGCCCTGCAATTGGCTGGCAACCAGTCCAGGGTGTACTACACCTCTCACCCAAATTCAGCTGGGATTGGCTCTAACTCACCTGCGCTATTGAGTGGCACAGTAAAAAGAAATTGAATAATTCAAAAGGGTCATTATTACACTTTTCCTCTTTTTAAGCCTATTTTTCCAGATAATTTTACAAAGAAGAAAAGAACACTTTACGTATCGCTATATTTCAAGACAACAACATGAAGAAGACCATAGTCTGTCTAAACCTAGTAGTGAGTCATCAGACAGTGTGTAAACATAACGTCTTTCCATGAAGTGCTTTCACGCTCTATTTTTTGAGTCACCCCCTCACCTGGTGACACCTAATCAGCACGGCGGCAGGACAAATTGCTTGCTGCCGTCATCACAGTCTTGTCAGAAAACGATACTTCGTATTCGGTGTACGTGCAGTCTTGTCACAACCACATACCTTTAGTAATTACCGGCGCGGCCATCCTCCCGCCACTCCAACGATGGATAGCCCAAAGTGTAGCGAGTTCACCCTGGAGTCATAACTCTTCGTAGGACATCTGCCTTCTGCTCTTCACAACTGCCGTGGACCACGGACAGCAAATTAGCCTGAGAAAAACAGTGAAGAGAGAAAAGGATACTTAACCAACAGCAAAGCCAGCGTGTCTATACACAACACATACAGTATGGAGACCATAATGTCGTTGACATGCAATACCACCCAGGATCCCAAAAATTTGTTCGCAAAAAAAAGTTTTTTGAGTCATATTTGTTGAAATACATGTGCCCGCTGTTTTCTTTATCATTAATTAAAATGGATTTTGTGTCTATATTATCAAGGTATTTCAGTATCGTTGGGCCCTGGGGAGGAACCAAGTAATTTAGTTCTTAAGAAAAACTTTACAGAAATTCTGATCTAAGGATTAATCCATTAGCTGTAGACTAGATAACTATCTTTGCTTGCACACACAGACATGCTGAGGGGATCACTTCGACAGGTAAATATGGCTGACGAGTGGAAGAGGTGGGGGAAATGAGGAAAGAAGGGAGGGGAGAAATAAACTGATAAGTGATGATGAAGAGGGAAAAATGAAGATACTGTCAGGAAAGAGGTGAAATGGATGATAGAAGGGAATGGAGGAGTTCTGGCATGGCAGATCAATCAATACACACAATCTGCATCAACAGAAGAGATTTTATTTTATTTTTTAACTTACTTACCTACTTAAAATAGTTATATCTAATGTAAATTATACCCTGCTATTCCTGCTTCATTTCTAGATTTGAAAGTTTTTGCTACTAGTTTTTGTTGTTATTTTATTTTTTATTTTTTATTCCTCTTCTGTAACCCCCGCTTTGGCTGTTTTTTTCTTCTTATGAATACATTTAATTGATAGTATTAGGTAGTTAAAGTTACTGGTATAGTAATGTGTAGAGGTTACTTTTTCTGCAGCTGTTAACGAAAGAAGACTGAAAACTTTTACTTACTTATTTAAAGATGAACAGTATAGTCACAAATCTATTTTAATTAGGAGTTTCTAAATATTCACTCTAATATTTGACTGTAGACGGTTTGACGTTCTGCCTAACATGTTGCTATCTGGGCCGTTTAATGAATCTATATTGCAGATTACAACCACAGTAAACTCGACTAGATTCATCATGCAAAATCAATACATACGACATGCTACATACGGGTATACTGCAGTCAGAAACATAAAATATATTACCAAAATATGACTCACCTTTTGGACGACGACGGTCGACCTGCAGGGACTGACGCTAGGCCACCAATTAGCGTGATTTCCTTTAAAACAATCATGTCGCTCCCAACGTTCATGGTGGCAAATTTCGTCACTGTATTCAATACCAAAATATTATAACATATCGGTCTTTTTTAATAAATGTGTCACACAGAAGAGAAGAATAAAATAAATGAGAGAAAAAAAAAGAAAAAAAAAAAAAAAACATTTTCACCGGAAGTAATCTATGAACGCTCTGTGATTGACAGCTGCGTTTCCTCGGCAACCGTAAACGGAAGCCGGAGTCATGGCGGAGCTCCTGCAGATTCAACGCGTGCTCGACGAATTCCGAAAGCTACAGTTCTACAAAGCAAGGTAAAGTTGCAAGATACAAACAGGCAGGTTACAAGTTTATGCTGATGGGACAGCTAAATAAGCTAGAGCCACGCTAAATGAGGCATATATTATGAGTACTAGTTTATTTTAAGCACGCACGCTTAAGTCAATCAAAAGTGGATTGATGTTGACAGATTCGTCATTCGAATTAATTTAACCAGATGCATTTAGAGTCGTTGATGTATACTGCAGTAATGTTTACTTAACAAAAACATGTTTTTTTCTGTTCTAAGAATGAAAAAAGAAAACAATGTTTTATTTTCTCTGTTTCAGGTTAGTTGAGGCAACTAGACAGCAGGAACTCAGGGCTGCTCTCCGAATTCAGAGCTGGTTCCGAGGCTACAGGGTACGCATTTACATCAGGTAATATTTTATAGCCTACCAAAGTAACCAAGTCTTCATTTGTCATCTGACAGATTACTGCTTTTTATTTCATACAAGCCCAGCCATTTTAGCTTCACCATTTCCTCCTGGGCTTAAAAACATCTAGGCAATTTGTTAATTTACAGGGAATACCCTGATACTGGCTACCTCCCATAATTGTAGGACTTCTTTGTAAATGGCCTTGAGGAATAAATGTCGCTTGCTCCGTGTGTTCCTTTCACACACTCATGCCTCTGTGCCTGTTCTGTACTGCGACCCCAACACCATTCTGCAGGGTCAGCAGACAAACTTCCAGACAGTAGGTTAATTCAGATTACTTTAGTTAATTGATCAATACGTTAAGTGGATAATTAGCAACAGTTTTAGCCGCCTAAGTGCAACTCTGGGGTTGTGCTATCCCACTATAAGCATTGATTTTCCAGGTGTATAAATGGCCTTTTGGAAATTGATGGCCTCATTGGAGGTGGAGATTTGCAATGGACTTGCATTTAGAGTATGTTTGAAGATGAATACAAATGTGTGCAGCTGCATAAAGGGGGGGAAAAAGCTCATGATAGAAAGGCCTGGAGGAGCAGCAATTTTGTGTATGTGTGTGTTACATTAACGATCCTGTGACCTTTGAATTCTATTTCTTTGCATCATAACAGTTGTGAGCAGAAAACAAAATCACTGTTTATCTTTCTTTTCAATAAAAGTGTTATGAGTTTATAATTGATTTTTTCCCTTTTCGTCGACACCTAATTTAAATTAATTTCATGCAGGATAACCATTTTTACACCTTTTTTTTTCATTTGCAGCTCTTGCTGACAGTCTTGCATTTTAGGTTTCATTTGACACACTAACAAAAACATTCACAATTTAATTTAAGTTTTCCGCCCCATTTCAGCCGTACAAAATACCCATCTAATCCTCTTCCCAATATGACTTCATGACAGGCATCTGCACGAGAAGGCAGTCATTATACAGAAGATATGGCGGGGCTTCAGAGCAAGGGCGCTTTGCAGACAAATGGTGATGGTAAGCCAGAACGAGCAACGGCTATAGATGTATTGATTTGGTTACGATAGCATGCATTAGAATTCAATTTCTATAGGCCTAAGTCCCTGCATCTGACCTCAAGAAATATAATTCACTCATTACACGTTGGGGAAATTAGCACTTAGGAAATATGATGTAATATGTGATGGAATTTTATCTGCATTGCAATTCCTGGGATGCTTTTAGAATGAGTGTGGGGAGGAATAGAGTGAGGTAAATGGTGGTAGCAGACATGTAGAAGTGTATGCGTGTGCATGTGTGTGTCTATTTGTGTGCTTTAGTAAAACAAGGCCGCCTTTTCGGCATATTGCCTCCAACTGCTTCTTAATTGAACAGATTGTTGATACCGGATCCAATACCCAGCGCTCTCACATATAATTTTCCCCTGGATTGAGTTTTGTAAACGTATCACAACAAGCTATTTATCATGCCCCTAAATTGACTGTTTGCTAAAGCATAACTGCCAGCCGCCATTTGGGAGGCGTTCAAAAAAAAAAAAACGGGGGAGAAGGCAGCGAGGGGCACTGATATAAACGATGAAGGATGTGTCACAACGCACATATGGGCTAAAAAGAGGCTGTTTGGGAACAGATGAGCGCTCATTTGAATCACTCACGCTTTTCACAGTTTTGAATTAGCCCACTGAGGCTCCTTTCTTCTACTCCAGGAGTCCTCCATTAAAAGTTAAAAAGGTCCAGTTCAGGAAAATGTCTTCAAGCATAATGTGTAGAATGCATTTTAATTTGCTTCCAAGTGTTTTGTCCTCTGACGGTGATGTCAAATATAATCAATTAAATAAAATGTATCAAGCGTGGTCGTTAGGCTCTGAATAAACATTTTGATTGTCTGAGCTGCGTTACAAACGTGCTTGTGTGTTTCCGGGAATACCAGAAGTTGTGCAGGTTCATCAGAATTGTATTTGTCTGAGTACGGATCAGGACCAGAGTCCCACCTAGTGGGGATCTCAATTCTGTATTACTCCCTCAATCTTTATCATGAATAACGTGAGTTCCACAAAAGTCTCTCATCTCAAAACACCGAGCTAAATTTACAGCCCCCTTTCAAATTTCCGCTCTGTCTTCCCCATCGTTATTAGAAAAAAAGATAGGTTGAGATATGAATCCCTTTTATGGACGACTCTCCAGTTTGCTCTCGAAATGTGCCCCCAGCGGTCGGCCCCCGTGCGTTTGCTGCGAGTGTGCCGCTGCATATTCGCTGGCCTTTTGTGAGTCTCTTCTGGCAGCTCTGTCATTGATTATGAAATCCAGAGGAGAGCGTTTGGCCGTCATACATCTCCATTAGCTCGCTGCTTCAGCGCCATAGATTTTCCTGGCCCCTCGCGTGTGTTGGTGTATTAAGAGAGCACTGTCCTCCCCTTGATACAAAGTCCCCCTAATCACTCTCTCTCCCTACCTCCATACCCCCCTGACTCTTTGTCTTTTTCTTCGCTGTTGCTTTCGCCTCCTCTCTTCTCTTCTGGAGTGGCCCTATTTGTGCTGCCTGTGTGAAATATATTATGTATAAAGAGCTCGTCAACTTTGATGCCTGCTGTGGACAGATCAGAGGGCTGCGAGACAACACGTAACGTCATCTTTTCCTTTTGTGTTCACAGGAAGCATATTTTATCATGAAGCTGAATTTCTACAATGAGATGGCAGTCAGGGTAAATATCATTGCAGTTGTTTGTTTTGTTGTTTTGTTGGAACAGCTGATCAGGACTGGCTTGTGAGAATTTTGTCACATCCCTTCATTGTGGCTAAAAGACCATCATTATCACATCTTGGTTTTCAATTTTAGTGAAAAAAAATATGAGGTATGTCAAAAAATTCCAGGATATATCTTAAGTCGGCTCAGCTGTCTTGAGCTTTTCGGCATCTTTAAATCGTGTTGCCTTGTTAACCCTTGAGCTTGGAAATTTTTAAAAAAAAAAAATGGGTAGGGCTGGGGGAGGTGGGTGTGGTTGAGAAATCAGTCTAAGGGAGGTTGCTCCAACATATTCAAATATAAAAATAAAAACAAAAAATTGCAAATTTACTGGTCGCACATGTGCACATAGGTGACACATGTACTTGCACTTCTCCAAATTTAGGAGCAAAATGGGGCAGTCTGGTGTTCTACTTGTCTACTCCATGTGTGTAGTTGATGCTTTATATACAGTACTACAAACTATGGGAACATTTGGGACATTTACCTGCATGAACTGATGTCCTTTTGTAGTTAACTTTCACTGTTCTGTGGGATTTATTTTATTTTTTTGTCTGTCTATTCATCTGGAAAAATATTTGCATAGTCAAGGCTGGCTGATGTTGGACCTGAAATCTCTCTTCTAGTCTTTTCTGACCTTATTTTGATTGAGATCAGAACTTGTGATGGCATTCTCCAAACTGTTCTCACAAAGTTGAAAGTACAGTGTTGAAATCTGCGAAGTAGTTAGCTTTAAGTTTTACATTTATTATAAACGTTTTAAGGCTTTAAAACCCCTCACCGCAAAGTTTATACACTTTTCTCATCAAGGCATTTTCTCACTTTTATCTCATGTTTAAACATTATTTTATAAAAATAAAAAAAAAATAAAAAAAAAATAAAAATAAAAAAAACACTATACGCAATTGTCGAAAATGTCTTGATAATAAAACCCCTCACTAAGATGGAGGTTTCTGCAAACAGAGTACCGTTAACTTAGTTGCAACTGTTAGCCCATATAGCATCGCACTCCCGCTATGACTGTTGTTTTTGTCATTTTTACACAGCACAGAAATCTTATCGTTTTCACAATTCCATATGGGCTCTTCTTTTGGCTAACAGCTTCATTCTGTGTCAACCGGTAAGGGCTTTTATAGGCCCACAAAGAGAGAGTACGCCAGCTTTTATTGACGAGGTTGTGTTGCTGACCAGCTGGACAAATGTGTGTCAGGAAAGCTTGGAAATTGAATGCTTTAAGATTTACACTTTTATTGCAAAATGAAACAACCAAAACTGACCACCCTATTATTTCAATAAATATCATAAGCAGGAGATGTATCAAAGAGTAGACCTTGTTGGTGGAGGTCATTGGGATGAAAGGTTAGGGGTTGCTGTCACCATGTGGAGTGGAGAACAAGCTACTTAAGGTGGGGAAAAAGCTCTTTTATGATCCTTATAAAATATCACAGCTTCCTCCTTTAGAGCACGATAGCAATTTTAATGGAAAGGAAATGAACGCGAATGGAGCAGGGAATTGACTCTGTGGTTGGTGATGGAAGAAGGGCCTAAATTTGAACCCCGCAGGGGGCAAATCAAACTTTTCTTTGTCAAGTTAAAGTGTTTCACTTCTTGAGATTAATGAGAGCTCAGTCTGGAGTTTGTCATGTCGCCCCAACACTAAAGTCAAATTGAACATTATAGGAACAATTCTGGCATTACCCTTGACCAAGGCACTGGCCCCAGAAGAGGACTTACCTATAGCCACTGAAAAACAAAAGCTAGTTTACCACATGTATCTTAAAATAAGATTATTAATGGCTAGCGTTAATATACACCTGCTTATTTATATTCAACTGCAGAAATACTAAGCAGGGAGTATAACACTATAGTTTTACCCCGCACAAATATAATACAATGATACTACAATAAAATGTTTATTCTAATGAATGGGATGTATAATAAATACTGCTTTCAC
Organism: Festucalex cinctus; assembly: GCF_051991245.1. NCBI lineage: Eukaryota > Metazoa > Chordata > Actinopteri > Syngnathiformes > Syngnathidae > Festucalex > Festucalex cinctus. Next base: position 25,991,059 of record NC_135414.1, read on the forward strand.
ATTTAAATAAATGTCTTTGTTCTTTTGCAGTGTGGGGCACACCTTTATTATCAGTGCACATCCATTTTTCCCAATTTTCTTTTCATTCTTTTAGTTCCAATTATTTTAATGTTGAAGCGTACTCTCCCGAATCCTCTTCAGCTCTTCTCCTCTAAAAGAGATTGCTCATCGAGAGACATTTTCAGCAGTAATAAGAAAAATATTTTAATAATAATGATTTAATATTTTGCCCAGAATTAATTTGATAACCTTATTTTATTTTCAGGTACAATTAATACTTTTAAAAACTAATTTTGGCACTTGATTGTCGACTTAAGATGACATAACATGTGCTGAGGAAACAGGTAACGACCAATCATGGCTCAGTTTGCTGACCAAACCCAGAAAACAGGTGAGCCGTAATTGGCCGTTACTATTTCCTCAGCGCAGGTGATGTAATCTTCAGTCAAAAGCAACTGGAAAAATGTGTTTTTAAAGATATTAATTGTACATGAAAAATAATAAAGTTATTGAATTAATTCTGGGCAAAATATTAACTTTTTGCTGCTGAAAATGGCTCAGTGAGTCAAGTATCCCCTTAAGGGATGGGGGATATCTCTTTGGGTATGCTGTTTTTTAATCACATTGTGAATGTGCTCAACAGCACAGCATCTATTAGAGCTGGACAGAGCAGCCACGTTGTTTTCTTTTTTGTTTTTATATCACAATGTGCACTTATATTAAAGTTTACTTGTTTTTTTAGCACAAAACTTTGGCATTTCTGTGGACTCTAACTTGATTCTCTCTATGGTGTGTGCGCATGCGAATAAGTCTGAAATCCAATGCCAATGACCCTTTACAAGAACGAATCCGTGAAGGGCGACGGTTCTTGCCAAGCCTTTATTACCAAAGAAATATTTGGTAGTGTGTGAATGGAAGCGAAAAGACACAGTGGGAGAAACAATCATCCCTGAATCCCCCGTGACACTTCCTTTGAATCATTCTTGTCGCTCCCCTTCCAGTTCTTGGTGCTAGCTAACGGAGGATAATGTATTAGGGCCATAATAGAAACCAATGTTTACATGCTGCACCTCGGATTTGTATCACATTCAACAGCATCGATTTCACTTGTCAACAAAGGTCAGCAAGGACTCGAGAGGCGGCAATTACTTTATTTAAAATTATCTATTGACTAGCAGATCAATGTTAATTCTCATTTTGCTCTTTGTTGTTTTTCGCCCCATCCTCCAGCCGTCGTTTCTCCTATTCCTTCGTCTGATGGCGTGATGATTCTTTTACTTGCCGTTGTTTTAATCTCCTAATTAGTCTGAAGGACGTCCAGCCTTCTACGTGGGTGTTTGTGTGCGAGTCGAGGCTAATCTGCAGCCTCTACAATCAATCTGCAGCAACGCACTAAAACGTATGCAGCTTTGACAGCTGTCCATCCCACCTTGGCTTGTCCCTCCATCCCGACAGTATAAAAAAAAAAAAAAAAGCATTATGATGTGATGTGTGATTTAAGGCTGTTGTTCAGGCCATTAATGCTGTCATCTATTTACGTAATGTGTTTTCGTTCATGCTTTTCCTCTCTACAGATCCAGCGAAGGTGGCGAGGATATTATGTGCGGAAGTACATCCATAGCTTCTATTCACGCAAGTGCTATCTGGAAGGGCTATCCAGAACAAGTGAATTTGTAAGGTAAAAAGAAAATAATGCAAAAATGGGAATGTTTCACACCACTTTTTTTATTTTTTATTTTTATTTTTTTAATTTTATTTATTTATTTTTTAAGTACTCAACTCTTGATTATTCACCAGTACCAAGTACCGATAGTGAGTTTGATTACTATTTACTGATTGTGGACAATGCATATGCCATTTATGAGAGTCAATGCGAAAGTATACGCAAATTTGTGCAACTACATTATTTCATTTAGTATTTTTTTTTTTTTGTAGTTGTACAGGTTACAAAATACGGCAGGAGTAGGGGTGTGTAGACTTTTTATATCCATTGTATGTAGTAGAGTCCAATATTGTGGTTTTACAGGAGATCAGGACTTTTTCTCTGAACAATATACAACTTGACAATAAATATGAAGTATATTAACAGGTAAAAAAAAAAAAAAAAAAATTGCCAAGCCAATTAATGGAACAAAGCAAAACGAAGAGCTACACAAGGTCATTTCAGGGCACTAGAAAAGGAAACTTCTCTGTTGCTTTAAAGGAATAATACGGAAACATAAGTTTGGTCAATGTTATTAACTTAAGACCACATCATATGATCTGCTTGATTACCTCGAAGTGGTGCTTGAGGGACCAAGCGAGTGAGACAACGTCCTTGCAGAAGTACATATTACCTCAGAGAACGTGTAATGGAATGAAAGTGACAGAGACAAAGAGAACGCTCAGAAGAGGGAAGGAGAAAAATCCTTTAAAGGCTCGAGGTTAAGCGAAGAAGTGAACGATGTGAAGAAATTAAAAATTAGCCTCTGATGTGAACCCCAGCTGCTGCATTAATAAAACACCCCGCGCTTCAGGGCTTACAGCTAGAGCTACACCATCTTTTACTTTTGACAAAAAAAAATCACTTAGTTAAGTCATATTTTAACTTTAATATATTTTACCACAACATATCTTTAGGCTTTTGCTAAAATTAAATGTAAATTTGTTAGCATACGTCTTGGATCACTGATTTCTCCCCCCTACTTCGCAAAAGCATGTGCACCTTTTCATAAAGGGAGGAGGGAGCAGGCTGTTGAAGCCCATTAAGGAAGCGTTGCCACCTCACTACAATAACAAAGACAGATGGATGTACGCACAACCTCATCAAATATTCTGATACTTTTATTCCATAACTTTAACATGATAGTCAGAAAGGAGTCTTGACATTATACACAAATTATTAACTCAATTACTCCCAATAACGTATAAATACGTTTTTTTTAATGTTCTAAGTGTCCCAAAGACGTATTTGTTTTTTTGTTTGTTTTTATGCTAGAGCATACAGAAGGCTTTGATGCAGCCTCTCAACTGCAAAGAACGGTTTCAGAAATGGTAGTTATTACACAAACGGCCAGCAGGTGGCAGCAGAGCAAAGGAGATCAACCAGGGCCATGTAGAAAAAAAGCTCAATTACTTACAATTTTAAATAGATTTGTGACAACTGATGAAACTTAACTCTCTTCTAATGCTAATTGCTGCAAAACGGAAACAGATAGAAACATACTTTTTTTTTCCTGATGAAAGAAGATACTTTAATCTTTCTTTTGATAGGTTCCATGCTTTTATAGCAATAGAACACAATATTCTGTGGGCCTTGCAAAATCAGTCAAAATCCAGTAAAACAGCCGGGAGCGAGCGAGACTGCTTCTGTGAAAATGGCTGGGAGTGAATGAGTGAAATTGAACATTTGTAATCCTGAAGGTACCTCATCTCAGCTACCTAATTTGCATATTTCAGTTCCTAATGCTGTTAAAAACAAACATGTTGAATTTAAACAAGCTTTGTAAACTAGTATTATTCAAAATAAAACAGAACTATAATAATAGTTCTATCTAATTTCATCCACCGTGACATTCCCTACATGCATGTACAAACCCCCTCTGATGTGGCGGAGGTGTTGAGGTCATCTTCTCTCCAGTTAGTCACGTTTATTTAGTGCCACCGAGGTCACGATCAATTAATGCCGCTTGGGCGTTTATTTGAAACATCCTGTGAGCTGCTGAGCCCTCCGCTGCCTGATCAGTCATCCCGCAAAGGTCTAGTTTTTAATCCACCAGCGTGCTCCCTTCTTCTGTAAGACTGTATGTCTGTCCGGCACTCCGAATGAATTATTCAAAGTTGGACTAATGGTCCCCTTTTAGAGCAGGCCGATCGGCTGTGCATGGTAATCATATTGGGGTATTACTTCGACTGCCTGTTCTTCCTGGGTTATTTCTAAACAGGTTTTCAAAGAGCAGTTAAAAAAAAAAAGTGTTTTTTTTATTGAAAAGCGCCTGACAACAATTGTGTTAAATATGGTTGTGACATTGTAGTGTCATTGTCATTCAGTCTCTCAAGCACATGTCACAACAACAGGTGTCATTTTAGCCCCAACCATAACATTTCCAGCCAATCCGAAGGCTGATGAAACTGATTTCCAGCGAAGGTGCAATACAATAACTAAACAAATAATGGTATGGTTAATTTATGACTTGACTATGAAGTTAATAACAGATAAAGACAAAAACTTGCAAAACTGAGTTACAGTAAAACCTCTTGGTTCAATCACATCCATTTCGGGATGCTGGACGATCGCTGATTTGTTGGCATGGTGGTAACTGAGCATGTCATCTCGTGCGAAACAACCGCATGCCCTTTCTTTTTGATAGTAGAAGTTAACGACTGAAATAAATTGGTTGCACAAGTGTGCATATTCTCTCAGGTCCAATCTGGCTGTGATCAGAATTAATCAATCATATTCAAACTTATGTTAAATCAAAACAAACCTGCCACCATTTAAAGTGCCTCTGATTAATCCAAAATACATTTCAGATGTTCTCGTAGGCTTTTCCTGACTTTTCTTTTTTTCTAGCAGAAGCCCAAAGGCAGGTTATAGATGACATTAAGTTATTTATCTTGTCATGATGACCAATCACGGCTCACATAGTTTCCGAATTTCGACAGCAAGTGGCAAAATGGCCGCCTCCTGAGATGGATAAAAAGAAGTGGCTTTTGCTGCATAACTTGAATACCACACACACAATATTAAATCAGAATGCTAAGTTTAGACTCGTGGGGGCACATACAACATATTATAGTAAAGAAAATATTTGGGTTGTCTTCCCTTTTAAATGCCTGTTTGGTGTTTGCGCACCACTTGATCTTCTTTATCTCCTGGCCATCATCTTCCTCATTCTTCTTTTTCTAATTTTGCTTTGTTTGTATCTTCCTCTTCCCTCCACCGCCATCAGTCCACCGTGTTTCCGCGTGCATCCTCATTCATCCTCCCTCTCCTTCTGCATAGCCTAATGAAGTCAAGACCCCAGCGCAGTCCCCACTCTGCCACAGTTTTCCCGTGCACCCCAACAATTTATCACTTTGTCAGCGAGACACTTAAAGTTCCTGGGCTTTAATAAGGGCACGCGGTGGGACAATGGGGGCAATTAGGAAAGCAGAGCAAGGCTGTTTTGCATATTTACTAAATGTGCTGGAGTCATCGCCGCTGCCACCAACACGGGCTGTTGGCTGCATGAATTATTCCTCTATCTGCCATAAACAGCTGGGTAATTATTACTGCCATCATCTGATAAATATTCTCCCTGTGATGCCGCAACAAACACAGGAACATTTGAAACTTATGTTACTTTAACTTGAAGAAATATGCAGACAGTGTGGCCGGGGTTATTTATTCTCCTCTTCTGTGGCGTCTCACATCCTCCAGCTACTTCTTCTCCTGTCTCTCTTTTCTCCAGCCTTCTTCATCGCTCCCTTTCTCGCGTCCCTCTCAAGGACATTGATGAAAGGCGAGCTGCTACGCTGGAGTGGGACCTGCACTGCCAACACTCCCCGCTTCTATGCGTCACTCTTTCTTTTGCCACTTCTTTCTGATCCAGTTTGGGGGGTAGACAAGTTCACTCCCTCAGTTTGATTGGATTTGTATATTGAGCGTGCGTGTGTGCAGTATGTGTGTGGTGTAGCATAATCTGGCTGCTGTGCTCTCCTTGACTCTTAAGAAAATTACTTTTGAGGAGGAAACAATTGGAGGGACATGAGGACGGTCTGTTTTTAGTTTTTTTAAGAAAAATGATGGATAATAAAATGCTTTTAGTATGTAACAGAAGGAGCTGATCAATTTTTGAGTCACTTAAATGGAAAGTCCGTGTAAAAAGCTCAATATATTGAGCTGGTTATTGTCTCCATCGATTGGCTCTCCTCCTTCCCTGCTATTGAATCATTTAATTGGAACAATTAAAGCAGCCAATCAGGTCACATCGCCATTAAATATTTAGACCTCGGCCAATTAGTTGCACTGTTGCTGGCCTTGATGACCGCAAGTGAGGCCCGCTGTCCCACAATTCCTCGGTCTCTGATATCCCATCAGCCCTTGAACTCCCCATTCTGAACCAGGAGGTAAATTATTGAGGGAGAGGTGGGAAATTTAGATGTAATATATTAGCCATTAAATAAGTGAACAGACTTGGGTCACATCGGTTCAGGTTTTGGTTATTTGAGGCTACTTGAGTAAGCTTGATTAGCTCCTGTATTCGCAGTCTTTGTACTAGATTACATTTTCTCTGTTCTATGAATCATATGGTGCGTTGTTGTTTTTTTTGTTTTTTTTTTGTTTTTTTTTGTTTTTTTTGGGGGGGGGGGGGGGGGTGAACTGGGACCTCCAAGTCGAAGGTTTTTCATGGGCCACATTGTAGGTATGATTTCCCTCACATTGTTATGTTCTGAGGTTGGATCCCAAAAGCGCAGACACAAATAAGATTTTAACTCTTTATTCGCGTAACAATGAGAGGCGTAGAACAAACTTGACTAGATGAGAAACAATGAGAATGCATCGAGAATCACGAAACGCCAAGCCCCCTTGGGCTGTGGAGATGCATAGAGGAACAGAGGTAATAATCCGACAAACACACACTTCTTGGTTTGGCTTAAATAGATTTGATTGGCTGTGGCTAGACATGTGGGTAACAGGACTTGACATCACATAGCTCCTGACATCACATAGAGTTTTCCATTTGAAACCAGATGATGGTTACATCAGTTCAAAACAGACATTTGACCTCACGGTCATGACCCAAACTTAACCCTGGCATGACCCAAACTTAACCCTGGCATGACCCAGTCATGACACATATGGATGTTATGGGTGTGAAAGCATATGAATGGATAATTTTCTCATTAACGGTAGATGTACGCAACTAATTAAGTGATAACTATTGAAATCAGAAGTCAAGGAAAATAGTTTGCTCTGTGATCCGATTGATAGATTTTCACAAGAAATCAAGTAGATGCACATGATTTGCTCTCTCAGGCAGCATAAAGTGATGTGGTGGGCTGGATTTATTTTCCGTTTGTGGCATGACATTTCTGCTCATAGTTTTACTAATACTGTCCCCTTTCTTTCTTTCACATTCACCGCTCATTCACTTAAACAAACACACACACAAGTGCAAGTGCATGTGCAGCGTGCCGAACAGGGCTAATGAGGGTTGTATGTTGTGTCGGCTGGTTGGGTCGACACAGATCGAGGTGCCTTCAGCCGTTACAAATCTGTTTGGCTTTTGTCCACTACACAGCAATTAATAACGTTGGGGCTGGGGGCAGGGAAACAAAGGTCACCCATTCAGCCCGACACACACGCACACACGCTTACACACGCATGCTCATCCCCATAACAATGTCCTATGCTTAACACAAATCCAGGAAAACCCTTTGAACACACTGCAGGAATATTGACACGCGTTATTCTCTACTTTGGCAGTCACACTGCAAATATATTGGACCATATCCATTTTAGAAAAGCAGTTTAATGCATAAATGAACATAAATGATTTCATAAAGTACCTTGTTAGGTGTGCACGTTGGATTATTTTGTGAACCACGCTCTCCTGGAGTAAATCGAAACTTTGTATTTCACATTAATAAGTAATATTCCTGTTAGCCACGGCGACAAATGGAGGCCAAGCAACCTCTATATTTATGCATATAGCACACTATCATACATAAACATTCACAAAGTCTTAAACTACTTAGTTTAGCATCTAAACACACACATACACACACATTCTTGCACGTGGGTAATGTGCATATTTCATTTATTTTGTAATTTAATCTGATGCTGGGAAAGAAATGAAAATGCAAAGGCGGCTGGAACCATGTTGTGATTTCTTTTTAAATGCCACTAGCCGGTGAATGTATTAACCCGCCATTACAGACCCACTAAGAATATTCTGATTCGTCCGTCGAGGTCTGTAATTGAAAATAGAAGTTGCCTAGAACAGTGGAGTGGAAGCAGTCAAAATGGACGAATTGTTGATGAGCAAGAGCCAACTCGTAACTGGGATTGCTGTTGAGGAAATAGATTGGCTTTACGTCTGTGCGCTCGTTTTCATATTACTGTGATATGAGTGTTTTAGTAATTGTTTCCAATTCCCTCTTTTAAGTTATTACCCCCTTGTATCAATAAGGCTTTGTGATTGCCGGATGAAATTGCTGTGTATGGGCTTTTAATGCATCCCATTTAAGCAGCTTGGCTTAACAGATGTCACAGACAGACCTGTCCTGGCTGTTGTGATGAAATATATTCATCATCCTCCCACTTATACCCTCACACTCGCTCACTTTTTTTCTCCCCCCGTTCTCTTGTTTTTCTCCCACGGTACCTCTGCTGTCCCGGCCTCTTATTATCAGGCGCTTTTTCATTCATCTGAAGGACACTTCAGGGAATTACCACCAACGGCTGCATGATAAATACACAGGCGCGGCTACACATTAATTGTCCTAGGTGTGCTGAAATGTTGCATTTACTTATGAAAATAGAAATATCCTGACAATTTGAATACATGAAAACTTTTTATTTTAATTATTTTGAGGTATTTTGATTTAATCAGTGCACATATACAAATGGTTTATTTTTTATTTAAACTAATTTGGTCTAATCCAATTTCGGATTGTGCAGCTTTTGAGATCTTTCATGATGCACAATATAGGCAGAAAATCTCCAAAAGAGCCTTTTTATACATGTTTTGAATCATCGCAGAATCATTACTTTCCATGTGTTTTTAGGAGAGAGATGGATGAGCTTGAAGAGCTCCAGAAGCGAGAGAGAATCTGTCTGAAAAAGGTGAAGGAGCAGAGAGCCAAACTCTACCAAGCTTACAGATGGCACCACCTACTCAGCACAAAGCAGGTTGGTCTATGACACACACATGCGCACCGTATCAATAGATTTGATCAAACAATTAATGGTCCAAATGGAGGTTCCATGAGCTTTTCTATAAACCTGATTCATGGACTCAACTGTATGCTATGTGACATCTGAATCCTTGAGCCATACGTGTATCTGCTTGTGAAACGTAGATGTAGCTCAGTCTTTAAGTCGTAATATAAGTCAAGTCAAGTCATCTTTATTTATATAGCGCTTTGAAACAACCCTTAGCTGTCACGACAGTGGTGCCTTGAGATAAAAGTTGAATCTGTTCAGTGACCACACTCATAACTCAAAACACTATGAAATCATCTTTCCCCATTGAAATGAGTTGAAATGTCATTAATCCATTCAAGCCTCACATATTTTTTTTTTGTGATAAAATTAGCACTCTAATACTAATATTAGCTATGCCATAATTTAAAGGGATACTTGACTCATTGAACAATTTTCAGCAGGAAAATGTTAATATTTTGTCTATAGTTAATGTGGTATCTTCATTTTTCATGTACAATTAATACCTTTAAAAAAGTAATTTTCCGCTTGCTGTCGACTGATGATGACATCACCTGTGCTGAGGAAGTAGGTAATAACCAATCATGGCGCAGTTTGCTGACCAACCTCATAAAACAGGTGAGCCATGATTGGCCGTTACCTACTTCCTCAGCACAGGTGATGTCATCATCAGTCAACAGCAAGAGGAAAAAAAAATAGTTTTTACAAGTATTAATTGTACATGAAAAATAATGAAGTTATCAAATTAATTCTGGACAAGATATGAACTTTTCACTGCTGAAAATTGTTTAATAAGTCAAGTATCCCTTTAATACAATGTGAAAAAGATCCAACCTGTTTTTCCACATTTTTTTGCCACAGTTAAATAGATTTTTTTTTGTTTTGGTCCCTGCGATTGGCTGCTGACCAGTTCAAGGCGTATATCACCTCCCGCCCAAAGTCACTTGGGATAGGCTCCAGTACAACTGGAGTGACAATAACCAGCTTGAAGTATTGCTGAATGTCTATTGTGTCTTTTGCATTTGTTAATTAATTGGGTTTTTAGTTCAGAGAAAAAGTTTTGGTGTCCCCACAATCCTCTGTGGGCCTCTGCTCCCTCCATAGATACTGTATATATCGTTGTCTCTCTTTTTCTGCATATGGCGCGGGACTCTTTCCCTTCATAGCTCTGACCTTGTCAAGAGTGAATAGATGGCTCTCCCATACAGTTCATCCTTCCGCACTTCTCGGACCCCGGCCCACACACGCACGCACGCGTACTCGCACTCACACATGTACACACACAGGCATACTCACAGTTTACCAAAAGGCCCCAAGTCCCTCTGACAGAGACAGAGATGCTGTGTTCTTGGGGTCAACATCATTGCTCTTCCCATAGCTTGCTCGTTGCTACTGTGGGATTTAGGTGTGCCTGTGAGTGTGTACGTGAGGTTGTATTTGTGGCATATGACATGTTTGTGTTTTTTAGGATGTTGTTTGTGTTTTGGCTCTGAAATATCTACCTGTCTCTATCAGTTGATGCCAGAGATGACTGCAGTATATGAGTTTATTTGGGATTTTTGTGTGTGCTACTTTATGCATATAGATGGATATGTGCAGTTGTATGGTTTTCCGTCAATATCAAAATTCAATTTGTAGGATTAGTATAGATCATTTTGATTTGCATTTATTCAAGTGTAATTTTGTGAAGTGGCAGTTTACTTGTTCAAGTGAAGTAGTTTTGCTAACGTAAGGGATACACATAATCTAATCTGCCATTGGCCAGCTTTATATTAACCGTAGTTACTGGAATTTATTTTCAAAATACAAACTAAATCCCTGTTAATATTAAATAAACCTTTACTAATCAACTAGTCTACAAATGTTATTTTGAAAAGAGCTGAGACACGATAGTCCTCATTTCCCACTTAAGCCCTTTTCTCATTTTAAGAGTGTCCTAAATAGCAAGTGGTGTTATTAGCATATAAAGTGGAGTCCTACAACTCTAAGCTTTGGTCTGGTAATTAACATGCATGCAAAAGGGATCACTGTGATGTGAATAATTCTTGCTAAGGCCTTCTGTAACAAATCCACTTCAGATCTTGTGTATATATGTGTGTCTTTCTGCTTGTGTATAATGCCATTTTTTAACATGATGATGACTGGATGAGTCATTTTCTCATATAAAATGATGTGAACATGCTGTCTATCGCGTACTTGTTCTCTAATAGCGTTTCCCATCTCTTCCCTTTAGCGCGCAGGGGTCTTCAACTCTCCGTTCAGGTTAGCCCCCCATGAGATGGAGTTACTACTCAGGCAGGTCAAGTTCCAGGCCCCCACCAAGCTGGTCCCGAGGGACTGCGCTCATCTCACACCTGAAGCGCCAACACTCCCCAGTTTTCATTGGACTGTTGACTCCCCGAGGAGCAAAACGAGAAGACCCTGCTGTTCCCCCAAGCCCATACTTCCCGACATCGCCAGCGCAAAACAGCAGGTAAGGTGGTATTCAATCGAAACTGCACGTCACTGTCCTCCACCAAAAGCTCGTCCGAACGAATATGCATTGTGGTAAATTCCTCCCTCTGTCCCGAATGCAAAAGTAAGTCACTGATTTTCTATTCAAAGTTTTACAAGCTTAACTCATTTGCTCCCAATAACGTGTAAATACGTTTTTTTTTAAATGTTGTGTCCCAAAGACGTATTTATGCGTTTTTTTGGGTTTTTTTTTAATGCTACAGCATACAGAAGGCTTTGATGCAGCTCTCAACTGCAAAGAACGGTTGCAGAAATGGTAGTTATTACACAGACGGCCAGCAGGTGGCAGCAGAGCAAAGGAGATCAACCAGGGCCATGTTGAAGAAAAGCTCAATTACTCACAAGTTTAAATAGATTTGTGAAAACTGATGAAACTTAGCTCTCTCCTAATGCTAATTGCTGCAAAACGGAAACAGATAGAAACATACTTTTTTTTTTTTCCCCCTGATGAAAGAAAATACTTTAATCTTTCTTTTGATAGGTTCCATGCTTTTATAGCAATAGAACACAATATTCTGTGGGCCTTGCAAAATCAGTCAAAATCCAGTAAAACAGCCGGGAGCGAACGGGATTACTTCTGTCAAAATGGCTGGGAGTGAATGAGTTAATAACGACAATAAAAACATTGAACAGAAGGCAAATATAGACTATGATAAATTGCTGCAATTTTCTATATTCAGTCTAATTAGCGCAAACGGACCCAATTTCTTTCTTCCTTTCGCTATCACCTCTTCACCCCTAACTAGCGTGATAACTATCTGGTAGTGATGGATAAGGTTGAGGTGCAGGGTGTGTAAGTGGTCAGGCCAGGCCACTGATCCCATGGCGATAGGAGCAAGGACATGTTGCCCCACACCTGTCCCTCCCTCTGTCTTCCCCCCCCAACCAGCCTTTTTAAAAGCCAACAAGGTCACCTCTGCAATTCAACAGCATGTACCAGCTCCTTGATCGGTACTGTACTGTCTAATTGAACATTTGCAAGTTACACACATCAGTGTGAGCACCTGCATTTAAACAAGAGCATTTTGGTTTGGAGCTTGAACAAAGGTTGAGCTTAAGATCAGCGTGCATCCACACGTCATATATATATATATATATATATTTTTCTATCGCTCACTCATTCTCAGACTGGCTTAGATTTGTTATTTTTTTCTCTCTCTTTACTCGTTCCCTCTCTGCCTCTCTCGTGGTCTCTTTGTCACAAGAGGAGAGATGAAGAGGATCGGTTTCTGCTTTTAGCTGTAAACCATCACCACCTGTGGGAGAGAGATCAGACTAAGACAGAGACGGGAGAAGCCAAAGAAGAGAGAAACAGTTGTCATTAACTGATACTTGTGAGTCTCTTTGGTTATTTCAGGTCCGCGTCAGAGACCCTTGGGAGATGTATGAGCAGAATGTACGTTTTCCAGAGCTCTCTGCTTGTCCCCAGACCTCGACCGAACACTTGGAGGAGACTCAGAATAAGTTGCGACTTTTCAGTAGCACACCGTGAGTCAAACAAATACATAATTTCTAGCGTTTTCTGTCATCCATTGCAAAGAATACATCCCACACGTGTCCAACCATTTTTTTTTTTTAATACTGCATTTATGTCGGAGGTGAGCTGGAGCCTATTCAGCGGGGCGCACTTTGGGCTAGTCGCCAGCCTATCGCAGGGACAAACATCACTCACATTCACAAATAAGGGCAATTTAGAGTCTTCAATTAAGCAAGAATTCACATTTTTCAAATGTGGGAGGAAGGCCAGAGTATACAAAAAGAACACGCACGAGCACGGGGAGAACTTAAGGTGAGATTTGAACCCCTTGCATTATTAGCTAGACTAATTAGAGCCAATAAATGAGCTGTGTCAAAATTATCTGCTTTTACAAAGATAAAACGGTGTCCGCAGAAGCTTAAAAAAATCTGAAATTTAATTTTCCATAATTAAGCCTTACAAATAACATTTAATCCTTATATGCGCCATTTAAAAAGGTCTGAAATATCCACAGGCATAAACAACAATTGATATATTTTCTGGGAAAACTTAATAATAACTGTGCAAATAATGTCTCTATACACTTAACAAAGGCACATTCATTCAACTTAAGTACCAAATGAACACATCCTTGTAAACTGTAATATGCACTGCTTAAGTGCACTTTACTTATTAACAGTGTCACTGGCTTTTCCGTGCAATTAAGATCAGTGTGTGTGTGTGTGTGTGCGCGCATATGCATGTAACAAGTGTAACTGCGGTGTATTTGTGACTTTGTTAAACACTTGATTATAACCTCATTACTACTCACGGACTAATCTACTCAGCTGTGTGTGAAGTGCTCGTATTAACCCTCCGCTTGATCTCTCGCATGCTGTAATTTCCCTGGCAACAGAACAAAAGACCACCCAGTTTTCCCGTCACTGTACTCTTCAATCAAACAACTGAACAGCTACAGAAAAGGATGTGAATGTCTGACATGGAAATTCAGTGGCTTGTAGCAATGCCAGGTGAAAAAATAGCTCGTGATTCAAAGTAGTGTCATAATTATAGTCCTTTCAAAAGTATCGGAACAGCAAGATCAATTCATTTTGTTTTTATTATATGCTGAAGACATTTGCATTTTAGATCAAAAGATGAAAATTGGACAAAAGTTATGAATTGTTTGAACTCACCCACTTTTCAAGTGACCAAAAGTATTGGAATGAACATTATTAAATTAACTAAAGTGAATAACATTTAGCGGCACGGTGGTGACTGGTTAGCACGCCCGCCTCCTAGTTCTGAGGCCTTGAGTTTGAGTCCAGGCTCCGGCCTTCCTGGGTGGAGTTTGCATGTTCTCCCCGTGCCTGCGTGGGTCTTCTCCGGGTACTCCGGTATCCTCCCACAATCCAAAGACACGCACGGAAGGTTGATTGGGCGCTCCGAATTGTCCCTCGGTGTGCTTGTGTGTGTGGATGGTTGTTTGTCTCTGTGTGCCCTGCGATTGGCTGGCAACCAGTTCAGAGTGTCCCCCGCCTACTGCCCAGAGCCAGCTGAGTTAGGCTCCAGCACCCCCCGCGACCCTTGTGAGAAATAAGAGGTCAAGAAGATGGATGGATGGATGGATGGATGAGTAACATTTAATATTTGGTGGCATAATTCTTACTTGCAATAACTGCATCAGTCCTGCGACCCATTGTCTTCACCAGACCGTTGTGTTGTCGTCCGTCATTCAAAATGCTTTACTGCAGCTTCTTTCAGTTCGTGTTTGTTTCAGGGGGTTTCGCTCTTTCGTCTCTTTTTCAGGTGGTAAAATGCATGCTCTGTTGGGTTTAGGTTCGGTGATTGAATTGTTGAGGTCCTTTGTTGTGTTGGCAGTGTGTTTTGGATCATTCTCTTGTTGCATGATGAAGTTTCACCCGATAGATTTGGATGCATTTTTCTATTATTTGCCAGACAAATTGGTTTGGTAAACTTCAGAATTCGTTCTGCTACTACCATCATGAGTTATGTCACTCAATAAAGACGAATGAGTCTGTTGCTTTACCTCCATAGATGATCTGTATGTTTTAGTCCAGATTGAATTTTGCAAAAAAAAAAAAAAAAAAAGTACAGAGATGAGCTACAGATGTTTTATGAACTTATGATACCAAGTTTCTACTAAAGTGATGGAAGGAAGGAAAGATAGACCGACTTATGATCCAAAATGCAATAGCTCATGGTTTAATGGCTCTAATGCAATGCACATTTATTTATCTCTTGCCTTTTTTTTTTTAATTTATTTATTTATTTATTTTTTCTGGTCAGTTGGACGAGAAGACCAGAAAGTATGCACCACCATTTGGACCGCAGCAGCAATGCCATTTCCCATCCAGACAATGCCAAGACCTTCACATAGTGCTCAGATGCTCATACATTGATACCAACAGAAGGTAAGTTGGCAATTATAAATAGTCTACAGATATACTATTAGATAGATTAGATACCCACTGTACTGCCCTCAGGTGTGGAGTGCAGAGACATTTTATCTTCAAATGCCACATGAGTCATGTACACCTGGATAGAGGTTGTTGCTAGCTTTGTAGTTAGCATACAGTTCATATAGATTTAAACAATGGATTGGGGTTGATGCAAGGGGTGCCAGGGCTCGTGCATGAAGTGTAACAATATTCTTCCTTGGGATGAAAGAGAGGAAAACAGAGACTTGGCGCAGTCAAGCCCTTTCAATTTGAGTTGCACAAATTTGTCAAAAGTGACAGCAATTTAATAAATCGCCGCTCTCTATCACACGCATATGTACACCCACCCACACACGCCAACACAATTCCCAGTTATGCCCTCCATTGCCCCCTCTCCATGTATACGTAAATGAGGTGTGTATGTATGTGTGCGTGTGTCTGCATGGCGGAGAGTAAGAGAGTGTGCGCGCGTGGGCCCTCCGGTCTGGTCCAGGCATTAGGTAATTGACTGTGTCTTTGCTCAAGGCCTTTCATGGATCACCGTCCTTTATTAGCTCACTTCCCAGCATGCACACACATACATATATGTGCGTGCACACACACAAACTTCCCAGCAGTTCCACCCCAACCTCTTACCCCCCACTACCAGCAGCACCCAGACCCAATTGCCCGGAAACAAGGAGTGAAACAATCGAGAGGGAAAGAGAGAGAGAGAAGAGCAAGAGAAGGAGCGAGCGAAGCGACACAGGAATGAACTAACACGGCCCCAGGAAGTGGAGATAAATAAGAATGGGGATCGAGTGGGTGGGTGAACGGGCCAGCTTGCAGCTGACAACTTCGGATGGATGAGTGCGGTCTGTTCTGATCAGCTGGTCTATGTGCGCTTTGTAAAATATAGAAGGGAATCCAAATCAGGTGAACATTGTAGAAATTCAAACAGTTTTTGTATATATAGCTCCCACTTTTTAAATGACCAAAAGTATGAATGAATATGAGTGAATGCTGCTTTTGTCAGCATGATGTATTTTGAAGTGTTTCTGGCAATAGTATCTGCTCATCAAATGCTTCAGAACTCATTGGACGGTACTTCACAGTGTAGATGGACAATGGCCCGAATAAAGTACAACTGACTCTGAATGCAACCAGTTTTTTTAAGGCAGGAAAAAAAAAAAACATTTAAGGCAAAGAAGTGGAATGTTATGTAATGGCCAAGTCGATCAAATTCAAATGATTTGCTACCAAGTATTCAAAAGCGAAAGCTTGATTTATAATCGTTTGTCTAATTACTTTTGTTCTCTTAAAGGGTGTGAAGCGTTTACTTTATACAAACTGATGTAACTGTTCACCACACCATATAAATACCCTCAAATTAAATCTGAAATCTGCCGTTTGTATAATGCTCAAACCTGACTGCACTAAAATGACTTTGTGGGTTTGTTTAAAACAGGCCAAATGTTAAGATTATGGTGGAAGTAAGGGAAGCAGTAACCAATTAATGAATTATTCGATTAAGTGATGTTTCCCAAAATCTATCAATTCTTGGAGATAACATTAGTGCTTTAGCTGGAAGGTGTTGAGTAGTTTGCATTGACTACAGGGAGTCCTCGAGTTACCACGCACTTGACATACGACGCTTCGACTTTAGAACGGCCGCACCTTGCCCGCCATCTTGTCCCTCGTCCGCCATTTTGTCCCTAGTGTTTCTGCTTAGCTAGTGCTAGCGCTTGTTTGTGCACCAGGAGTATCTTTGGCTTTTCAATCCACCACTAAGCAGTAATGGTAAGTACAGCATCTTATTTTTTTATTTTTATATATTTTAGTTGTTGTTTTTTTCTAATACAAAGTAGTTTTATGTAAATTTCGACTTTAATGGTGAAAACCGACTTGCACTTTGATAGTGTAGGAACGGAACTCGTTTATAACTCAAGGACTCCCTATATGTTGTTTCCCATCTTTGGCTCACTTCTTTTATATTGCTGCCAGACAGAGCTCTTCTGACCACATTTCCGTTTGTTGCTTCATCCTTGTGTGCCTCTCTACCTCTCTTTGCGCTCTCTTCTCTGCCTGTGTGGTAATTAGTGCGTAAGTCCTATCGTTGGAAGCACCCCCAGCTACAGCAGCAGCCAGCAGAGCTTTTTGTCACAGCTCAGAGGGCCGATGGAGTGGACAGCTCAGCCTTGATACTCATCATCTTCATACTGTGCCGGGGCCATGCCTCCCCCGCAGCCACATTATCTGGCTATGCTATCCAGCCACGCTCCTAATTATTTTCAAATCCCAGCCGAAGCCCTATCACCCGCCCTGCCACGTTAGCTCGCTCTGGTTGTAATCATCACCTTAAGCCTTGCTTTGTAGCCTGAAGTCCCGTCATTAGCATATCCCAATTTTTTGCTAGCTGCATACTCTGCCTCTCTGGCTTGACCATCACAGCTCTGGAAATAGCCCATGACTCCTGGACCTTTATTTACCATACCCATCTGTGTCACAGCAAGAAAGGCTGTCAGTGTTAATGTGGTGTGCCCTGTCACGACTTACAGCCATCCACACATAATCGCGCTGATGACAGTCCCCACCTCTCCAGGATTTCAATGGCCCCCCCGTCTTGGACCAAGGGGTGCTCGCCCTTCCTCCATCGTCCGTGTGTCCTTGCCCTCGTTACACAGGTCCCTCTCCAACGATCAGCTTCTTGGAAGTGGGCACTTTTCTATTTTATGACTTCGTGTGCATATTTAAATAACAGGCTAATATTTAGCTTTTGCCCTTTAGGAACGTCCTATCGAAACTAGGTTTCCCAACGACTATTGGTCACGCATCTCGACTGTAGTTAACTGCTCTAAAGCCTTTTTCACACTGCACTTAGTAGGGCGTAGCATGCCGTAGTCAAACCCACTCATTGTGTATGTGGTGAGGGTAGGGACCAGGTAATGGAGTAGCACAGCACGAAGATGGCAAGGTGCCTCAAATCAGAAAATCTTCTATTCGAGAGCGGTGGCGGGGTGACGTCAGATAAGTAACTCCAATAAGAGAGGAGCTGGTGGAGTGATTATTTTTGGCAGGCTTATTTACACGTAACGGAATGATTAAACTATTCAAGTTCGTGCCCAACTATTAGTTTGTTTCTCTGCTGCTCATCTCCTCACCCTCCTGCACAAAATGTGTCAGAGCTTTTCCTTTGCAGGAATGTGGCAAAATCTTCTTCTTTAACTTCCTGGTAGGTGGTTACATCAGCACTTCCAATTATGAATGAGTGCAGTGTGAAAAGGGTGCAACCACTATACTAACTAACCCATCTTTCCTTCGATCTATTTTTCTATAGCTCTTGTTCTCAGGTAACTGCCAGCTGACTTTGGGCAAAAGGTGGGCTATACCTTAGAATGGCCGCCTTTTAATGTCTCACGTCCACACGTTACACTTCAGGAGTATTTTTTTAACATACATAAGGGGAGGTCAAAGATCAAATTTAGTAAAAAAGCAGAGGAAAAATGATGTACCCTGCTTTTGTTATTGATTTGTGAGGAACATTGCTCTTTCTGTGGCCTCAAAGAGAAAGCTAAACTGAGTTGACAAATTAGGCCAGGCCTTAAATACCTCTCTTGTATTTTGTTTGTGGTTCCAAATGGTTGCATGAGTAATGAGTAATTTTCAAATGCAGTTATGGGAAAGCTTCTCTGTCCAGGCTAAATTTGTGGCTGCGTTATTAGCCATGTCACCAGCGGTACTGCCTGTAACCATAAAAGATAGCTAATTAGGAGGCCACGTGCAAATCAAATACACTAGACTGAGTGGTCACGTCTGTGTTTGCTTGCGCTCCCAGCATATCTTTCCTCTCATATTAGACTGGCACCCATCACAACTTTGAAAAGCTAATTTCTGACCAGAACCATTGCTGCGATGCACACCAGAATTAATTGATTTAGTTGTTTTTTTTAAATTAACAATTAAATATATTAAAAAAAAAAATAAAAAAATCAGAGTCCAAATTTTTAAGTTGTCAGAAAGAGAGACAAAAAGGTAGATGAAAATGTTGTTGTTGTTGTTGTTGTTGTTGTTGTTTTTATTATCTTAAAATGTCCAAAATGTAACCATAAAATGTCCAAAAAGGAAGACATAAAGCAGAAAATTAGCATAAAATGTCCATGGAATTGCCAAAAATGTCAGCCAATAATAAATAAAAAAATAAATAAAAAGCCAGAAAAGAAAACTAGTAACCAGAATATGTCCCAAAACAAAAGAAGAAATCCCAAAATTACCATAAAATGTCTTTTGAATTGTCAAAAATCAGAAAATGTATTTTTAAAAAGCAGGAAAGAAAATGTTTAAAAAGTAGTGGTTCAAAAACACATCATTTCCAGATAATTACCATAAAATGCCCACAAAATATCCCCAAAAAAAGTTAGAAAATTGATTTAAGAAAAGACCAGAAAGAAAATGTTCAAAAAATAACTGTAAAATGTCTAAAAAACAAAGGAAGAAATCCTGAAAATGACCGTTAAATGTCCACAAAATTGCCCAAAATGTCAAAAAATTGATAGCAAAAAAAAGGTAGAACAAAATGTCAAAATATAGCCACAAAATGTCTATAAAAAAAATTTTTAAAAAAGGAAAAAAAAAGGAGAGGCTAAAAATATATGTACAACGAAGTCCGAAAAATTAGCAAAAAAACCAAAAAAAAAACGAAAGGTTGAAAACTGAACCTCTACATATTGGATTCTGCATATTTTTGTGTTATCGTGCAGCTCTAATTAGCTGCACAAAATTAGCTAATTAGCCCTTACACAGTTTCTTTCACCACAGTGTTCAAATGTTTTGTTGCTCTAGACAAATTTTTGGTCATTTATTTGGCCTAAAATGGCTCTTTTTGACATGAACAGTTGCTGACCCCTGAGCTAGACCAAACAACACGCCTAATAATGCTCCCTTTTCATTTACAAAGTCAGAGCTGTCTTAATGTAAAAGTTTATTCTTGTGGTTGTTGGCGCTAGTTAGTTTGCTCCCAGCTTCCCGCCAGAATTATTATCACTACAACTAATGTGTGCAGGTCCACTTTCATGAGAGCAATATTCAGCTGCAATTAATACCTGAAAATGATATACAAGCATGGATCATGTATAAAGGTAGGAAAAGAGGGGCCAGCTAATGCTTGATGTCTGCGTTCCCACTGTTCCTGAAACTGTACGCATTTCCTGTTAGCGCGCGTGTCCATCTATCATCCGTCATGCTGCATAAGTGTATAGGTTACCGTGGTGAGAAAGAAAGAACGTTAATTCTCCATAACAATTTTACAGCGTGCATAAAACTCTGCAGCCCCTTCATTTTCACAGTCGTAAAACATTCCCCCTGCCATTCTCCTTCCCACTCAGGAGTGTGTGTTTTTCAATTAGCCCACACTTCGCCTCCATTATGGCGGCGTTTTACTCTGAGAGGCCTACAGCATGCGGGATAACGATCATAGCCAAGCGTACACGTGCCGGATTTAGCGTATGCAATCTCGATTAAGTGATTAAGAGTGATGCTTCCTTGTCAAATGAGCGAATGGATCAAATAAAGAGTTAAATACTGTGGTTATGTTCTAAGCCGTTGACCATGGCTAGGATAGATTAACTGCAGTCATTTGAGGTCATTTCTCTTGTAACTCAATCAGAAAACGACCCAGTATTATGTTGCTGTCCTTTATATGTATCACGGGTGCAGAGCAGAATCCTCCTAAATCATCACTTTTCAGGAGACCACCAAATTGGCATAGTTTGTTCAACCATTAGATTAAATTTTCAGCACTTGAGATTAAGGCATAAGTGTGTCTATTGTGGCTTTGTTTTTTAACTCATTTTCTCCCAATAACGTGTAAATTTGTTTTTTTTAATGTTCTAAATGTCCCAAAGACGTACTTATGTTTTTTTTGTGTTTTTTTTATGCTAGAGCATAGAGAAGGCTTTGATGCAGCCTCTCAACTGCAAAGAACGGCTGCAGAAATGGTAGTTATTACACAAACGACCAGCAGGTGGCAGCAGAGCAAAGGAGATCAACCAGGGCCATCTAGAAAAAAAGCTAAATTACTTACAATTTTGAATAGATTTTTGAAAACTGATGAAACTTAGCTCTCTTCTAATGCTAATTGCTGCAAAACGGAAACAGTTAGAAACATACTTTTTTTTTCCCTGATGAAAGAAGACACTTTAATCTTTCTTTTGATAGGTTCCATGCTTTTATAGCAATAGAACACAACATTCTGTGGGCCTTGCAAAATCAGTCAAAATCCAGTAAAACAGCCGGGAGCGAATGGGATTGCTTTTGTGAAAATGGCTGGGAGTGAATGAGTTAACTTGGTAGCTGTTTATGTGAAGACCACATTTTTACATTTACTAATAGTTTTGTTTGGTTTTTTTTTCTTTACAGTATATGTACTTACATGCATGCTTGAATGAGTTATTGCCAGTCAGCGCAGGGTGCATATGTAGGGGGGGGGTAGCGGTGTCAGACCTGTAAAGCGAAGCAATCACAAACTTAAATGTGAAAATGGCATTGATGTCCTGTGTTAAGCAGCCCGTGTTGACTGATGAGCCTGTTAACCCCGCCTGAAACAACTCCAGTGCAGGGGATTAAACGTACACTCGGGCCTCGCAGGCTCCTATCCCATTTTGCATTGGAATTGTGCATATTTAATCTAAAGTGTATCCCAAGGAGCAAAGACAAGCTCCCCACACCCCCACGTTTTTTTTTTTCCCACTTTCTCATTATTGATGTGTAACAGCAACTCGAGGCTGGGGCCCTTAATTCGCCAGACGAAATCTTAATCTAAACCTGAGTCTCTGGCCCCTCTTTCACTCGCCGTGTAGTCTCAACTGAAACGAAATCCTTGTTGCAGCATTCGGAGTCCTGTTGTTTGTCTGGCTAGCATGTAGCACTTTCAGTATGTGGTAAAATATTGTATTTTGTTGTTGCCTAATAATAATAATAGTTTTAGGATTTACAGGGCAATACACAGTAAAATATCATAATGCTTTTTTTTTTTTTTTTTTTTTTTTCTTTTTTTTTTAATTGCAGTATATGTGCCAGTTTTCTTGCTTTATGTAAGAAAGTACCCAACTTTTTGGATAATTTCCTACAAAATATTTAATGTGTGGTGTGATCTACAACTTTAACATAAAATTTTAAGTAAAGCAAATATTGTTTTCCTTCCAAAATACATGTCATGTCCAAATTTATGCAGTATATTGTGGCTAATCTAACTCTCAAAGGTGATTTTTTGTGTTATAGTGCACAAGTAGTGTTATGTGTAGTGCACGCATTGCCACCCAACTCATCAGTCATGGCTTCTATACCCGATTGGTTGTTTTTCCTCGGGGACGGTGGTTTCCTAAACATCAAGATAGAGATACAATACGGATAATTGTTTTGTTTTGTTATTTCCCACACTAATTATTTTCTTTTGGGAAATTGCAATCTCCTTTATGTACAAAAGCACTTGTGAATTATGCATTACCATATTTATTTTACATTTAATCATGGTTTAAATTATAGTTGCTCTTATCAAATCCATTAAAGCTCTATAAACTTGTCTCTGTTGCTGCCAGTAGTCACTCAGTTTTGTCATCGAGTAGACTTACTGTTGCTTTATGTTCGTGTTTCTGCCTTCTTTGTTTCTGTTTGTTGAAACATACTGTATATGACTCCTTTGTCCGTTCCCTTATTGATACGATGAAGTGTCAATGACAAAGGCCCCCTCTCCATCTCATTCACTCCACTCTCCTTTTGACCAAGACTTCTATCCTCATGGCAGTCGGTGTGTTGTCTTATTTTCTGACTTATCTGTCCCCATTTTAATTTCCTATGTCCCCCTTTTTTTCCTCATGCATGGTAAGACTACAGCAATTTTGCGTGTATGTGCGCACACGAAGGCTTCAAGCGGGCCCCCGTGCTGTGTGTGTAATTTCTTGTTTGTACATGTTTCTAGATCTCTTTGTGTCCAGCGCAGGAGGAGGAGATATGCAGAGAGCTTGAACAAGACAAGAGAGATTGGTAGAAATGGAAAGACATGACGGGAGGGATGGGATGGGGGGGGGGGGGGGTGGGGGGGGGGGGTATATGAGAAAAAAAACAGGATGATAACAAAAGCAGCTCAGATTTCACAGACGCATATTTCATCAATCATGTGAATAAGTCGTAGTGATTATGCATGGTGGTGGCAGGCCAAGAGGGGTGGCGGTGGTGGGATGGTGATTACCATACACCATAAAGGCTGCTTTCTTATCTCGCACACACTGATTAGTTTCTGTCGGCAGATAGCCTCTCACTCTTCACTCCTTCCTGTACCCACACAAACACACGCACGCACGCACTCACACAGTCTGAATGGATTCGAACATTCGCACATGTGCCAATGCATGCATTTATTCAGATTTGTTTGTTAAAATTGAACTTATGGGGTGGCAGGGGGTCGGCCTCATGAACAAGATGACGGGTAGCTCACCAAACATCAGCAAAATTACATATACGGTACTCACCAGACACGTCATTTGGTGCACTTGTGCACCTAGTAAGATTATTAGCGCTTTGCAAAAATAACAATGTTAACAAATGTTGATGTTGCTGCCATTTTGCCTCTCAATATTAGGCATTCTACATGGCCAAATAGGAGAAATATGCTTGCAAGTTGAAGTATAACTAGAAAGGCTCAAAACATCACAGGTTTCGTATCAAAATGTACGTTTTGAATAGCAAAGCTGAGAATCCAATGTCAAGACAAGTAGAACAACAACAACCACAAGACAAGACTATAAAGACAAAGAAGCCATGCAAAAGGCTAAGCTAACCTAATATTGACACGGCTAGCGCGTTTAACACCGCAAGTTCTTGGGTGATTGATTACATTTTTCACCAACGTCTGCCTGGAACTATTAAAGGGGAATGTATCCAACTTTGAACGGCAAAATTGAAGGAAAATTAATGAGTGTATGGACTCTTAAAATCGTGCTCGTTAAATTGAATCAGAACCGGAATTGAATTAACTTCCTTCACGGTGTAGGTCGAGAAAACTAATCTATTATTGTCGTGTTTTTGTTTAATAAAACCCTTTCTTTAGTTCAACTTGGTTGTACAAACACTCAATAAGGGTCAAACCAGCATTATTTTAAAGGCTAGAATCACTTTAACCCCTCATCCAAACAATACTAGTCCTTGGTCTACAAAGTATTAGGCCAACAGTAGTTAGTGTTCATTGGCCGTTGATGACTTAAAGCTAAACCAAAAATGTCATTGTTTTTGGTACTCTAGGTCAAATTCCACCAAAGAAGGCCTTAACATGAGAGCAGAAATCAATAGGAGGAGGTGAAAAATTAGCTCCGTATGAAAGACCTCGCTTTATGTCTCAAGCAGGTGATTAGAAATTACTCTTTTCTCTTACACATGAACTCTGTCTTGCTCAGATATTTAATGTCAAGTCATTTGGTAAGCAGGCTAGGCTGCTGCGTCGCACCGTCTGAGCGTCGACTGCATGCGAGACGCGTGCATGGGACGCATTAGGGCCTCCTGACAGGGGCCCGGGTGAAATAAGTGAAATTAATGGAGCTCCTTTCATGTCGGACAAGGCCGCGGCACCCCTTTCACGCCGCGTACAGTCGGCGAAAAGTCAATACTTTTTTATTACTCCTCGCTTGCCCTACATTCTCTGCTACAAGTGCTGTGCTCACTAATTGGTTTCAGTTTGCCGAGAAGGAGGGAGCGAAAAAGCAGGCGAAAGAGAGGAAGAGGAGTCCGTCCCGGAGAACGCTGAAACAAATAAATCAATCTCATATTTTTCATAACGTAGAACCTACGTATCAACGTGGTAAAGTTGAGGGAGACAAAGAGAGATGCGCGGGTAAATGGTTGGTTGGCGCACGCCTGCTCTCACGAGAACATAATGATATCCAGGAGCCTGTTAACAGGGACGAGTAGTTTAGTTTTGTTTGTTTTTTTTAAGCATTTGGTCTGCATTATACCAATATTTTCAAACATTAAGTACTGTAAGTAAACATTACTTATTTGGAATGTTTTTGTCCGCAATGCATTATTTACAGTCATTTTTTTTCTCATAATGCCACGGGGAACGTGCTCGGGGAAGTTATTGCCCTGTGGCATTATGGGGGCAAAAAATGATACGCTGCAGGCATAATAAATTACAAAATTCTGAAAAAATATGGGGCAAAATTGTTTACTTACATTTTGAATGTATTGCAGGCCATATGCTAAAAAAATATATTTTTTTTTAAACTTGCGCATGTATAAGGTATGCGGGAAAAATGCCACCTTTTTAGCATTTAGCCTGCAATGTAGCCTAACGTGCAAATACATTCGAAAGTACTTGCAAATATGTTTGAACATATTTAAATCTATATATTTGAAAATATTGTATGGTATAACGTACGTTACAGTTAAAACTGCACATGCATCTCAGGAGTCCGAATTGTTGTAGGTTGCACAATTGTATCACCTGTCTCACAAACAGAGCTACTATTAGAGAATTAAGTGTATATGACACCAAAGTTTAGATAGAGTAACCACCATATTAATGATGGTTTTCTGTATGATGCAATACAATCTTAAGTACATTAATAAACATATTGTTAAACGAATAGCTTTCTGATTGTAACTGTACAAATTGCCTATTATTGACTTCCTCACAGCATAATGTTACAGTTTTTTAAGGGTCTTGGATAGCACGGCTGTGTCTTCGATTGTGTTCAGAACAAATCTTTGCAAATCGGTATGTTTGCATTTCATCTGCAATTAAACCGTGCGTGTGCGCGCTTGTGTCTGCGTGTACTGTATGTGCGCTGTCTGCGAGTATGCTGCGTACTGTTGCGCTAAACTCAAGTGGCAGGGGGGTTAGCCTCTTTCAGAAACAGCACAGCCACAAATTGATGTGACACTTTGAACCCCCGCGAGCCCACCTCATCCCCTCCCACACACACGCACGCGCACGCACACCAATCGGCCTGCAGTTAGCGATTCCACCAGTCTTGTTTCCTTGCTTGCATCCCAGCTTTCACAGCTATAGCGTGCGCACGGGGGTAGGTTTGAGGGCGGGGTTCGAGCGTACATTTTTTTTTTTTTGTGGTCATGTTAGTATGTGTTTGTGTGAAAGAGCTGTCACAGAGGCTGGCATCAGCGTCCACTTTGCCATCTCTTCTGCAGCTTGACAAGTCCCTGCTCCCTGCCCTTTGGCACACACGGCGCACAAAAAAAAAAACAAAAAAAACACAGAGTGCCCCTCTGCCACTCTCACTCCTCTGCCACACACACAGTATAATGATATGTGAGCACACCACTCACATACTCGCATCCATTAAATGTACATAATGAAGACATGCGAGTGCATCCATACAGATTTTACAACTACTTGCTGTTAAACCAGCTGCTGAGCACTTGAAAATCATTAACATGAGGGTCGAAAAGCCAGCAAGTGACTTGATATTAAGATTTTGGATATTTTGTCAAAGTTTGGGATTGTTTTCAAAAATTGCTTCACGTGTTATTTTTGTCAAGTTTGTCTATTTATTTGTGCCGGTTGCCTTGATGGAAGTTGTGGACGTCAGATCACGGAGGGCCACTGTTTGTTACAAGGACAGGCTTGTCCCTGCCCCCGGGCGTCGGCGCTACGATGATTGTCATGGCGATGGAGTGTGAGTGACAGGCGGGATCGCATGTGCTAGCCGCGGAGCAGTAAATTCCAACAGCCTCAGTCCCTGACATTAGTTTGTCCTTCATCAAAACTTTGCACTCGTTTGCAACTACCATCTCTGACTATGGTGCGAAATCTCACGTTTTTTCATTTTTTGATTTTTGTTTCTTTTTTAACCATCTGTGCTTTCCTTATTGTGATTTGATCTGCATCATGTTTTTATAAATATGCGCCTCTTCATGTGCTGAGCAAGATGTTTGATATTTTTTCCTGACATCACATAGATTAGATTGTTTAGTACGAGATGGGTTCGGAGAACAAGTTGTAATCCACACGCACACGATTTAATGAACCATTTGGTAGTTCTATGTCAGGTTTTGTTTTTATGTGTAAGTGCATAGACATTTTTTGGGCAACGCAGCAGAAAAGGAGGTCAGTTTCTTTTTTTGTGTCCTTTTTTTTTTTTTTTTTTTTTTTCTAAGGCATTCATCATTAGTTTGCTGCTGGTAATGTTGCCCGTTACAGCCATGATTAACTCATTTGCTCACAGCCATTTTCACAGAAGCAATTCCGTTCGCTCCCGGCCGTTTTACTGGATTTTGACTGACTTTGCAAGGCCCACAGAATATTGTGTTCAATTGCTATAAAAGCATGGAACCTACCAAAAGAAAGATTAAAGTCTTTTCTTTCATCAGGAAAAAAAAGTATGTTTCTATCTGTTTCCGTTTTGCAGCAATTAGCATTAGAATAGAGCTAAGTTTCATCAGTTTTCACAAATCTATTTAAAATTCTAAGTAATTTAGCTTTTTTTCTAGATGGCCCTGGTTGATCTCCTTTATTCTGCTGCCACCTGCTTTCCGTTTGTGTAATAACTACCATTTCTGCAACCGTTCTTTGCAGCTGAGAGGCTGCATCAAAGCCTTCTGTATGTCTGTACGTCTTTGGGACACTTACATTTAAAAAAAAAAAAAAAAAACGTATTTACACGTTATTGGGAGCAAATGAGTTAAGAGCCTCGCTGAGTTCCAGCAGCCACTGTGGTCTCTTTCACACACGCTCACAATCGTGCACATTTGTAACTCTTGTCATCGTTTTATGGAAAATGCCATCACCTAGTTTGCTGGTTTCTTATTTATGTATTTATAGTTGGCGAGTGTTTCACCTGTAATCTTACGCACCTACACATCAATAAGCATCCTATGAAAGTAGACAGACAGCTTAATTAGTACAGAATGCGACCAAGCTTAAGCAGAATCATGCAAGGCCTCCATACCTTCAATAAGCATCATCAGCATTAACTCTGGTAATGAGTTCGCATTTTCTTTGGCCTTTTTATGGCGTTCCAAAAGATGAGCCACCATTTTTGTGAATGACGTCACAGGAGACATCTTCATATCTTGCCAAATTTCAGTGTACTTTGCAAGAGTTCAGTTCATTCATGTCTAGCATGAGGTTTTAGGAGAGGAATGTGAGAACAGAACAATAATAATACCTGACTGGTGTTTTACATCTCAAACACTAGCGTGGGAGTTAATGTTAAAGATTTTGATGACTTTTTTTTCCCCTCTAAAAACATGCTTTGGAATCTAAATGAGGTCATCAAGCGGAGCAAAGTGTTACATACCTAACTCTTTGGTGGTTGCTGTTGTTTTGCAGACTGAGTGAAGTCTCAGAGGATTTGCACTAATGACTAACTTTAACACTTCAAACCCCGGGTTTTCCTTACCCCTATGGGGCTAGATGGTAGCAAAGCCAAATGGCTTAGCCTCAGTGATTAAAGTGTTTTAACCTACTTTACAGGTGTCACCACAGCATCCGTGACAAAGCGTTCTGCATGATGACAACGTTCAATAGCGGTCTCATTCTGGATCACCCTCCAGCCTCACTTGTCACAATCACAGATCTACGGGAGCATCCAGATGACAAGCAGCAGGTTCAGCACGCCATTCTTCACATATCTATATGGTTTACATTTACGATGGCTTCATATTATATTGCACTCGGGGTTCACATCAGAACTCACCTGGTGGTCAAACTACATGCTCTCTACTGTAGTAAAATGTAATGGCAGACTATTGCTTCACTGTGTGACCAAATATGTGTGTTATGAATCGGTGGACTTTTACTTTTCAGGTATGAAGAATGGTGCTTTAAAAATCTGATTTTATTTTTTATTTTTTTAATTTTATTTTATTTTTATTTTTTTTTATTTTTTTTTACATATTTGGTAAAATAACAACATGGAATAATGATGCTATTCGAAACCAGTTAACAGTTGTGCACCAAATAATGACTAATGTATAATATTTTACTCGATCATATAACTCACTTTAAAATAGCTTTAAAATAACCTAGCTGTATGAACATTTTAAATGGGAAATCGACTCTAAAATGTCCTTTACAATGATATGTTTCATGTTTATGTCTGGTGAATATTGCATTTGTGGAAATGTGAATGAAGCGGCAAAATCCATCCCAGGGGGCGGCCATTTTGCGACTTGCTGTCGACTGAAATTGACATCACAGTGCCTAAGGCTCAGGTAATGAATGACCAATCGCGGTTCACCTGTTTTCTCGGTTTGGACATGTGACATTTGCAAGCTAGTGGCAAAATGGCCGCTCCCTGAGATGGACAAAATAGGTTGATTTTGCTGAGTTTGATTTTCATATTCCAGAAACTCAATATTCATCAGAAGACTGTGTTTAGACTAGTGGAGTCTTGACTTGACTACCCTATTAAATAAAGTTATTTTTGATACTAACATTAAAATCCCCAAACAATGATAATGTTTAGTTTCTGATATTGTCAGAGAGGTATTAAAGAAGTACTTGAAATAAAATGCACCCATGTCAACCACTTCTATGTTGGCTGATTTAGATTTTACTTCTACTCTCATGCAAGTCATTCACAAACACTCAGTTATTCTCATTTTCAATTGACCTCAAGTACCGTTCGTGTGTTAAAATATTAGTTTTGAAAAACACTCGTGAATGTTTCCTCCCTTTTGAGTCCTCCCACCCTCTCATGCCGCTGGCACTCCCGCGGGCCTCCGCTGCAAGGCCTGGAAGGCTTAGCGGAGGCAGAGCATTTAGTAATGGCTTCTTAATGGGCTTGTCGACAGCCACATTAGAGCGTGGTGCAGGCGGTGGGCGAGGCCGAGCGGTGATATGCCAAGCCAGATGCCATGCCAGCTGCGGCGCTCGGCTCACTCGCTCACACTCTCATTTGTAATCACATTTCTCAGACGGATGGATGCCATGTGCGCAAGAGCGCGCGAGCAGATACGCATTTGTTGCCCTTTGCCGGCGCCTGCCAGGAAAGATCCTTTTAATCTGCCGCTCCACATTTTCTCTGTCGCGTCTGTCACGATCATCAAGTACCGCCCGAGAACATTTTACAAAGGAAACGATCGTATTCCTTTTTAATTATTGGATGCCACCGCCTTCTGTTAAAGTGTTGCTTTATCGTGTCCTGCTGTTTGGAATAAGAGGCTCTTTACTGGAGCTCAAAGCAGTTTGTTTTGATTTTCTTACTGTGGGCTCAAAGGGGAAAATGGCGTCTTCTGGAAACTGTGATTTGGATGCTTAAGCACTTGTCACAACTGGTCAGACTCATACGGACTTTGAAGGTACACCGTGCTGCTGTTTTCATCCATAAGTATGAAACTCAAAGTCGTTTGCTGCTGTTAGATTTGAGTTTTAGCAATCAGTACCGCCTAGAAATACGAGTGACCCGGTTTGCAAGTTTTTGGCAGATTTTTTTTGCTTTGACTTGCAAGTAAAAATTTAAGATACAAGCGCTCTATTGTGGCAGTGGCCTCAAGCATTTTGAATTTAAAACAACCACATCATTTTGCCTTAGGGAGAGTCAGTTTAGCTTAATGCTAACAACTAGCATCAGTATTGCGGTCTTTAAAGGGATACTTGACTCATTGAGCCATTTTTAGCATAAAAAGTTCATATTTGTCTGTAATTAATGTGGTAACTTCATTATTTTTCATGTACAATTAATACTTAAATATTTTTAAAGGTATTAATTGTACATAAAAAAATAATGAAGTAATCACATTCATTCTGGACAAAATATTCACTTTTCACTTTTTATTTACCGTGTGAAAATGGCTGTGATGAAAAGGTTCATTAAAACAACACACGCAATAATGTATATGCAGACAATGGATAGTATTATGTAAATGTTATGTTGTAATAATCTGGAATTCAACTAATGCATACAGTATTGCAAATTGAAGTCAAACAATATGGAAACAATCGTTTTAGTACTTTTATTGTAGTTAATAGTTGTGTAAAATTGCAGTACATGATATTTAGAGCTGTTGTGTGTTGTACGTTATTTACTCACCTTATTTAGCTCCGTAAGGCCACTTGCTTGTATTTTATCTTATTACGCTACTGTACCTAAAGAAGTGTCCAGTGAGTGAACATGTCCATTAGTCGATCCATAACATAACATAAAGGTTAAGTAGAACTTGTCACCTTTTACATGCAAAGCTGTAAAATATCGGTGATCTGTCTGGCGGCAGATGCCTTTAAAAAAGAGGACATGTACAGTAGGTGAGGGGAGGAGGACGAGACAGGAGATGAAGGAAGACTTCAAGGATACAAGTCATAAATGTGGAGACGGGAGCAGGAAGTAAAGAAGAAAGAGCTAAAAGGTTGGTAGAAAGTGGGAGGAGTGATTAAATGACTACATGGATGATTGGATCAATTAATGAATGCTAATGTGCTTCAGTGTCATTACCAAAGGTCTTACAGGTCTCCAGCAGGGGGCGCTAGTTGTTAGTCTGAACAGGAGTTAGCCTTTGTGTGTGGTGACTTGTGCCTGTGTAGATGGAAAAGTCAGAAGGTGATTCTTTGTTTCCACATCTGATCAGGCCAAACCAAATTTCCCTGCATCAGCGATGAGCAAGTGCGATGTGGATGCATAGAGAATAACGTATGTGTGTGCGCAGTACAGTACATGCCACGCTATGTGAATGTGTATTGGCAGCTGATAGCATTTCCCGAGTTGAAGCCTTGAATATAGACGGCCGTCCCCGGACGCCGTATCGACAGCTGCCAATTGTCACTGCGCTGACTGACAGTGTTGTATTGATGGACAGTCACCGCTGACAGAGAGATGGAGGGCGAAACAAAAAGGAAAACAATTGAGAGAGGCAGAAGAGACAGTTGAAAGAGCGGAGGAAAGGTGCACAGAGAATGCTGACTGGATGCCGGTGAAACTTTTTCAAGGTCACGGACAAAAGATGACAGTAGTACCTCACTAGGTTACACTGTTTTCCAAACTTTATTTGAATAGAGTTTACATTAGAAGCAAATCCAAAAATATCAGGAAAAACCTGCGAGAACATCTGAATTTTATTTGAGGTTAATCAGACTTGCTTTACATTGTGGCACGTGTAGGGATTGGTTTCTGTCACATTGTGTTATGTAGTTAGCAGAAAAACTCCCTTTCCCTATCACCTGATTGACCTTTTAGCGTGCTATACTACAGCATCTTGCCGACGTGGACAGTATGCGGCCGGCGTAAAGCGCAGGTGTGTTGGTCTTCACCTCAGGAAACTTGCGGCTAATTCCATTAGTGGGAGGAGAGCGTATTTAATGAGGGGAGACATCTGTTGATAAAGGGTACCTGGCTGGGTTGGATGTGTTGGGGGGAGTAATTAAACACATGCTGCACTAGGCTCGCACACCTTCCGTCCATCGATCCAACCAACTGTCCATGTTTGACCATTTTGGTTGATTACAGGTTACCTAAAGAAAAAGAACCATTCGCACTCACATTTATACCGATGCAAATCCATGAATGTCAGAAGGTTCGAATCTGGAGTCAGGCCTTTCTGTGTGAGTTATCTAGAAATGATTTACTGTGTCAAAAGACACTGCAATGTCACGCCGGTTCTGATTTAAGGTAATTCATTTTAAACTAAAAAGTTTAATGTAGTTGTTTCCTCATGTGTGCTCCGCTCACGTTAATTTATGAACGCAGCCGATAATCAGAAGCTCATGCTTTAACTGTTGATTTCCCTCACACCTGGCTCCGGTACTCCATTTTTTGGGACACTCGGAATAACCAAACAGCACATTTGAACAATGTTCTTTGGGGAGGTGTGGCTCCATGGTAGATTGGTAATCTTGCAGCCCAGAGGATGTGGGTTTGATCATATCCTTGAGCAAGATACTTAACCCCGAGTTACTCCTGATGCTGTCATCAGTAGGTGAATGAGTAGTCGAATGTAAAGCACTTTGAGTACCTTTTAAGGTGGAAAAGCGCTATATGAATGAAGTACCATTTATCATTCTGATTTTCCAAACAGTCTGAGTGAAGCAAAAATTTCCGAAAGCACCCATGATGAGGGAATAGGGATTTTGATGTAAAATATTGAAAAAGTGAAATATGAGGTAAGCAGCAAAATCCAGCAGTTTTTTTATAAATATCAGAAGGCGGCCATTTTGCCACTTCCTGTCCAATGAAGATGACATCACAGTTGCTCAGATCTCAGGTAACAACCAATCACAACTCATCTTCAGAAAACAGGTGAGCTGTGATTGGTCGTTGCCTGAGCTCCGAACAACAGTGATGTCATCTTCAGTGGACAGAAAGTGGCAAACTGGCCGCCCCCTGAGAAGGATTAAAACGTCTGGATTTTATTTCATAACTCATATTCCACAAATGTAATATTAATCAAAATGTCATGTTTAGATTAGTGTTAGGTTTACACACCAAAACATACTGTATAAGAATGACAACACAAGGATGAGAAGACAAGACTTATTTGTTTTTACTCGCAGTTAGGAGAGTAGAGTTGTCAGGTACGAGCTGTCAAAGATGCTCTGGCAATTCTCTTGTGTCTTCTCTTTTTATTGGGATTGTTCCCTATCCGGTTACAAGAAATAGTGTTGCACTACTCAGGGGTGGGGAAAGCACAATAGTGCAACGCTGCATTATCTTAAAATAACACATCTGTCTGTCTTGGATGTAAGTGTGTTGCAAGTAAGCATGTGATTATCCATTAGCAATGAAAATGAAAGACAGTGTGACATCTGAAGCATTTTAGCAAATATATAATAACTTTGATACACTTTAAACGTAACAACTAGTGAGGTCACATATAACATTATTGTCAAGAAATTGTTACGGTACGGTTATTCAAGTAACCTTACGTGCACCAACACTGTAAAAATGGATGGATGTCTAATTGTTTTAATCAATAATGATTTCTTTGTTGTAGTGTAGCATTCACTAGTTTTCAAAATAGTGTGTACTTCTCCCCTCTCTTTTGTCAGTTTTGCATAATACCTCCCATGTATAAAAGTGGAAATTGTCCTTACGCTATAGCTGCAAGGAAATTGCTGCATATGTGACACTGCGAAGTTCTTTTAAGTGGAGCTAAATGTCCACATATATACGTGAAAATGTCCCAAAGCACATGAGCAGCATGTTAAGACCGTAATTGGATGGTTTCCCCCTTTTAACGCGAGGGTATTGTTGGCCGCCTGTGACGTACTCTGCTTGATTGACAGGAAATGAGAGAGGAGGCTGCGCAGTCTGTCATATTGCTAATGTGATAGGTAAAGCCCCCAGGACACACACACAAATAACGGCATGGCCGGACTTCTATCTATATATCCCGCCTCTGTTTCTCCATATGTCCGTGTCTCAATCTCCTTCCGACCCACAATTCCCTGCACCCTCTCGCTACATCACTCACATATCAAAACACTCCTTCAACGTTGGGCCGTGTGGCGTTTTTACCACAGGTTAATAATGAGAGGAGAGGTGTGTGACCCTGTCAGGAGTGTGAGAAACTGGCCCAAAGATATCAGACAGAGGCCGAGACCCCCAGCCCTGAGGGCGTCGAGTGTGTGTGTCTGAGAGAGAGAGCAGGTTGTGTGTGTCCGTTGCCATCTTCTCACGGATGACACATGTGAGGTCATTTACATGCTATTACCTTTCTACTGGATTTGATGTGCCACACACACACATAGTGGCCTGGTGTGATGCCCCTGTCAGATGTCAGGATGCAGATGGGGAGGGATGTGGGGGTAGGTCACGTCTGTTTCCCCTCTCTGTCTCACACTCACCTGTCTCCCCCCCCCCACGGTGTACACCTTACTAAGAGAGTTGTCAGCAGGCCCGAGTGAAGCATCAACTGTTTGACATCTGCCAGTGTCTCCCCCAGCACGCACACACAAACTATCACCTCATTTCAGAACAACAGAGCATCTCCCTGCGATCAACATTTACACACAGTCATCATTTACCAGTTCCAGCTGCCAACACACATGCGCACACACATATAAGGACAGTCAATTAGTCAATCTGTCACCATCATAAATATCCTTATGCACTGTACAGGCAAGTAACATTTTAACATTCTTGAATCTTTAACTGTCAGGTTGTGCAATATGGGCAACATTTTACATCCCGATATATTTTTGTGTTGTTCCTCTAGTTGCTGCAGTTACATTAACCTGCATTCAGTTTTCATCCAATGTTAGCATCACATCCAATGTGTAGAGCAAACTCTTGTCTCCAAAAATGTCAGCAACATTCTACCTCGGAATGCATGTGTGATGGTGGTCATCCGGCATCCCCATTTTGAGAGTCCACTCTCCAGGCAAACTAATCGATTAAAGCGTGGCTTGATTGATCATGCAGAAAAATCCAAAACAATTTTGGACTTAATCCTTGATAATCTCACTACGCTGATGTCTCATACATCTTTGGTTGCCTTCGAAAGTCTATGACCATGAGGGTGTTCCAATTTTGAGATTCCGCTACACTAGTTGCATGAATGAGACAATAGAGACAAGCCAACCTTGTAAGCATGCGCGTGCGCTTAAAATGGTTTGTTTTAGCTCTGCGTGCTTACATCTGCTGTGATCCAGATAGACAAGCCTCCATTTGTCCCACTTTCATACAAGATAATGAAGCTGTCATTCGCAGACAGCCAGACAACTTCATTGGATTGGTTCAAGAGCGCAGACGGCTGCTTGGGGAGACACACGCACATACATATGCACACAACACTGCGAGCATTCCCCTCGGCCCCTGTTAAGCATATGTCAAATATAACCATGTATAGAATGTGAGTTTGTTTGACATATGAAGCGCCAACTGAATGGCAGGGACACAAGGCACAATTACACACACGGAGCACATCTTCATTTTTTTTAACATGTAAACAGACGAGACAGTTATGATAGCGACGAATATGAAATTGACCTGAATGGCAAAACCCTCTGTGAGGACTTGTCTCCTCTTTACAAGTCAATTTCATATCCTGTAACTGCGGACAAATCTATAGAGATTTGAAAACAGTCAGTAGACGGGCAGAAATAAAAAGAGGGTCATGAAGTGAGCGAGCGGTCAGGATGCATGACAAGTCGAGTATGTTCAAATGAGTTTAAAGCCAATAGAACCTATGAGAAGATGAAGATAATTCAATTATTGTCATGACTTGAGTCATGCAGGACTAATGTTTGGGTCTTTGTTTGGGTCTCATGTCTGGGGTCACGCCTGGGTTATATTTGAGTAGAGTTCTTGACCGTGCGGCAGAGTTCACGACCCGTTACGTGTCTGTTTTGGTATTGATGTAACAGCATCCAGTTTCAACTAGTTATAAGCTATATGATGTCTGGACTATATGATGTCAAGGATCTTTTATGCTATATGATGTTTGTTGATGTCAGGAACTTTCTGTAATTACGGAGTCAACAGCCAGTCAGAGAATTCCATGTCAGTACTAGTACCGTATTTTCCGCACTATAAGGCGCACCGCAGCATAAGGCGCACCATCAACGAATAACATATCCGAAAACCTTTTCCGTATATAAGGCGCACCGCATTATAAGGCGCACCTTCAATGAATGACATTTTAAAACTTTTTCCATATATAAGGCGCTACATTAGAGGCTGGGGTTACGTTATGCATCCATTAGATGGTGCTGCGCTAAAGGGAATGTCAACAAAACAGTCAGATAGGTCAGTCCAACTTTATTAATAGATTACAAACCAGCTTTCTGACAACTCCATTCACTCCCAAAATGAATAAACAGCTGTTTTATTATCTTCTCTGAGGTAAAGTATTAGTATTAGCTAGCAATCCAAAATGGCGGGATCTTCTGCGCATGCGCGTCACCGATCGTGCAGGGTCACCGGTAGCGTCTTGACACCGAGACCTGTTGTGGCTCAATATTGATCCATATATAAGGCGCACCTGATTATAAGGTGCATGGTCAGCTTTTGAAAAAATTTAAGGCTTTTAGGTGCGCCTTATAGTACGGAAAATACGGGACTCACATGTCTAGCCATAACCAATGAGATTGATTGACTGTCTATTTAAGGGTCTGGGAATTGTGTGTTTTTTGCCGGATTATTGCAAGCCGTTGCTCGACTGTTCCTGTGTACAGCTCTCTTAAGTTCTGCCTCTCAATGTGAATAAATAGATAAGATCTTATTTGCGTCTGCGTTTGGGATCCCACCTCGCAGCACACAACAATTATGACTGAATGCTTGTACCATATTTTTGTGAAACCTCGTAAATCAAAGCTGAAAATCTACACTATTGCACGTTCACTGGTTATTTTATATTATTTAATTAATTTAATAATAATTTAATAATTGATAAAAGTAATTTATTAATTATTTAATTATTATATTTCTTTTAGTTATTTTGTTTTATTTATCTTTTTTCTAATGTGAACATCCAAATCAAATGTATGAGTGTCAGGCATGGATGTACAAAGGTCATTTCAATGATTTATTTATTTATTTATTTTTTGGTCATTTGAAAAAGGGGCTCCTACATTTCCCACAATGCAATTTCTCTTCAGTCTCCTTAAAAGGCCCCCTGGAGCTCCCGAGAAACTGCAGTTCCCTCATCAAGGCTTGCTTTAAAATTGGACTTCAAAAGCTGAAATCGTTAGTTCAAATAAAAGAGTGGAGGTAGTGATTGGAAGGGCTCTTTAAAAGTTTGGTGAAGTGCGGCACAATGGACACATCAAGATGTGCACAGCCGGACGCCCCAAGCGTGAAGTGTCTGTGTTGTGTGAGCAAATGAGAGAAGAAGAAGAAGAAGGAAGGCTGTTAACGTTCCTTTTTTATCCGATCATCCACAAACCCACTCATCTCTGTCTTATTCAAAGACGAGACATAATTACTGCTTTGAGTATTTAGCTTCATAATTTACTCGTTCTGTCACATTATTTACAAGTCTTTCCTCCCTCCGTCTTGGGCTCCCGGCAGGGGTTCGCCTCTATAATCTACTCTGTTAGGGCCGATCCATATTGCGAGTTATTATCACTCTCATTTGCTTATTAAGTGCTCCCTTGTTTTCTTCAAATAAAGCTATAATTAGAGATTCGGCAGCTTGAAATGCTATCTTCTCTTCGTAGAATCTTGGCTGGGATGAGAGAGAATTCTGTTTTATCACACTCGAGGAGTTAATGAGGATGTGCGCAACTTGATACTGATGCTGTTTGTACGCGCGTGCGTCTGTATGTGTGCGTGTCTGTGAGAGTGAGCCTGTAGAATGGATGTAAAAAAAAAAGAAAAAAAGTCTACACAACCCTGTTCAAATGCCATTTTTTGGACACTAATACAATGAAACCAAGATAAATCATTTCCAACCTTTTTCCACCATTAAGGTGGCCTATAACCTGTACAACTCAACTCAGAGACTAAATAAAACGGTGATAATATGTTTGCACATTGGAGGATGGCGAAAAGATGAGCTGTACTAAAACACGGAGATCTATTAGCTCTATTTTGTCATCATGTTTCCCAACTTTTATTTAACGAAGGCGAGTATTTCGCATGAGAAAAGAATCGTATGCCACACCACCAAAATACCACAAAAAGTGAATACGCAAGATGTATTATGTACATTCTGCCATCTAGTGGAGTATTTAATTGCTCTGCATGCCACTATACATAGCTGGTATCATTAGATGAACAAAGTATTTGTAGGGAACTTTTCAAACAAATGAAGTGACATGTAATTTCTTACGGTACACCTCATCTTTTGGCACTCTAATGTACCACGGCACACTGGTATAGACCCATCTAATGTACAATGCAGTTGTTTCTAAGACTCGAGTCATCTTCTTAATTGTTTACTCAAAAGGATGGATGGATGGATGGATGGATGGATGGGAAAAAAATGATATATACCTACAGTATGTACAGTAGCCTACTGCACTTTAAATGAATTAGAACTCCCGGGCGTCTTAAGTCGGACGAAGGGAGTTCTCAGCTTTGAGAAGCAATCAAAAAGGCTTCCCGAGGATGGTCCACTGATCCGTTCTTACCTTCTTGTGACCCCCCCTGCGGGCCGGGGCCCCCGTCTTTGAGTGCAGTACATTAGGACACGGCCCAGCGCCACTCTGATTACATATGCTAGCCGCGCTAATGAGCTGAGGTGGACAGTGGAGGACTGCCGCTGTTTATGGCAACTCATTATCTGGCCCATTGACCAGAACTGTTCTACACATCACAGAACCTTGTGTCCTCTACATCTAGTTCCACCATCACTCTCTGCACTTGTCTGCGGGGGAGGCGGATGTGTGTGGAAAAAGGCGTGTTTGCGTGTGCGTTCAGGTGAGGTTGTTGTGATTGGTTTCGGTAAGATGCCGTTGTTTGTCGCTAAACAACTTATTTGCTCACGAGCTTGTTTACATGACGAGAAATTAATCCCGGAGCTAATGATCATATTCGCATAACGCGGTGGGTTGTTAGTTCTATAGTGAATCTCACTTTTGCCAAGTGTGTGTGTACGTCGCTATGATGGCCTGCCAAAGTAAAGTGTTTGCAGGCCCAGAGAGAGACGCGGGCGCTAAGCTCAAGGGCACATTTGTTTCAAGCTAATGATAGAATGTAAATGGAGCAAATTTCCTCCGCAAGAACAGAAGCGCTCTGGCTCCAACACACAATTCTCTCACACGCACACACGTACGCAGGCATCGCGGCATCGTGTTGATGGAGTGCAGAATCTCATTACACATCTAATAGAATAAGTCTAGTGTGCGTATGGGGAGAGGAGAGGAGCAGCCAACCTGATTAGCCTTATCACTTTATTATGCCGCTCTGCACGCAGCACACGGGACAATTGCATTAGAGAGGAGCAGATGAGCTGAAGGCAAGGAGAACTCAGCAAACACCGCCTTAATTGATTCCTCACCAAATTAGCAGGGACAGGTTGGAAGGAAGGGGTGGGGGCACCGGTGCTCGCCGTCTGACTGACTGACTGGAGGCTCGGGACGCTTTTTCACCCAGTGGATGACTTACTGGTCCGATGGTGAGGTGGATGACTGGTGGTTGTGAGGGGCCTCCTGTGGCAGCCAAGGTGGCAACTCAGCAAGCCTCTTTAATGAGCTAATTGATTCCCCCAAAGGTGAGCAAGTACAGCCGAGGTGACAACCTCGCAACAAGTTTTGCCTTTGGGTTTGTCAAAGCGATGCAAATTCGCACGGGCGCGCCAAAAGGACAGAAGCGTAACCTTTCCTTGAAGGTTTTATCCAGAAGTGTCTACCTCTGTCAATGTTCACTTTAGAAAGAAAAAAAAAAAGGCAGTTTAACATAAGGCTGTGCAATTAATTAATTAAATTCAATTACAATTTCAATTATAACACTCCACAATTACAAAGTCAGCATAATCATCAAAGAAGGATCATTAATACTAATTTTGAGTTGTTTAAATTTATACATTTGCATCTTTTATATATTTTAAAATAACCAATTTCATCCAAAAGGAACTTGCACAATTATAGAAAATATCGAAATTAAATAATCTATAAATAATAATAATAATAATAATAATACATTAATAATTAATAATTAATAAATTCAAGAAATTTAATAATAAATCAATTAAATAATTATAGAAATTATAGTTTCAAAGAATTGTATTTGTCTTAATAATTTTTACGTAAGATTTTCTTGCTTTGCACCAAAAACATAAATGATCATGATTTCAATTATTACCAAAATAGTCATGATTAATATTTTCTTCATAATCAAGCAGCCCTGGTTTAACATGAGTCTTTGTTGAAAATTCACCATGATGTGCTAAGTTCTTTGCATACTGTATGTTTAATCAAATGAAGCAATAAAGTTATAAATTGCTCATATCTTATAAACAGAAATTGTTCCACCATAACAGGATGAGTTGTGGCCACACAGGTAAGTATTTTAGCAACTAGCATACTGATCCTGTGTGTTCTTCTGCCAAGTCAACACCTTAATAGCATTTTTTTAAACTTGTAAGATGAAAGTGTTTATAAAAGTATTGATTTACTCCACTAAAGACCATCTAAGATTCTAGAAATGTAACTTGCAGGCACTGTATGTGCAGCAAAAAAAATATACTTTAAGTTAACTTTAAGTTAAGTTCACGTCTTCAAGTTTTACCTTCACCTCAGTTATTCACCTTTCACCATTTTTTTTTCACATCCAAATATGGTCTTCTTTTGTCATGATTACAAATGTTTGAAATGAAATGAAATTTCAAGTCAATTTCTGATGATTTTGTTCTCCTACCAAACTAATGGTGTTCTTGGATTCCACGTGACCTGAGTAAATTTCATGAATTATTCGCTTGTGAGGGAAGTATTTGGAACAGTTGGAAAAGACTAGTAATACTTGAGCGAAAAACCAGCACTTTTTACATGTTGGAACAAGACGTCACATTCGTCTTCCAAAGAGTTCATCATGTCGTTTCAAACATGCTTTTTAGCTGAAGGTGTGCGTGAGGGAGAAAGAAGTGGGAAACGGAGGACGACGCGAGGTGGAGTGAGTTTGTCTTTGTCTCCGTAGGCGCCCCCGGGGATTGTGGGATAGCAAAGGGTAATGAATCCGATTGGCTGCT
The DNA here is from genome assembly GCF_051991245.1 of Festucalex cinctus. NCBI lineage: Eukaryota > Metazoa > Chordata > Actinopteri > Syngnathiformes > Syngnathidae > Festucalex > Festucalex cinctus. The sequence goes on from NC_135414.1 coordinate 26,032,949, forward strand.
GGGAGTTTTTCTGCTTGTGCTGCGCTTTGCTCACTCGTGCAAGTTCACTTTGTTGCCGTGGCCAAGTTTGTGCCGCATGAAGGACAGCGTGGCGGACGGAAACTTTTGGATGGAATATACGTAACGTTTCACACGTGCGATATATTATGCTGTAAGGTAGACATAAACCACTGCAGGACACTTCATCTGTGATTTGTTCAAGTTTACATAGGATATAATGTAAATAGAGATGGAATGATGATGTTGATGTTTGCCTCAAAGTCAAGAGGTTCTGGGTTTGAATCTCGCCTCAGTCCCTTGTTTACGGTTATGTGCATAGGCATTTTCTCCGGGCACTCAGCCACATCACAAATTTGCAGGCAGGGTTTCCCCCAGTGCTTTATAGGCCTGGCGGCCTGCCTGACTTTTTTTTTTTTTTTTTTTTAGCTTAGTTTTGTTCATTCGGCAGTCTTACTGATTCAACATGTCATCATCGTTGCGTGTGTGTGAGTTTGTGCTCTTTAATTTACCTGAAATCTAATAAAAATCCCATACCCTTTGTCATGCCAGGGTTATTTTTGGGTCATGCAAGGGTTATGTTTACGGTCATGCAAGGGTTATGCTTACTGTCATGACTAGGGTCATGTAAGGCTCATGTTTGGGTCATGACCATGAGGTCAAGTGTCTGTTTTGAACTGATGTAACCATCATCTAGTTTCAACTGGTCTTAAGCTATGTGATGTCAGGAATCTTTAATCTCTTTATCTGGTCAACAGCCAGTCAGATATCATGTAATTCCTGTTACCCACATGTCTAGCCACAGCCAATCAGGTCGATTTGTTGTCTATATAAGCCAGTCTGAGAAGTGTGTGTTTTTGTCCGATTATTACCTGTGTTTCTCTGTGCAACTCTCGTTGTTTCTCATCTAGTCCAGTTTGTTCCACGCCTCTCGATGTGAATAAATAGTTAAAATCTTATTTGTGTCTGCGTTTTTGGGATCCAACCTCAGCACATAACACCCTTCACTTTAACCAGATACTTCAGGCCCGCCAGAGTTGTGAAGTTCTCAGGAGACCAGAGGAATGATCAAAGGAAAGAAAGATGCAACAAAGTGAAATCCAGCACCAATCAGACACCACCTGCCACTCACAGGGTCACAAAGCCAGAATCTTTCACCAACCCGCCGCATGTGACCAGCCGCTGTACGCACTCCCTTCCTCGAACAACAAGTATGAATCGGCTTTTAACAAATTCCTCACATGATGCAAAACACATTACAGATCAAAGTTTGAACATTCGCTAGACCTTTACATACTGTATGAGTGTATATGTGTTGGGAGGGGGGAGGGGGTCGCAGCAGTGCGTCCTCTGCTCTCCCGGCAGGTCACAGGCGACAGATGTTCCCAGCATATGTGGCGAATTAATTAGCCGCCAGTAAACAGAGGGGGCCGCCACCACTCGGGCCGCGCTGCCGTCGAGCCGCGACGGGCCACCTTTTGTCAAAACGCTTCTTTCCTCTCTGCCGCATCGTTACGGGGGAGCATCAGTCTTTCTTGCTGGAGCTCCCCAAACGGTCCAGGTCACGCGCACGTGTCGAGCTGCATCTGTTGGTATCAGCGTGTATTTCTATTCATCAGCCATTCGCCGCCATGCTAACATGTTTTTGAGACAGGAGAACTCATTGATGACTGCGTTTCCACAATTCCCACAACTGGGAGTCTTTTCGCAGCCTCGCAACAACTTGGCAGCGACTTGGAGACACTTTGGAATCAGTTTGGATAGACACACAAAGGGCCACTCATTAAGATTTTTAAACTCTGTCAAATAACATTTTAATGGACAATTCCTGCAAGACATTTTTGTTTTGTTTTGGATATTTATGTTTTTTTACAGTATTCTATTGTATTTATTTATGTGTTATATTTTTTAATACACAATCATAGTGTTCCTAGACCAAAAAAAAAAAAAACAGTCTAAAAAATTATTGCAGAGAACCGATGTTTCTCCTTCAAATTAGGCTTTCACCCTTTTTTCTTTTTCAGTTCCGGACTTAAATTGTGTACCAATCATGACATGAACTTAGAGAACTAAAGCTGCATTGAAATAAAATATATCTTGAAAATCTGAATTAGTCTTTTACAATAAGTTTGTTCATAAAATGTATGTCATTTTGATAATTCATACAATACCTTACAATATTTTACAGTAAGGATTTAAATAGCTAGGAATATTCAAAACCACTTTTTTTTTTTTTTCAGGCCAATACGAGTACTCATCTCTTGAATAGTCACCGATGCCAAGTACTGATGCCACTTGTACTTTTTGTACATGAAATTTCCGCAAAAACTATTGACAGATAATTTTGAAGAAATATATAGTATATACAGACGTGGAATTAATGGCAATTTTATATTCTTCTCATTTCTAATTAAAACTTTTTTTTGTTTTTTTGTTTTTTTCAAAAATTAAGATATATATTTTTTTTTCGTTCCTTGAGTTTCAATTTTGGCAATTTTGTATTGGTCTCATTTGTAATTAAAACATTTTTTTTTTCTCAAAATTTTTTCCTCAAATGTTTATTCTCAAAGTCCCTGATCATAAAACAGCCAAAAGAGCCACCATTGCAAGAACTGACACCTTAAAATATGGCCAGGTATCATTCCGATACCAACACCCGGTAACGGTACTCGCCCATCCTTAAAAACAACACAACAAAATGTGACCTGTGACCCACTTTGGGCCCCGACCTGAAAATGAGGAATCTCCACTTTGAATCCATTTGTATCCCTTGACAATATTTAATGAAAGTGGCTTCCGTGCAAACGTGAATGACATTTGGTGTGTTTGCGTGCGCGTGCGCATGTGTGTGTTGCTGCAATAATGAAGTTAGTTAAAGTGGTCCCGACCACTTGGGACTGACTTAAGCTGTGCGTGATTGCTTAGGGATAGGACACGCATCCACTCGCGCACACGCACGGTGAGAGTCATTACTCTATTACGCACATGGACTATTGATTTGCTGCCATCTTTCCATCAGGTGAGAGCTTGCCAGGGAATATGGGAACGAGCAGCTTGGCCGGGAAAATCAAAGTGTCACTCCTCCTTTTTTGCCGTCTTTCCTCTCTCGTCTCTTTCATTACGGACACATGACAGGTCAAAAGCTGTTGTTTTTTCCTCCTCTTCATCCCTCAATCACGTCGCTCACATCTCGTTCGGATCCGTCGCTGTCTCTCTTCATCTCAATCCGTCTGTTCCGTTTAGCCTCCTTTTTGGCTTTCTTTATACTTTGCCAAAGCTCCTCTACCTGGGAGTGATTCCTGTCTTCCTGTGCCGGCTGGGGCTTCCCTGCGTCTGTGTGATGGATTCCTCCCTCTGTTGTCTTTCTCCTGCTCTTCCCTCAAGTCTTCAGCACTCTGCGCAATCAATCAGCAGACCACCCTCCCGTCCCTTAAAACCCTTCTAGTCTCCCTCTCATCCCCTCGTAATACCGCATTTCCTTCCTACTTCACCATATCATTAAAATAAATGTGCAGTTGTGTCCATGCAACTCAAATGTGAAGCTGATCTTACATACACAAGATACAGTAATAAAAATCATGTCCAAATTAAAAACTGTAATATTTATGAACTGGCCAAAAAGCAGCATAACATTGTTTCTTTGATTCCATAAATTTCTGGTATATTTTAAACTGATGAGAATGTAATAATTTTTTACAACAGTACTGTACTTGAAGTTTCCTCACTCAATGAGGCCAGACCAGATGAAGAAAAACTGACAGCGTCGCCTTTAGAGAATGGCCAGAACTTAAAAACTACATGGAAATTACTACATATATATACAGCACGTAATAGTTGATGTACTCTTTACTGTTATGTACAATTTAGCACATATAGGACGTGAAAAGTCTACACGCACCCTGTAAATTGCCAGTTTTTTTTTTTTTTTTTTTTTTTTTTTTTTTTTTTTTAAGATAATAAATTGAGACCAAAATATATATTTTTTTTTTTAATCACCATTAATGTGAACTATAAACTGTACAACATCATTCGGGGATATTTTTATTTTTTTTAAACTTATTACATTTTTAAGAATACAATTGTTTAGAAAACATTCACAAAGCGTGCAAAGTTCACATTTTCTTATTAAAAAAACAAAATAAAAAAAAAACAGTCAAGAAAATAGCAAAACAAAGCTAGAAAGTGGTCAATACATTAATGTGACAAACCTATATATAAAAACTCCTTTTCGAACATGTGTAAATGTGCTAGCTAGCTAATGAATTATTTTTGTTATTCTAATGTGTTTGTTGCTTTATGTGTCTTGTATTTTTTTTCTTTCCATATGTACTTTTAGAATCACTTTTTTTATACATGTTTGAAAAAAAGAAAAAAAGAAAGAAAGAGCAACCACAAATGAAATTATTATTATCATTATTATGTAACCAAACAGCAACAGGTAGATCAGTCAGGCCAGAATAAACTAAGAGAGAAAGCAACAGGCCTCCAAAATGAAAATAGTAGCATAAGACGCACGCCTTCACCCCTCCACCATCATAGCAAAAAAATACAATAAAATTTCTAAATATGCAAACAATCTCAGTTAGATGGGAGTGAAATCTTAAGAAAGTAGAAGTAAACATAAACAACTGAGATCATTTGGTTGCACAAAATATGCACATCCTTTTCTGACTGGTGATGTGGCTGTGTTCAAAATTAAGCAATCAAATTTAAACTCATGTTAAGTCAAGTCAAGTTTATTTATAGAGCCCTTCATCACAAAAGAGTCTCAAAGGGCTTCACATGACCACAGTTGACAAATATTAACAACTCTGATCGAACCACAAGAGGGCAAGGAAAAACTTTTTTTTTTTTAACCCGTGAGGGGAAAAATAAAAAAATAATAATAATAATTAAAGCGGCCATTAAATGCCTCAGATTAACCCGAAGTGCTTATCCCGACTTTTGTTTTTCTTCTAGCAGAAGTCTGATGACTCTTTTTATTGGTGTTTGGTAACACCCATGTGACTGGAATTTGAATGTGATTGGTTAATGTTTAACACAGGGTGTGCACACTTTTGCTAACTTATATAGGTCACATTAATCGTGAAAAAATATTTGCGAATGACTTAACTTGGTCCCATTTTTTTCAACCTTACATTTGAATAGGGGTGTGTAGACTTTTTATAGCCAACGTATCGTTTTGAAAACACCTGTATCAAAACATCTGCTATTAAACTTAATACTGTCATTCGGAGCACAACTCCTTTTGCCATTTTTTTCCTTATAACTTTTCTGCATGTCCTTTCTTCCCTAAAACTTCCCCTCATCCTGCGGCCCCAACTATCCGTCACCCCTTCCCAACCTTCTGCTCTCCCTCCCCATTTCACCTCCTGTCCTCCTCCCTCCTCACCTTTCTCCTCCCTGAGAGGAGGATATGGGATCAGAGGATGACAAGGGTATCTATATTTAATATTAATGGCTAGGCAGGATCCCCCCCCCGGACGCGCACGCATATGGACACGCGCGCGCTCCCAGCCAAATAAAGAGTGATCAGAAGAGCTGGCGCTTCCCCTCAGGACGGCGGTCTCGTGGATACATACGCAACACACACATGCGCGCGCACCTACGCGGCGCTGCAGGATGGATGTGGCATCATTAGGCAGAGGAGAAGTGGCCGTTCTCAGCTGAAAACACCGCACCGGTGGTACACATCCATCTATAGTGTCACACACGAGCATGCTGGATATGAACGCACGCACAGACAGAACAATATTGTTACATATAAATATAAATACAATTTTTTTTTAAATTCAAAGGTGGACCGAAGAGAATAATAAATTTCATTATTGATTTTGCGTTATGTCTTTATCGTTATAAAATAAAATATAAAAGATTTCTTTTGAGATAATTTGAATAACAATTTGTAGCAGTTGACGTTTTAAAACCTATATTAAATGCACGAGCAATGTTTTAAGTAACATCTTCACATTCTTAACAGCCAGTGTGGCTCCCTGGATAAGATTTTATATGGTGCCCGCCGTCATCGACAATTTACATACGCTTACAAAAAACAAAAAAACAAAAAAAAACAACATTTTTAACATTATTTTAATTCATAAAATAATGTCACACAATATAAAATATAAGATGAGAAAATGACTGGTTCATCACTGTCAAACAAACCATGTGAGTGACACTACTGTTTTATTGGACAAACAAAACTTTTTTTTCATTGTACCATATTGCCATTTGTAGTCATATTAATTAGGGATTGCTTTATATTTTAATTTATGTTAACTGTTCCATGTTCGGGATTAGTTTTCAAGTTATTGTTAAGATGTGCACCTTTGAGATTTTATTAACATTTTTTTTTTTTTTTTTTTTTTTTTAGAAAAGTACTAAAATAAGAGAAAATATGTTATTGTAATTGTAAGTAGTAACATGATACATAATTTTTTTAATTTCTATGTCAGCCTTAGATTTACTTAGATTTTCCACAAGTAATGAGGTCACTGTAGTATTAATTCAATTTCAATTCTTACTGGTAATATAAAGTTTTTTTTTTTTTCTTTTTACAAAAAAAAAATGTAAAATTGCGTAATTGTGTAAAATTGTTTATATTGGTTTCAGTTTACTTCACTTTCCTTTTGGCTTGAAATCAAGTGCTATTTGTTTTTAGGCTAAATAATTACTTTACATTGAAAGTGAATTTTCAGCCGATTTTTGGCGCCCCCTAGAGTAGAGGACGCCCTTAGCATTTACCTATCTCGCGGAATGGGCGAGCCATTGCCGAGCCAGCCAAGCTTAACAGACAAGTTAAAAAATAAATAACCACTCTTGGTGCTTAAATGTAAAAACAATAAAGGTTGTTTGTGATTTTAATGACAAACATAATGTGAGTCATTTGTAAGACGTTATGTAATGTTATCAGTAAACCTGCAACAGTAAAACAATCATAACTATGGATTATGAGCCTCACGCGTTTCTTCATCCATCTATTGTATACATACAGCAGACTTATTTTGAGACTTTATTATTATTATTAGCAGTTTAGTTATCCACATATAATTACTTGTCTGCAAGGAGCAAATTTTCACAGATTTCTGACGCTATTAAATTAGTATTTTTTACATAAGTGTGTTTTTTTTTACTAACTTTATTCACTTCACCTATAATGTAAATTCCTGGAAAAAAATAATATAGCTACACTTCTTGTTCCTACTGTAGTAGAGTCTGCAGCGCCCTTGGGATCACAAGAGCGTTATACTTCTGCAATAACATTTATAGGGGGAAAAATGTACACTTTCAATAATATTTATAGTGACTATCTCTGAATTGTGGTGGTCTTAATGATGTCTATGTACAGTGCAGTATGTTTCACTGAACAGAGGCATCTGTGCGTGTGTGCGTGCGGGATATTTATCAGTCCAAAAGTCCACCAGTAGCTGCTTTAATATGCTGATTTCTGCAGGGGGAGCGTATACGTCTGTATGTGCTTTCAATGTATTTTATTGAGGTTTTTTTTTTATTTATTATTCATCCTATAGTGCTAATGATCTACCATATGAGAAAATAACAAGCGTCTACCTGCAGATACCATCTGCCTGCAGGCTACACACACACACCTTGCGCATTTGTGTGTCTGCACGGTGTCTCCTTGGCTTGCATTGATCTGCGGCTATCACACTGTATCACGTAATAGGATGCTTTGGGACAGGGGCGATATTTAAATGAAAGGCAACCGGTGAGCATATGCATAGACACGACTGTCTTCCTGTGTGCGCTATGCATGTGTGTGCGCGTGTTGGGCCGAGTGCACTTTTTCGGCCGTCAGAGGCGTCGTGGGCCATATTGGCAATCAATGGTCAAACTCCAGCCATTGAACAACTGTCCGCCTTTTCAATTGTGTCCCGTTTGAGAAACAATTTGACAATAGCGTCGGCTTGAGGGGGGAAAAAAAAAAAAAAAAACATGCAGTCAATACACAGGGAGAGTTGTGTGAAGGGCAATTTAGAGTGCCTCGTCATCCATATGTGTGTTGCGTAAGTGTGTGTGTGTCTTTTGGACAGTACTCGCGACAGAGTATTGTGTACCCTTCCCTTATAAATAGCTACTACAGTTGTTAAAACTGAGTTAGTGTGTGGAGTTGTATCACGGGTTAGTTGTCACATTGCAATTTTTTTCACCACCAGAGGGCGCAACGTAAAAGTGGAATACTAGTATTCTTCGTATAAATGGTCTGCCTGAGAAGAGAATAGCACATTGTGAGCTGACACAGAGTGCCAATTATCTGTTTTGCTCAACCCAAAGTAAAAATTTTCAACTTCATACTTTTTTTTTTTTTAAACATACGTCGTGCATAGAGAAATTCTAGCAGCAAATCGTGTGGACTCGTTAGAGGAGAGATTCAGGCTCCATTTCTTGTCATGCCTCAGTCACTGCTCTGTTTTAAGCTCACTTTAAACTAGAGCAAGTATTACCCAACGTGGTAGTTTGGGGCAACTTGTCACAGTCATTTTGGGGTTTGTTGTCACACATGCAAAGAATGGGCCAATGAAAAATGAACCTCTGGCAACTCTTTTTACTTATGCCAGAATTGTTCTTGAGTCTGAATAGTGAGGAATTTAGTTTGATAGGTTTTGTTTCATTGTTTAAAAAAAATATTTTACAGTTATAACTACAGTATTCTCACATGTCAGTACTGGTTTAAATTTCATAATGAGCCATCCATCCATCCATTGCTTTATTTTTTTTAACTTTAATTTCATCTCAAATTTCCAGTGTAAGGGAAGCAAATCAGGCATTTGAGGCTGATTGCGATGACGTATATGCCAGCAGTTCCAAATGACTTTAATGTATTTGATAATATTTTATGTTAAAGTTTGCTCAATGACTACATTTTCAAGATCAATGATACGTTTCTCTGGCTGGAAAAGCAAACATTTTTATTTATTTTTTCCCTCGTGTCATGTGACTCATTAGTGTTACAAGATAGATAGTATTAAATTCGGTATTAGAGTGCTCACACTTACTACAAATTCAACATGGCATCTCATGGCAAAAAACAAAAAACAAACAAAGATTGAGTTTCTTTAACACGAGTAGAATCAAACACACAAACTCTTATTGCCACGTAAACGTGCTAGCTAAGTCAATCTTGGATTAGCTTAGCATTTAGCATGGCTTCTCCATCTTTTCTCATCATCCCTTCGTGAGTATAGCACAAGTCAGAAATGTAGCTTATTCGCCGCCATTTTAGGCGATGATTACCAACTTAGGCGCAACTCCACAACCTGTTTAGGCACCCTAGTCGCTAGCCGAAGCTGTTACTAGCTAACTGCTACTGTGTAGCTAAGTAGCACAGAGCATCCTTCGAATTACGACTATCCACGTAGGTGACATTCTCAGTTTTGTTATATCTGTGAATTAATGAGGCGGAAAATGTGATTTTTGACCCGTAAACTGTGAAGCGAAACTACTTATTTTGAGCCATATATAGATTGCAATTCTTATTTTAGTATCCTTCCATCCATTTTCCATACGGCGTGTCCTTGGCTCGCAGGTAAGAACGAGCAGATTCCAGATGTTACACCCTGTACTGATCACAAGCCAATCACAACCATTCACACTCACGTTCACCCCTACATTTAATAACATATTGCAATAATCATAATGTTCCTAGCAGCATTTTATTCCCACGATTTCCTCTCTAAACAGGAAGTAGTTGTGTGTCACACATTCTGACATTTTTCATGTGGCCCAGTGTCAAATAGTCGGCAGTCTCTCTCACCCACACATAAACACGCACACACACATAGTGCTTTTGTCATGATAATGGATTCTGTGTTGTTGGCTTTCAGGTCAGCAGGTCAACATAAGCTTCTTAATGGACTGTGAAATAACCCTAACTGCATTAACCTCCCCCCAAACCACACACACACGCACGCGCACACACACACAGGTGTGAGCGTCCTCATGCATATGGCGCATACATATATACACATCATGGCGCACAAGCCACGCACGGACACACTGCGCTCACATGCGATTGGATTGGTCTTTAATTGGCAGAGGGGCGATCGCACCTTGAGGACGCGGCGAGGGGCCTTCAATCAGGCAGAGTGATGGAGCGAGGCATGCTGGGAAAGAGGAGCAGCGGATGGACGGCAAACAAACGAGGCGGCCTAAAAGAAAAAAAAAACACGGACACGCTCACACCTATGCATGCGCACATTGCGTGGACTACATTAAGATAATGTGCAGTGCAAATAGTGTGTTGCCTTTTAGGGTGTATTAGATAGTGGGTGTTGTTTGACCTCCGCCAGGTGTCATTCTTCAATATGCTTTCTTCTAATACAATTGTCTATTCAGCTATCTGGCATCATTTCGTTATGTCTGATCCATTGTTAGCTTTGAGCATTGTTGATCATGTTGCACTACATTTAATGGAAACTCTTAAAAAGTTGTGTTTTTTTTGTAGTTGAATATTTATGCTCTGCTACCATTTTTTGAGTAAAACTTCTGCACTGTTGAACCTAACTGAACGAATAGTATAATGGTTAGTAGGGGTGTTAAAAAAAAATCGATTCGGCGATATATCGCGATACTACATCGCGCGATTCTCGAATCGATTCAATAATCGGCAGAATCGTTTTGTTTTTTTTTTTTTTTTTTTAGGATTCACACCTTGAGCATGGAAGAATGTTATATGAACGGAACATTAAGCCTTAATATTTTATTTTAATGCTGTTCAAACATGAAACAGATTACAACCTCTATAAGACTGAAATTTCAGATAAATAAATAATACATTTTCATATAAATCTTACACTCTACAAGCTTACTGATGAGTATTTTCTAAATTTGAATGAAAAAAAATCGCAACAATCGACTTATAAATTCGTATCGGGATTAATCGGTATCGAATCGAATCGTGACCTGTGAATCGTGATACGAATCGAATCGTCAGGTACTAGGCAATTCACACCCCTAATGGTTAGTGTTCTCGCTCTGTAAGCAGCAAGTCCCTGGTTCGAGACCAGCACAGGTTTTTTCCCCTCCTTCTTCGCTCTCCTCCCCAATTTTTTTGCGGCAAGGAGCCGTTTTGTTTCAAATGTTACTGAAGAATTGATGGCTTGGATTTAGAGGAGTGCTTAAAAGCAGATCTCCAACAGCAGGCTGCAGTCAGCTCACCAGGGGCACAGCAACCACATGGGGAGGGGCGGAGTTTTACTGAACCGGGTGTTTTACTTCCGCGTTAGAAAGCTAACCAGCAAAACACCTAATATTTTGTAAAAAATGACATCGCCATGGTGTCAAAGGTAAGATTTAATCATGATATGCCTATAGTTAACTGTTGGAAGGGTTTAAATCCCTTTAAAATTGCATGAAATTAATAATCATAAAATGGCCACAAGAGAGTGGTTGATACCATCGCTAGTACGGATACCTTGAAATAGGACCAGGTATCGGCCTGATATTTATACCTGGTATCGGTACACGCTCATCTCAAATATGAAGTGACATTCCAGTTCTGGCTTGTTTTTAGGATTCTCAATTTTATTTAAAAGAAAAAAAAACATCACTGTAAAGACAGATGTGTTGATGTGTAATGTTAACAACAAGCTTTCCAGGCTAAATTGTCTTCTAATTCCTCTTCTGCTCCAATGTTGCCAAATGTGTCTCCCAGCGAGGGTTTCACGGAGGATTTGGGGTGTTGGTGAGGGGGGGGATTTAGCCGCGTGTCTTAAATCAGTCTTAATTTTTTGCTCTCCGCCATTAAAGAGCCGCCATTAAGCTCCTCTCTTCTCGCCTCATTTCCCTCTTCCTCTTGTTTCACTTTTTCAATTTGTGCGAGAGGGGGAGTTCGCTCCTCATAAAATTTCACTTTGGCCGGCCTATCATTTGCATCTGAGCCAATAAATAGCAATTAGCATTAACAATTAAACCAGCCAGTGGAACCGCGGGCAGCTCCCTGAGATGGTCTGATGGATGGATGGCAGGGAGGGAAGCTTTAGCTTCTTGTGTGTGTGCGTGCGCGTGTGAGTAGTCGCTACATGAACCCGCACAGGGCGCTCCAGTATATCTTGCGCTTTCATTTGCTTCCCAAAGCTAATTTATCTGCCGTCTCAGTGGCCTCATCACAACACACTTTTCTCCACCGTGTGGGCAGAAATGCCAAGCTGGCACACCATTTGGTCCACAGTTAGCACACACATTTTCCTTGTTAATTACACTCATTAACTAACAATTGATGTTGAGCCGGCCATTGTTACACGTCATGTTTCCTACACGTTATCCGTATAGGTTTGGTGTAAACAGGCCGTATGTAGCCAAATATAATCTCTCATATAGCCTACAGTCTTGTGGCCTGCTGTTGAAGTTTGATTTTAAAGTTAGTGAAGGACACAGATTAAATGGGTGTTCTTAAGTCAAGTCAAGTCAAGCCATCTCAAGTAACATGGGCGTGTTTGCATTAACAGAACACAGCAGATGCTCAAATTCCACACATTAAACTTTACAAGCATCAGTCTCAGGCAGTAACAACATAGAAATAACTAAAAACACATAAATAATACAAATATTAAACGTCAAATAGAATTTAGTTGGCATGGGTTGACACTTGACGCCGTTGGTTTAAATGACATTACTCCACTGGCCATCATATTTTGGTTATTTAATGATTGACACAGCTTACAACGAAGTAGTGCTGTATTCAGCACAGAATGTTGTGGATCATTCATCCTTATTTTTAGTACACTCTTACCTCATTGTTCGTGAGGATTAAGGATCGAGCCCTTATCGGCGCTCCCATTTGGTGCTGAAAACAATGCCATTATAGTTAGTTTTTATTTCGTTTTCAGTTTTGTTTTTTACATTTTGTTCGTTTTAATTAGCTGTCATAGCAGTTTTGTTAGTTTTTAGTAACTTTTTTAATGGAAAATTTTAGTTCATTTTTATTTAAGTATTTTTGTTTTTTTTATTATTTTGTCTATTTTTTGTATGCGAGATTAACAAAACATGGTAAATTTTATGTCATAAAAATTCAATAAAATATTATTTTAACAAACCACCATCCACAAATCAACACAGTAAAATGACCGACTATTTTTTTTCACTTGTATACTTACTTACAATGTTTTGTTTTGCTCTTATTTTACTTATCTTACTCTTCACTGCATGTTTCATGTTTCATGTACAGCACTTTGTATACAACAATGCTTGTTTTAAGTGCTTTATAAAGTTGAGTTGAGTTGAGAGAGTTGAGTAATTGACAAAAACAAAGGGCATCTTTGCTGTAATTATAATTACTTTTAGTTTTGTAAACATAAAATGTAGTTTCGTTGTAGTTTTAGGGGGGGGTTTTAAAGCATTTTTTATTGATTTCATTAACACTTTTTAAATTTTAGCTTTATTTATTTTGTCAGTTTTTGTTAGTTAAAATAACTTTGAGCACTACATGAAGCTCCTCTACTGACAGTAGAGTAGGATTACACTTTTTTCTTCTTTCGTTGAAATATATTAATATCCTACTATTGTATCAATAATGAAATCAGTCAAAACCTACAAAGAATAAAGGGTAGGAGTAGAAAAATGTTCAACTTCTTCCTACTCCCTTTTGAACATGTAAACTCTGACTAATGATGACTGTATAAGGCTTCTCATCTTTTATTTTTTTTTTATTTTGTTTTTTTTCTGCTACTTGTTTATATGTTCAATTAACAAAATATAATTTGTCAAAACGAAACTTAAACAGTACTGTACAGTGCTTTGGTCTGAGAACAACAACAACAAAAAATGCAGTTTTTCAGCAAATATTGGAAGATGAGTTAAAAAAAACAAATTCAGCAAATAGCAAAACACTACCACCATACTGCTTATCTTCATTTCAGCTGATTGGCAAGGGACATATACACCCTAAAGTGATCACCGGCCAATCGCAAGTGCACATTAGAAACAAAAATTTACACTCACATTTGCACCTATGAACCATCCAGACTACAGAGTAAAACTACCATATAAGAGCAATTTATGTATTTGATACAGTGAGATTGTGCAGGTGTTTCTACTGTCGTGTCCGGCGTGTATGCCTCAGCGAGCACGATGACACCCAGCTGTCACAAGTCCGGTGAAAATAATCATGTAGGTGGCTTGCTGAGGAGCCGTCCATCTCCATACATTAATCACCCCCAGTAGAAAGTCCTGACACAGCAAGTACAGTGGAGCCGCTGCCCTGCCTAACAAAGCATAGAGCAAGGACACGCGGCGCCAACAGCGCACAGGTGCGAGTGTGTGCGTGGTTGCCGGTGTCTACGTGACAGGTGCGCCGCAAAGCAAGAAAAAAAGGGTGATATGCAAAATCAGGATATGTAAAAAGAAAAACACGCCAAATGCTTTCCGTCTCTGTCCTAACATGTCCTTCTTTCACTATCTCTTTTTTTTAAAGGGGTGGGGCATCTTGGTTTTATTGTTATTACCACGGCAACACCATTAGAGAGCTCCATGTTCTTCTCCACTGGAGCAATAAATGAAGAGGGCCTAACTCCCTCTTGCCCTCCTTTTCTCGTACCTTGTTCACGTTGCCACTCGCCTCTTTTGCATCTCTACTCTCCATTTTTATTCAGACTTCCAGACGTTGCTATGCAGATTTTACCTGCAATCTTTGACACAAGCGCACACAAAGTGCAGTCGTACTTGTGTGGGACAGCTTTTGCCGTCACGACGCGTTCATTTTCAAATACAGGCTTATTTTAAACACACACTTAAACTTTAGGAAATAACACACATTTTTAATTTCCATTCAAAGTAGATTAAAACAATGTCAAACATATTTACGGAAGCGTAGGGCTGCCAATGTGGAGTAAACATTTTTGGCTGGCGAATATGTTCGAACATACTTGCAAATATGTTCGAACGTATTGAAATATGTTCGAACATACTCGCAAATATGTTCGAACATAGTCGGAAATTTGTTCGAACATACTCGCAAATACGTTCAAACATAGTCGCAAAAACGTTCGAACATACAAATACATTCGAACATACTCGCAAATATGTTCGAACATAGTCGCAAATACGTTCGAACATAGTCGCAAATACGTTCGAACATACTTGCAAATACGTTCAAACATACTCGCACATACGTTCGAACATACTCGCAAATACGTTTGAACGTACTCGCAAATACGTTCGAACATACTCGCAAATACGTTCGAATATACTCGCAAATATGTTTGAACATACTCGATTGCTGTGGTACTCAAGTGCGCAAGCGTAATACCCCATTGCATTATGGGTCGAAAACTGACAAACCTAAATCATGTACGGCAGACATAATAAATCGTAAAAGTTACAAATGAACACCGGTTTTTGTCTACTTTAATTGGTAATGTGGCCCAAATGCCTAAAGAATGGGGTTCTGTTTTCACTTGCGCATGCCAAACAATACCCTGTGGCATTATTGGAAGGTATGCTAACCAATGTCCAATGATCAATTTTTATATTGCATTAAAATGTCAACTCAATAACAAATAGTTGTCATTTGCTGTCATTTTGTAATTTTAATATATCTTACTGTATATAAGGACATTTTTATGTGAAAAAAAATCTGATCATCTAAAGTGTTGCTGATTAGATACAGCTGCTAAACTTTCCCAAAGTATAAGCAAACTCTTAAGACGACTTTAACGACCTTGACCGGTGGCCCATGACAAAGTGATGAAAGGCAGCTGACGAGAGGGAAAATAAAAGACGTGAAAATGTGATAATGGCGAGTCCAAAACAAGTTTTTAAAAGTCCCTGCAGTAAAAGTAACACTTGAATGGCTGCTGGGGGAGAATATTTTACAAGTGCCTTATGACAACACATTGAGCCTCCCAGACACAATCCAAATAGCAGAATGTTGCGTATAACGAGTGTGTACCTGCTCCTATAAAAGGCCACGACAACGTGCAAACATTTGACTCACACATTGAGCGGACATGACACACACACTAGAGAAAGTGCACATGACAAGGTCAAAGGAGAAAAAAGGTCCAGACAATTTAATATGCATATAGAATATCTCATATTTAACAGATTTCTGTATTTAAAAGACCTTTGGCTTGTTAGCATCTTACTCACTTATTGACGGAATATCTGCAGCTGTTTGCTTTGGCTTTTCTGTTCACATTGTTGGGAATAGGGAACAACAGTGTCATATATCTCATCTCATCACTCTTTTTTTTTTTTCATAAATGGCAGCTGAATAACCAATTTGCAAGGAGTAAATGTTTCCTTAAACGAGGATTTATTACCTCCACTATATGCAAGCAAGCTGTATTTTTATTTTATTTTTTCGATTGGTCTTGGTAGAGGTCTAATATTTTTGTTGTCAATAAAAGCATAAACTCAACGTGCTTTAGGATAAAAAATAACATAGCATGCAATGCATGTTTAAATAAGCAAATAAACAAAAAAAAAAGTAATTACAAGCTTGTGAAATGTGATGTGTTATAAGATTACATTTAAAAATATTGTTGAAGATGAGTGTTGGACCATAATAACTAAATGCGCCTTCAGCAATATCCACAGGGTGGAAGGCTTTTTTTTATTATTATTATTATTATTATTATTATTATTATTATTATTATTATTATTATTATTATTATTGTGAAATAATAATAATAACAATGGAATCTCTTTTTTTTTTTAAATAAAAGATAATAAAATAAGTTGTATAATGAAATTGAATGTGATTGTTATGAGGGATGTTCGATACCACTTTTTTCAGACCGATACCAGTACAAATGATCAACTCGAGTAGTTATCAATACCGATACAGTCATGACTGGGTCACGCCAGGGTTAAGTTTGGGTCGTGCAAGGGTCAGGTTTGGGTCATGATACCTGGATACGATACCTGTTATCTGTACTTGCACATCCCTAATTGTTATAAGTTACGACACAACTTTATTTATACATATATTTACTTTGAGAGTAAACGTCAACTGGGAGTGTCAATAAACAGTTTGAAGAATTGTTGACGACAACATGTGCCAAACTGTTGCTTGTTGTCAAGTAGTTGAGTTGACTTTGCATCAACCATCTGGTGCTTTTATCTTGGATTTTTCCTCGAAAATTAAAGCAAATTGTGAATTTCACATTTGGCCCCAAACATTTTTCCGAGCAGCTCCGGGAGGAAAATCACTCTGACCGTACCGCACAGCACTACATTCTTCTTTCTTCAAAATTATGAACAAATTGCCCAACTTTTTTTGTGTACACCCACTTTATTTTCTCACATTCTGTTTCTCCATCCAAACTGTGTGGCTCTTGATGTCCTGAACCCACCTTGTGTCGCGATCCAATTTCTCCCGAACCTTGACGCCGTGTTCCGTTAATCTCTCCTATCTAACCTCTACATCGGCCTACTTGCTCCTCTTTCTCTCTCCTCGTCTTCCTCCACCTCCCCCCCCCCCCTCCTGTTCGCCACTCCGGCTCCTGCGCCTCCCTCGCTGCCCCCGGAGAGCGAGAGATGCTAAAATTAAGTGGTGCCACTTCTCAATGACACTTTAATGATAGCACCGCTGCTGCGCGCGCACACGCAGACCGGAGAGATGTACAGTATATGAGCATCTGCTAAAGATAGGCCCCTCAGACGCCAACGCACAATGTGAGCGCACGCACACTGGCACGTCCAAACGAGTGAGCCTCCCTTTGTCTGGGCCCGCCACAGGGAACAAGGGGGGGGGACGGGTGGAGTCTAATTAAGAGCGTCTGCAGGGAGACGCTTGGGTATGCATTTGTGTGTATACGTATGTGTGCGTGTGCGTGTGTCACTCCAGCTTGGCGTCACCATCACATGCCTGGAACGGCCTTCGTGGCTTGTGTGTGGACAACAGAGGTGCTGACAGGACTGCTTGGCACTGAGGTGTTCTCGAGAAGAATGGGGGTGGTAGAAAACCTTTGTATAGTAACCCAAAATGCACAAAAATGAACAGATTTTTAAATGTCCTTTTGTGCGATGGATTAACTCAGTTGACTCCGTTTTCTTTACTTCCTGTGGCGTCCTTATAACCTCTGCGCACGGTTGCAGACAAACTTAGAGACACTGGCGTTAAGTTGGGCGAACACAAACTATAGGAATATTTTATTTTCACTTTTACTTGATGCTTGTTTGAGAAATCTGAAATCATTTGCCCACTTTGCATAGCCAAATTCAATACCGTGTTAGTTGCACGTCTTTAGTATATGGCCTCAAAATATAGTCTGATGGAGGGTGTTTCACTTGGGCAGAACGAAATCTGCAAGCAAAAAGGTTTGAGTATTGTTTCTTTGAGAAGAATATAAGAAAGATGCCCGTAAAACTGAGTCAATTTTGAACATTTAGTTCATCTCTTTTCATTTACAGGAGAACTGTAAAGTATAAGAACAGTCTTGGAATCGAAATTAATGATTTTAAATTAATTCCAAGATTTTATACTAAAAAAAATATATGTTGCAAGCTTTGAAGAAAATAGCAGAAGTAAAAAAAAATTATTAAACGCGACTAATTACCGTAATTTCCGGACCTGATTATAAACTGCACCCAGTGCATTTCTAAAGGAAAAAGCATTTTATACATACATAAGCTGCACCTGACTATAAGCCACGTGCCCACATTGAAACATGAGATATTTACAAAGAAAGACGGAAAGAAAGAGTTTTCAAAGGTTTAATAATATACCTTTGCTTTTCTTTCCAAACAGTGCCTGTGTGATGCGGAAGTAACACAGCAGCAATACGGTAGTAACACAGCACGAACAGGCCTGGTTAAAAAATAACATACCGGTAAAAGTCCCTGAGACTGAGACTTCTTGTATTTTCAATGATGACGGTCTGTTCATGTTAATTGTATTCATGCACAAAGCGCCAAGTTACATTAAACTTGCGTCTTCCTCGACACATATATTCCACCTGTCTCACTCTTACCTTTTCCGCTCGAGCACCCCTGGTGGCCGTCAGAAAAATGCATATATTAGCCGCATCATTGTATAAACCGCAGGGTTGAAAGCATGTGAAAAAAGTTGCGATTTATAATCTGGAAATTACGGTATGTAAAATTGTGCAATTAAAGCCTGTATCCCACTGACAGATTGTAACGTTTCCTAAATGTTCTCTAAACAGTTTTAATGTTTGTATATTTTTTGTCATGAATAAATTTTGAACACCCAATGGGTGAATGTTTGCGATGCTAATGCTAACGAATGTTGATTTCACGTCAGGGATTGTTCAAGGTTGCAATGTTTCCTTAATGTTCGATAAACAGTTTTAATGGTTCTTTACACAGTCTTTATGGTTTATCTTTGTCGCAAGAAAATTTGGAATATATTCAAGAAGGGAATGTTTGCGATGCTAACACAAACAAAGGTTGATTTCACATCAGGGATCGTTCAAGGTTATAACATTTCCTAAACATTCTCTAAACAGTTTCAATAGTTTTTCAAACAGTCTTAATGTTTTTTGTTGTCGCAAGGAAATGTCGAACATGTTAATAATTCTCTCAGTGGGATACGGTCTTAATTAGTTGAAATATTTAATCACTTGGCACTACTTGATTTTTTTTCTTGTTTTTGCCTCATTTAAAAGTTATTTAGCAATCTGATCACCATGCAAATTTACCTCTGACAACTGTACATGTTTTAGCTGTTGATTCCCCGCCCCGGGTGGGGGGTTGGGGGTATGCGCTGGCATGAGCGTGTGTCAGGGTTATGGAAAGGTCAGGGATGAAGCTGCAGGGAAGAGTGCCAAGTGCCATTGTAACACACATACACAAGAGAGGAGTGTCTGGCTGGAACAGACAGGACATCAGCAATGTGATTCACCTGTCGTTTTGAAGGAAGATGACATCAGAGATGGAAAAACCCTCCAAGTAAATATATAACGCTAACCCTCTCGTAATTTTTCTACAGCTGTATAGTGCACGACATCTTGTGTCACGTACACGTGTCAGGCGTTGCTGCTGTCCTGTTGTCCATTTTGTGCCCCCACAGTCCCACCAGAGGAAACGAGCATCAGCTGCCACCGTCCGCAATGAATGACGACAAGGACGTATGCTGCCTGCCACATTCAGCCAGGTGCGTGCATGCGTGTGCGCACGTTTGTGCGTGCGTATGGTGACCTCGGGATGGGCGGTCTATTCCGAGCGCTGCTTTCCGCTGAATTGAGTTCTATTACAGCTTGTGTCGTCTCGTCGGGTCTGGTGCAAGCGCACGTGTACGCTAAGGTTGAAGAGCACCGATATCGCAAATGGGAAGCTTACGCACACTTCACTTTCCTTTTGACATACACAAATATTAAACAATTAAATTGCATATAGCGGCCTCGATATCAGTCATTTAAAACTCAATTTACATCATTAGCCTTAAAAAATATAAATGTCTTACAGATTATTTACTTAGATTATCTAGAATAAGTGCAATTTCTGGAGAAATTGCGTGGGAATGCTGAAAGCTGAATGCTACGATTCGAATGCATGTGGAATGCTTATGAAGTAAATTGAGGGATAAATTATGAAATTATAACCTCCTGGTCACTGGGTAATGCGCTTTACCAACTGTGCCACCGAGCAGCATCAGACACCTGGTAATGATGATAAGTTATATGTATGGAAGTGGGCGTGGAAAATGACACTTAGAAAAAGTTCAATGTCTGTCCCATTGAAAATGAATGGGAAAAGTTGATATAGAATTTTAAATTGTGCAAATACTGTAAGTTATGTGGAATCAGACAATGTATACCCCATGAAGCATGAATTTTTTTAAGCTAGTTGAAATTTGAACAATGTAAATTGGAAGTATTATGTGGGAGTTGTTACGCGGCAAAAAAGCATGGAGAATAAAAATCACAATCATATATGTGGGAATGCTGAAGCACAATTATAGTATCAGTTGAAAACGATCACTTCAACATACTTCCTTGACATGAATTTGAAATTTTCAAAATAAGAGCCATTAATTCGGGCGACTTTTTTTTTTTTTTCTTGAGATGCTAGCAAACATTTTGACTTAGGAACACTAAATCAGCTAGTAAACATCCATCCATCCATCCATCCATTTTTTGACCACTTATTCCTTACAGCTAGTAAACAAATCTTGTAAAATATAATCTTAAAGTGTAAGCTTCAATCTGTTTATTGACGTCATTTAAACATAAAGCAAAGTATTATTTAACCAAACTACAACTTCCAAACAATCTTCTAGCTTAATGCTAACACGTGATGCAAACCGCCATAAACAGGCTAACAAAATTAGCATTAAACCCTTTAGGTGGATATTTTATGTTTTTAACACATGTAGACTTTATCCTCCGCGACAAACAACAATGCAAGCACAATAGATGCCGTTACTTTCTGCCGGTGAGTAAACAAACACCTCTAAGTTATTAGTTATACTTAAAGGATGCACGTAACTGCATTTGGCATCTTTGAAATGTTTTTGCAACAAATGTATGAAAGTTTTGCAAATGACCTAATGAAAGTGTGGATACATAAAATGTGTCTTGGCGCTGTAATAGATGAGCTCAAGTATACAAGTTTAAACACACGCTCAAGGTTGTGTGACAATCAGACTTTTATTTATGTCGATACAGTTATGGATTTGTGCTTTTAGGCGCAGATGATATCATCTAATGTGTTAGTTAATGTCCTTTAGTTTTGGGGGAAGTTTGTTGCAATAAGTTTTTTTTTTTTTTTTTTTTAAATACAGTTACTTTAGTCACTGGCCTTGCACATTTTCATCATGCTGCTTGAATAGAGACGTCGACATGACGAGCGCATACACAGCGAGTGATTTGCCATATCATCAGCTCGGCGCGCAGTTGTTGTGATTTGTCGTCACGGGGTGGCTTGTAAAGTGAATCTAATCGCATTTCCGTGTCCTGTCATATTCTCATCAAACAAGCTGCTCGGATTGCGCTTTTCAGGGTGTACACTACACTTCACTCCGCATGTGTGTGTTAACAAGCACACGTCCATGAAAGCGTAAAGTACTGAGTGCACAGTGCAATGTGAGAAGGAAGCCAGATTTCCTACAACTCTCTCACTCTTTGCTCTGTTGTTAACTTTTTGTTTCCATTCAGTCTCATGTTTTCTTTTCTCAGATGCTCCCAACCAGCTGCTTCAGTGGAAGTCAAACCTCTTGAAGGTTAGGTCAGTGTCAGGCCTGTAAGCTTCCACATATATGGAGGAAGTAAGTGCACTATGGGAAAAGGTTGCTGTTCGTGTAGTTGTGACCTGACATTAGCAGAAGTAGAGTCCGGTTGCTTTGACGGCGACGTAATAATTCTCATACGTCTCGTTCTCTGTCGCAAGAGGAAATT
The DNA here is from genome assembly GCF_051991245.1 of Festucalex cinctus. NCBI lineage: Eukaryota > Metazoa > Chordata > Actinopteri > Syngnathiformes > Syngnathidae > Festucalex > Festucalex cinctus. The sequence continues at coordinate 26,055,265 of NC_135414.1, forward strand.
CTTTTCTCCAACTCGTACTTGGGATTTATTTTTGCAGCTTTTGAATTTTATTATCAGGACTCCATCTGCCAATTGTGTTTTTATATGTTGAAATAAGTTCCTCATAAAGGTTTCAGCAAGTGTTTTAGCATTGGGAAGGAGTAATTTTTAATAATATCCGACACAAATCATGATATGTTCTTCTTCACAAGTGTAGGCTAATGCTCTTTTTTTGTCAATACTGCGATTGCGATTTAATATGCGATTACTTTTCTAATGTATTTTTAACAACCACAAGCAATTCTTTATTCCAGTAAACATCAGATCGTAAATATAATTAATCGTTAGCCCTATCTGACAAGTCGCAGGGGGAGTGTGTATGCGTGAAAGCTAGGTACACGCTACACATTAGGGGACGCCCAGAAGTAGTTATGGTAAAAAAAAATTGGCCGACTAACACCTCGATTCGGTACCTACACACCTACTGGCTATGGCTAACGCCATCTTAAGAATTGGAATAATTGGCCGGCTAACATCAAGCTAGCAACCAACATAGGAGACAAACTAGCTTAGGGCTAGCTAGGATGAGGCTAGTTAGCAACATGGAATGATTGAAAATGGGAGCATGTTGTACTATGATGTGTTTTTGGTACAGTACACCAAGTAATCCTTTCAAGTGAATTTAGTCTTTCAGTGGTAAATGTCAATATTATTGGCGAATATGGATTTTGGACTGTTCGCCAGTAGCACATTTGTAGTCGTACTTTCTTTATCTGCTCCTCAAAACATTTTGAGAAGTGAGCATACAACAAGTATTTTTTGAGTTAAGTTTTGAGGGAAGTAACAAAAACGGTGTTTAGGATGTCAACGTGTGCTCTACTTTCTGAGCGCAGGATGGAGGGAGATGAAGCGTAGCAAGAGGCGTAATTAGGCCATGATTTGAACTCTCTTCGGTCCTCCCTGAGAGGGAGCACAGGGTCACGCCAACTATTATAAATCCAGCTAGGCTATATTTATATATGTACCTGTTTGAAAGTGTACGTTTTGTCGTATGTGTGTTTGCCTGTGTAGGAGGAAGAGGAGGAAAAAGTGAGGCAACTTGAACAAAGTGTACCATTAAATAGAGTTTCGGGTGGGCGGCCTGTATGCATCATTGATTTCAAATGATGCAAGGCTTGAGACCAAAGACCAAATTAATGCTGCTGTATGCTGTTTTTCTATTTTTAAATTATTGCGTCCAACAACAACAAAAAGTCTGTTTTGTAGCAAATAAGTGTACAACAGTTTTTGTTTTGTTTTTTGTTTTTTACCAGTGTGTCAGATTTACAAGTCATTGTAAACCTCTAGCTAGCCAAACAAATTTTGTGGTGTCGTGTTGTGTCGTCAAACGCGGCTTGATGGCTTGAGGCCTTCGACCAAGTGTCATTTTTATTCCTTGCCTTTCTTAATGAGTTGGTATGGAGAATAAAGCTGGCAGCACTCCATAAATTACTTTTTTTTTTTTTTTTTTTTCTGGTCTTCAACTCACTGATAGCCTATTTAGGGGCCACTAATCAATTGAAATCCTTTTTGTATCCTCCCCTGCACACACAAAAATACACTCATCCATTAATGAATGGACATCTAATTAAGGCTTCCAAAAATGGAGGAGTCACTTCTTTTATTTTATCGATAGCGACTACCATCATCTCTTGCCGCTATTTTGCATTTTAATGATCATTAATAAACTTTTATTGTTTTGTTAATTATAATACCGGCCTCCCCCATAATAGGGAAACACAATATGGAAAAGTACTGGCATGTGGAGAAAACTGAGTGGAATCTCTGAGGTTGAACAGTTTCTTTCCTTATTTGCATTAATACAAATATCGTTGTACATGAATAATGAAGTGAAAACAAAACTACATATATTCATTCATTTGCAATTCAGCACTTTAACGCTGGCTAACGCTGCATAGTGTTAATCCAATTTAACATACATAACTCTGGAGAGAGTAAACAGCATTGTTGATTCTTTAATGTGTATGAAACATTGTGACATTTTCCTGAAATGCACAAACAGTGTATGTGTGTGCGTGTGTGCATGCATGTGTCCGCACCTGTTTTAATGATGTTGTGCACACCGGGCTGCAGAGGTGCGAGGCCAGGGACGTGCATGATGGATCGTGGAGGCCGCTTGATAGCGCCATTACTCACTCACTCTCACACACACACACGCACACACGCACACACATCGGTGGAGTTCACACCTGCCTGACACCTGTTCCCCGCGGGGGTCTGCCTGCCCCCGAGACGAGGCCCAAAATTAAGTCGCCGTGCCAGCAGATATTTTTGAAGTTGGCCAAAGAATAACTGGAAGGGCAATCCATCCATTTGTTCGTCTATCTAATTGACACTATAGTGGATATAAAAAGTCTACACACCCCTGTTTTACATAATAGGTTTTTATAAAAATATTTTAAAAATGAGACCAAGATAATTTCAAAACTTTTTCTACGATTAATGTAGCCTAAACCTGTCCAAATGTATTGAATTATTTTTCTACTTTTCAAGAGGGAAATTAAAACAACTGAAATAATTTGGTTGCAAAAGTGTACACACCCTCTTAGGACTTGTTAAATGGAAGTGAGCACATGCCTGTGAGCATTTGGAGGGCCTCCTATTAGCACCAAATAAGCTTCAGATGTTCTGGTAGTCTTTTTTTCATTTATTGCTTTGTTTGTTGTTTGTTTATTTTTGTTTTTTGTTTGTTGGTTGTTTTGTTTTTTTGTGCTAGCTACTATTTGGAACTGTTCATAATTCCTACCAAATTGTCTAAGGCCCAGTTCCAGCTGAAGAAAAATTTTGTTGAATAGCAGTGTCGTGTTTCAACCTTTTGAAATTATGGCCAAAGAGTCAAGAGCATAACACGTTCTGTTTAGGAGGTTGTATGCCTCGAAATTGATGGGAAAAGTTTCTAAACAGGTTATCTTGGTCTGTTACCCCCTCTTATAAATCTTGGCATGTGGACAGGGGTGTGTAGACTTTTTATACTACTACTACTACTACTACTTAATTGGCATCAAGCACAGTGAGAAGACTTCAGGAAGAAGGAGAATGTTCATTCATGGTCATTTTCGTTCAAACTATATTTTTAACAGTTGGGTCAGAAATACCCTAAATTGGGTCAAGGGTGGACTGACCCAACCTGAACCCAAAATATTGGGTCAAATCAAATTAATAACCCACAAAGCAACCCAATGGTTGTTGTGTGGGTTATTCATGTGACCCGACTTTTTGTATTAATTGAATAACCCACAGGGCGGCACGGTAGTCGAGTGGTTAGCACGTCCGCTTCCCAGTTCTGAGGTCTCCGGTTCGAGTCCAGGCTCGGACTTTCCTGGGTGGAGTTTGCATGTTCTCCCCGTGCCCGCGTGGGTCTTCTCCGGGTACTCCGGTCTCCTCCCACATTCCAAAGACATGCATGGCAGGTTAATTGGGCGCTCCGAATTGTCCCTAGGTGTGCGTGTGAGTGTGGATGGTTGTTCGTCTCCGTGTGCCCTGCGATTGGTTGGCAACCAGTCCAGGGTGTCCCCCGCCTACTGCCCAGAGCCAGCTGAGATAGGCGCCAGCAGCCCCCGTGACCCTTGTGAGGAATAAGCGGTCAAGAAAATGGATGGATGGATGGATGAATAACCCACTTGAATTGGGACAAAAATGTATTGACCCAACTTTTTGACTTATTTAACCCAAAAAGTTGGGTCACATCAAATGAACAACCCACAAAGCAGCCCGATTTTGGGGATTGTTTTGTCAATTATTCACGTGACCCAACTGTTGGGTTACTTGAATAACCCAATTGAATTGGGTCAAAAATGAACTAACCCAACTTTTTGAGTTATTTAACCCCAAAAAGTTGGTTCAAATTAATGAATAACCAACAAAGTAACCTAATTGGGGTTATTTTGTGGTTTTTGGGTTACTTGAATAACCCAATTGAATTGGGTCAAAAATGAACTAACCCGACTTTTTGAGTTATTTAACCCCAAAAAGTTGGCTCAAATTAATGAATAACCAACAAAGTAACCCAATTGGGGTTATTTTGTGGCTTTACTTGACCCAAATTTGTGGGGTTCATTGAACAACCCAAATTGAATTGGGTAAAAAATGAACCGACCCAACTTTTTGAGTTATTTAACCCAAAAAGTTGAGTCAAATTAAATGAATAAGACACTAAGCAAGCCAGTTATATGTGTTATTTTGTGGGTTATTTACTTGCCCCAAATTTTTTGGCTAAATTAAATTACTCAAAAAGTTGGGTTGGTCCCCTTTTGACCCAATTAGGGTTATTTTTTTTACCCAACTGTTTTTAGAGTGTAATGTAAAATATTTCAAATTTTTTAAAATATTAATGACAATCTTTGAAGGGAAATTACTTTTGTTGTAACTTAATTCTTGTAAAACAAACATTTTACAGCATGTCAATGTCATTCTTATAGTATATAGTAGGGGATGAACGATTTTTCGTCGTCGACTGATACGATGAAAGTTGAGCTTGCTTTCTTTGATTTGTAGTAGTCATAATTCTCCTATGTGTCGGATTAAAATTTGCACTACAATTTTGAAAGGTGTAATAAGTCCATTTGAAGGGGATTTTGTGTTGTTGCTAGATGTTGTTTGATTTGTTTGTATGATTTGAAAGAAACTTGTAAATTTGACTTTCGGGTCATTTGACTGGATTAATCTTAAAAATAAAAACAATGTCATCAAGGAATTGATCTACTGCATGTCTTGTGGATCAATAACTTGGAGGATGAAAGATGAGAGGTCAAGGACAGAAGAATATTTGCTGAAGATTTCAAGCAACAGTCAGGCCTGCGCGTGTGCAGAACACGTCCGTGTGGACGGAAAGTCGGCAGACAGAAGGACAGCCAGCTTATGTTAAACGTAGGAAGTGGCGAGGAGCACCTGGGGGACGCACAGCAGCCATATGTTGAAGCTTTGTCTCGTCCTACAAAACTCGGGCTGCCCTTCATGTGATTTGTCAAAGGGCCGCGCGCGGTGACAGGTGCGCGCTTGCAGCGGGGCCCGAGACGGGCCGGGGGTCGAAACGCGGAGGAGTGTGTGTTGTTTCGCAAGGAAAAGAAACGCAGAAGGGAGCTTTCCGAGCAAGGTGCCTCTGGGCTTTTTTTTTTTTTTTTTTTTTTCTCTGCTCCCGTTCTCCTCTTTTATCCCACCTCCTTGATCCCCCCCACTCGCACCCCTCTAAATGTGTCCTCCTGTGCAGGAGGTTGGGGCGCTGAACAGATTATGGCATAATTAAGGCGCTAAAGCAGCACATTATCCACCTGGTGGCTTAACCGGGGTGGCTAGCTCCGCGGCTAGGCTAATCACGTGTGTGCGAATACGTGTACGTGGGCGCTTGCGTATGTTGTGTGCGCGCGCGTGTAATTACACCCATTTGCATGTATGCGTGCGCATGCGACGGGCGGCGTGGGGGAGCATCTCACCTGATTAAGGCCTCTTAGAGGGATGTGTTAAAAGCATTAGGTGAGGACAGGAATGTAATTCGTCATGTTTAAAGGCTGGAAATTGAATCAGGGATTAAGAGGCAGCCAAATGAGCAGCGTATGGAAGTTTGACTCATTCTGTCTTCATCTTGTATCAGTTTTTTTTTTTTTTGCCCGCCCATGTTAGCTAAGAGACAAGACAGCGCCCTCTATTTCTCGCTCACCCTCTCACCACTGTCCTCTAAGTGGCTGAATTGAAAATAATTGTGCAGACAATGCAATCAAAAGAGGAGCGCGACAATATACTTGGAAGAGACGCTGGTATTATTAGGTTGGGGAGACTACTAAGTGTAGAGTGAAATGCCTCAGAGAGTCATTTTACACCTTCAGACTTTATTAAAGCTAATGGGTTTATATAGACCTCCCCAAGGCTGCTCTATTCATTACTTGTAACCATTAGGAAGTATTACGCACACACACGCTCACGCTCGCACACAACGTACACACAACAAAGTCAGGGTGGCCGGCGGCGAGACAGGATGAGATCATGAGAGTGCGTCTTAAAAACACTCAAAAGTTAAATGGTACTAGATGAGGCTAAATAAGTGGGTGGGAAATGAAGGAAGATCACGTTCAAGGACTTACAGAAGGATGGAAAATAGGTACAAATAATAATCATGGAATGTTGAAAATATTGTTATATATTGGATATATCATAAATTCTTTTCTGGACTATTTTTACATTTATAGACTTTTTAAATTGTTGTTGTGATTAGTAGTGCCCGTAATAGCTCAACGATTTTACGCATTTTGGTTTAATACCCCCAAAACATATTTTCAGTATATGTGAAATGTGTCTGCTTTGAGTGCACAAGCATACAACAAAATATTTTAAACCTAATGTAGTGCTGCAACTAGCTATTATTTTAGTAATCAATTAATATGGCAATTAATTATTTTGTAATTCCTTTGTTTGTATTATTCTTAATTTATTATTTTGTTTATTCTTAATTTATTATTTTGTTTATTCTTAATTTATTATTTTTGGGGGGGTTTTATTATTTAAAAAATATTTTTTAATGAATTCTTAGTCAATTAATTCATATTAATCAATGAATCGGTTCAAAAACATAGAAACTGCCTACCCCTTTATTCAAAAACAACATAATTTTAAATCGGCAGTGCACAAACAAATTAATTATGCATAGTTTGGTGTGTATGAGGAAAAGTGGCCAAAAATATTGATCATTTTTCTCCAAAGTAAAAGCAATAATCTGCTTTCATTGAGGACTACAGAAATTGGATAATATTTAGTGCTGCTGCGGGGAAATTTCCAGAATTTGGGAAATTTCAATATTATTAAAAAAAATATCTGAACGATTAATCGATTATCCAGAATAACGTGATTGATTTGAAATTGATTAGTTGTAAATTATTCATCGCACTTCTACCAAAAAATATATATATTTTTTTTTAATATTTCACATTTTTTATTTATCATTACATTTTTTTCCCCCACATGCAGTCTGTAAAGCGCACATTGATTCTAACATGGTAGACTCAATATAACAACGACAGTAAAATGCTCCACGTGTATATTTTCCTTCTTGTAGTGTCCTTGAGCACAGCACTGCACTCCCAGTATGGGGCCCGCTTTATCATGAAACTCCACACATGCCATGAAGTTGCTTGTGCAGGATTGGAAAATGCAAATGCATCTCTGAAGTGTGCACCAACACCGTGTGCCTCCACTTTACATTCAAATAGCATCTAGGAAGTTTATTTATATCATTTGTGACTGAGAACGAGCACGCTTTTCCCCCTCTCACATAAATGAAAAGTAACATTTTCTCCTTCTTCTTAATAAAAGTACACAAATAAAAAAAATGTCTGACATGTTAAAGTTGTAAAAAAAAAATATAAAAAAAATTCAGAGAGGCTGAGTCATCGTCAAGGGCACTTTTTTTTCTTTTTTTTTCTTTTTTAATACTTTGTGAAGGGAACATGTGCTGTTGTTCATGCATTTTATCAAATTAAAATTGTTCTGCTAACAAGTCAGCATATGGTCCAGAACTGTTTCATCTGACAAACTGAAACATATCTTACATCCTTTGAATTTTTTGTTTACCCCCAGAACTTAATGTGAAGAATAAAATGTTTTAGTAGCCATGTTTGATTTTGTGACATTTAATGTGATTGACTCAGAACTTGTTCTGCTGCAGTTTAAAAATAAACACAGACACAAGAGCTTCATGTACCATTCAAAACAACTTAAATGCAGTACATTTTTAAATATACATATTTAGTTTGTTTTGATTTGTAGTTATTTTTTATATAGTTAGTTTTAAACATTCATTCTTCTGTGAGATGAATCATTTACTGTGCAAATTATTTGATCTCCTTGCTGAATGTTTTATTTTTAGACTGGGAAACAAAGTGATTTTAATACATCTTTATTTTATGCTTTCATTGTGAACTAATTAATTGCAGGGGGCATCAAAATGTTTCTTTTATAAACGCTGAATCATGAACAACAAATAAAAAATAAAAATAAAAACATCTTGTGTAACCCAGGTAAATATCTTCATTGCCATGTGTGGCTTGATGAGACGAAAACAAATCCATAAATAATAATTATGTAATACCTGCGTAATTATCATGTAATTATATGTAAAAATGCCACGCAGCTGCTTCATGTTACCGGGCTCATTACTCACCTGACCTTGACTACGTTTGATCGTCACACGCAGTTCAATGTGACTAATACGCCACCTGTCCCGTATTTATCTCTTATTACAGCCTTTTATAGTCCGGCATCTTTTTATATTCTAAATGCTGCCTAATTAGTGCAAAGAGGACATATGCACCTGTCCACAGTTTCATGCGAACAAAATACAAAATGTGCTCCATTTGCTTGCAGTGCGCTCACATCAAGTCAGCTTGAGTTTTATTAAATATCAGCTTCAAGTTGGAGTAAAGAAGTGCATAGACGTGTCCATGTTGTCATCATAACATCAAAAATGACTTCTCTTTTGTGACTGCACTTGACGTGTGGCAGTCGCCGTGGTGCTGCTGGATGACTCTCGTCTGCCATGAGCCTCAAAGACAAAGAAGGACGGTCATTAGATGGCTGTGTAGCATCAGGTACTCCACACCATCTTTCTGCCTCTGTTTTTCTCTTTCTCTCCTTTCTCGCACTCACAGTTTGTCATGCGCCTGGTGGGATATGCTAGTATGGAGCGCCATCTACAGGCCACCGTCTGATTTGTCTCCTGCATTTGCAGGTTTGAAACAGGATGCCTCAGAAATATAGAAGCAGATGAATGGCGTGAGACAGTTAGACACAAAAACGAGCAGCAAAGGAAGGCGGTTGCAATCGAAGGCCTAGCAAAGCATGACGAGGGCAAGCCAAGTATTAGAAATCATAATTTCAGTTCATCTGTGAATATATTTTGGAGCCGCCTTGTCTAAACATGGTATTTGTGGCATATAAACTCAGCGTCAAAGTTCAAACGTTTTTATCAATCTCAGGACGGCCATTTTATTTTAGAGCGAGAGAGAGAGAGAGAGAGAGAGACATGCTTTTATTGACACAATTCAACACAAATTTATATTCAAGACCATATCTTTGTTTGGGGACGACGGCCATTTTGCCACTTGCTGTAAACTCTAAAATGACATCACAGTTCCTCAGGTAGCGACCAATCACGGCTCATCTTGTGAATGTCACGTGACCAAACTCAGGAGAAAAAAAAGAAGAAAAAAAAAGGTGAGCCGTGACGTGATTGGTAATTTCCTGATCCCTAAGCAACTGTGATGTCATTTTCGGTGGGCAGCAAGTGTCAAAATGGCTCCCCCCGAGATGTATATAAAGGGGTGGATTTTGCTGCTTATTTCGTATTAAACAAATGCAATACTAATTCAGTCAAAGTTGCTTTCATTTATAATAAACTGTACAAGAGTACGTGTTTATGTTACTTGCTTCGGAAATGTGTTCGCTTTGTAAAAGTGACGGATGACTGCGCTATTCCGTTCTTCGTTTTGTGTGCGTGCATGTCCAGTTTGTTCAAAGTCACGGTTGCCCTGGAGAGAGGTCAAAGTTCACTGACCACTGCAGGGATGTTATGTTAGTTTCCTTTCTCAATGATGTTCATTTAATTAAGTAATTTGATTGGATTTTTTTTTCAAAGAGTGAATAAATGTATTTGTAAAAAATATAAAATAAAAGTAAAAAAATAAAAATATTATTGTATTTTGGTTCTGAACTTCGTGGCATCAAAGCAGTTTATTTTTGCACAATTATGTTCACATGCTGCTATACTAAGTGCAAGAACGTTTTAAAATTTAAACGGTTGAGGTAGAACTTTTGATATTTCTATAAGGGGACAACAGTGCAAGAGTGGCCTGCCTGTGGGTCTATAGGCGCATACACACACATATGCAGTATAACAGTGGAGTGTGTCACTTCCCTTCCCAGTCCGCTCACTGCCCCTGGAACAATTTCAATTTTAATAGCTTTTTACTACTATGTAACTGAAGCACAGGAGACACAAAAGGGAAGGACACACACACATTCGCACGCATGCACTTTGAAGGGGAGAAGTGCCCCCCCCCCCCCTCCCCCATTGAAAATAGAGCCATCAAAAAAATTGAAGGCCGACCCAGAGAGACAGACAGAAGGACAGACGGACAGATCCCAGGAGCATCTTGTAATTATCCCCGTGGACAAGTTGCCTCTAGCAGGGCTCAGTGACGAACCCCCAACACCCTCTCCCGCCTGCACCCCCCACCCCCGCTCTTTCTATTCCCCATCCTTTCCCGCTGCTAACCCCAAGTTTGCTAATTTCATCCCAGGGATTAGCCCCCGCTAGCTTGTCTGTCTTGTAATATTTCTTAGGGGGGTGAAATATGGCCTTCTTCTACTTATAATAGGACTTAGTGAGCTCGTGACCAACCATCCCCCCACCCACCTACCCCCATCCAAAATGGAGGGTTAAACAAGGAGATGGGGAGAGAGGAAGTGGGCGGGAAGCGAGCGCGGAGAGGAAGTGAAGGTGAATGTTGTACCTGCAGGGCAACACAAGCTGTTTTCTTTATGCATAAAAGGGAAGCGAGGGAGGGAGGGGGGCGTGTCATGTATCCCCTGCTAGTCTTTTGTTTAACTCGCTTTCATGCCCCGTTTGTTTTAAAGGAGGAAGTCACAAATATTCTTTACAATGTTTTATGCCCAACCACTAGTCTAAACTCGGTGAGCTGTTTAATACTGTTTGTAAAATATGAATTAAGCAGAAAAATCCACCCATTTTTATCCATCCCTGGCGGCGACCATTTTGCCACTGCGACATCATTTCCAGTCAACGTGAAATGGCAAAATGGCTGCCAAATGAGATGGATAAAAACAGGTGGATTTTTTTATTTTATTTTTTTTTGCTTAATTCATATTCTACAAATGTAATATTAATCGAACACCGTGTTTAGACTAGTAGGGGCACATAGAACATATTATTGGAAATAATATGTTTGGTTTGAAACAATTGAATCTATGACATTCTTTCATCAGAATATCCAAAAGAACAATAATCGTTCTAGCCGATATGAAATGTGTAATTGTATTCCTGTGTTTTTGTTTTGTTTCATATTTTGTCTTCTTTTTTTTTCTGCGTCCATTTTGTTTGGTCATGTTTGTTGGGTTTATGGTTTTAGTCTCCACCTGTTTTCGTCTTATGTTCCCAGTCATAGTGAGTCTCTTCCCAATTGGCTTGTTACTTTAAATCTTTGTTTTTGGACTTTGGTTAATTTTGTATTTTTTATCATTCTATGTATCTTGTTTGTCTTGTTTTTCATTTATTTATATTTTTAGCTCAATTCTGCTCTTCAGTCACGCTTCCCTGCATTATTTGTGTAATGCGCATTGGGGTGGGGCATAAGGTCAACATTATTTTAGCCATTTTACAACAAGAAATATGTTGTAATTAGTACAAAGTACATTGTTTTTGTGCTAAAAACTAACTAAATAATATATAACTAACTACACTCACAATCACACCTCTGAACAATTTATAGTCTTTAATTAATCAACCTGATATATATGTTTTTGTAATCCCGCGCAAACACGAGAACAAAAGTATTGAAAAAATAAAAGTAAAAACTAACTAATCTCTGTATTGTTTCAAATGACAATGTAGCGTAACAGAAAACATCGCCTTCAAAAAGTACAATTATGCTAATTTTGAATGACACTATCAGAGGAGTGAACTCAACTACCGGGTAAGTTTAGTTTTGAGGTACGGTATACGGAATGTTGTGGCCTGTGACTGTTAGCGTGTGTGCGTATGTTTCAGGACGTGTCCATGCACAAAATGACCCGCAGCCTGGTGTCTGTCTCACCGTTTCCTCTCCATCACTCCAGCCTCTCATTAGAGCCGCACAAGCCCAGCCTGTCACGTAATTAAAGGCAAAGTTATAAACGACCAGCAGGCCAAAAGCCATATTTCACAGGTGGCCGCATATTTATTTATAATTTTTCACCTTTTAAATGTGTTTTTTATGCAAATCAGCACCGGGACACTTTTCAATTAACTTTGGGGGGCAGTTCCTCTATAAGTACCACAGAAGCTTGTTATTAAAAATAAAGCATTTTTGCTATCCACCATAAATTATTTCTGTGTGTCAAATAAATTGTTTGAGGTAATGTATGTTGCTGTGTTCGAGGCTATATTTCTCCTCACTTAACTACTCGGCGATTGCTTTTTTTTTTGTAACTAATGCGGCACTGTTTTCATTCTCTGTTGGCTAAATACTGCACACATTGCACCCCACACTTTTTTTCTTTCTTTTTTTACCACTTTCTTTCTCTCTCTTTCCAACAAGTGCACACTTTTACTCATGTGCACTCAGACAGCGGGGCAGTTTAATGGTATATTATATGCGCAATTGGCAGCCAGGTATGGCTCTTTTATGGCGACAGACTGAAAGTGTCCCCCTCATTTTCTCCCTAATTGACCCACGGAAAGAAAGCAAAGACTCAGCGACAATATCACCTCAAGGGAGGCGCAATATAGCAACAGATCCAACTCGACTCTCTACTTCAGTGGTTCTCCAACTTTTTACACCAAACACAACTTACAAAAAAACGACTTGGCTCTCCCAAGTGTCACTTTAATGACCAACACTAATATTTGGTAGCACTGTAGGCCTGAATGTTCTAAACATTGTATTCACATTCATGTATTTGTGGAATATGAGTTAAGCAGCAAAATCTACCCCAAAGAAAAACTCATCCATCTCAGGGGGTGGCCATTCTGCCAGTTGTCGACTGAAAATGACATCACAGTTGCTCAATGCTCAGATAATAACCAATCATGGCTTATCTGTTTTCTGAGTTTGGTCATGTGACATTCACAAGTTGAGCCATGATTGGTCAACCTGTTTTTCTTTTAGTTTGGTCACGGGACAATCACAAGCTGAGCCGTCGATACCTGAGCCTTGAGCGACTGTGATGTTATCTTCAGTTGACAGCAAGTGACGAAATGGCCGCCCTCTAAGATGGAGAAGTATGGGTGGAGTTTGCTACTTAACTCATATTCCACAAACACAACCATGTTTAGAACATATTGTAAACATGTTCGAGCTGTTTTCTGAGTTTGGTCATGTGACATTAACAAGCTGAGCCGTGATTGGTCGATACCCGAGCAACTGTGATGTCATTTTAAGTTGACAGCAAGTGGCAAAATGTCCGCTCCCGAGATGGGGGGGGGGAATTGCTGTTCTAACTCATATTCCACAAATGCAATCGTAATCAGAATACTGTGTTTAGACTGTAGAATAGTAGAATATATATTTGGGAAGAAAAAATTTTTGGGTTGAAAATATAGCCAACAATTTTTAAAGTTTATATGCAAACATATTGTACTTAGAAGTTAATTATATAATGCACAATTTTTAAACAGAGAATATGAGGTGAGAAGTTAATTCATACACAATAATTCTACAACTATCTCACTGCTCTGTATCTAAATATAAAATAATTGTTTACCATAAAGAAAAACAGCACCATCTTGTGGAAAAAACGCATAATTGCACCCACGTCTCATCACAAGCTCGCATGTAGCATTTGTTCATACAGTGTGTGTGTGCTTGCGTGTGTGTGCAGCTGTGCCCTCTCCCTGGTGCGTAAAAAACATCCATTAATTGAATTCGCTCTAATTTTCCCCCGTCAGCTTCACCTTGCAAAGCGAAACGCCCGCCTGCCACGCATGCCACGCCACACTTCAGGTGTGCTGGATAATGGAGGATGACATTCGTGTCCCATCATGCCTCGGGGGCAACATGTGATACATGGCTTCCTTCTATGAAGGTTAAACCTGGCTCACCCGCCTTTGGCGTTTCATTACCCACTTGTTAAATACTCTTTTGGTAATAAAATGATTAAAGGTTTTATTGCGTCCCGCAAATGAGGATTTTTTTCGAATGGTAGTAATGACTTTGGATATGCATACAGTGTATGTACAAGTGCAAATCCAGCGTGTAAAAGTATAATGATAGTGACAGGCCTTACAATAATGCTACCATTACTTTCAGCCAAACGGCCTGTGCCGTCATTATGTCTAAAGCGGTAATACCTTTCACTTCAAATTCAAATAGACACATTTTACATATGTGGCATCATCTGTGTCCCCACGCAAAGTGAAGTATTTATACTCAAATGAATGGGCCTGGCTATTTTTTTTTTTTACATCCTGAGTGAAGCACTCTGGCTATATCAGCGGGACATAAAATATTATATTTGAGCCATTAAGCGGAACTACAAGCCTTGCCTCGGCCAATATGGCTCCTCAGCGACTTAGCAAATCATCATACCTGGTATCGTTGTGTCTGTAAAAAGCAGCTGTAAAGGGGTTTGAATGTTCTCTCAAACTCAATAAACCCATTTTTACACGGTTTGAACCAGGATAGCTAGAGGAATAGGAAGTGAGCATCTGACTTATTTACAGTCGGAAATTAATTTAGAATACAGTGTTGTGGTTTAATTGAGGGTTGGGGGGTGTAATTGCCTATAGATTCCACAAGATGGCAGCATAGTATTTGAATCAATGAAACTTATAAACTCAATTGACATAGTTCCTTGCAATCAAGATGCCACAAAACTGCTCCAAAGTAAAACTATTGCACATAAATAGAGAATAGGTTAGTTTTTCAGCAAAAAATAGAGAATTGGTGAATTCGCTAATGCAGAGTTTCACTATATTGACGTGTTAAACTGCAGATTTGTCATTTGAGAGGCAGATTTTTCTTGTTGAAATTCCAAATTAAATTGCTTCTTTTGAACTTTCAAGTATTTGTCATGAATAAAAATATAAGCATTACATTATTTCTACTGTCCAAATAGATTGATTCTGTCTAAAACATTGTTATGATTTAATATGGATGGTGGTGGCCAGTCCTTTATTCGTGAAATGAGTGGGTCAGCCTCCCTCCGGCCAGAGAAATCCAATCCATGTGATACATGATGGCGGTCCACTCGTCTCTACTGGACCCTGTCCAACACCTGTTCTCCCATCGGGGGATGCTGTGTTGCCGTGGCAAGGCTACGTCACCGCCCAGATTGGTACTGCCCAATTGGGGGCAGCCTAGAGGATGAAGTATGAGGTTGCTCGCTATGAAACGTAAACTCTAATCTAATCTGGAGGGGAATCTCTGTGGAAATGGAAATGCTGTGTGAAAATATTTCATCATTACATATGCGTAAATGAGCCAATGCATAATAATTGACAATGAAATAACTATTTCATATGCTGAATGTCTGGTAACCGTATTTGTAAGTATAGCATCTCATATAAAATCTCACCCAAAGTCAGCTGTTTTAGGCTATAGTTAGCCGTGACGTACAGTAGTAGACCAAATGAATGGATGGATACATTTACCAGTAACAGTTACTAAGTTACCAAATGGTTTCACATGCGATCAGGCTGGGAGATTTCAATTTCACATACTTTTTCTTGTAACTGCACAGACTGACTTACAAGCATGAATGTACTCGTCCAGTGGAAATTCAAACGCTATCTTCAGTTCATCCAGTAGAGGGCAAGATAAAGCCATTAATTCAGATTTGGAGAACAGGTGTGTGGGATAATCGTTTCAGAAAATTCAATTGAACCTAAATGTTTGAGCACGCAAATTATACCTAAATTAATACATAATTTAAAGTAAGAACGTGACCATGTTGTATTTTATAGCATTTTGGCTACGAAATATTTTTTTGTCAGATTAGTTCTTAGTCAACTTTGACTTTGACTCGGCTCAGAGCAACGTTACATAGAAACCTCACAAGATGATTTTACAGGTAAATCGTATTGTTGTTTATGTTTTCTGTTTCTCGAAGAAGATGAAGCACAACTTGACATGTAGTAGGGTGTTTGGACCGTACCAACATGACCGGCAAACGAGGGGGAGGTCCTGTCCTCCCGCAGGGATCAAACCAAAAGTGATGGCACGCGCGACCCTCAGTTTGTCTCGAGCCGTGAGATGGAGACAGCTGGCTGACTTTACCGACTTTTCCCTCACAATTGTTACGAACTTTGTCCCGCCCGGTAGCAAAGGTGAGTATTTTTTTTAATTGGCATTTTCGGGCTTTGTTCCCGTGGCACTCGTTTTGTTCACTTCTTCACTCAGAGGATGATGATGCTGTGTGTCGCTCAGGCAAAAAAAAACAAAAAAAAAACAATAATGTGTGTTTACTGTTGAAGTGCATTTAATGTCAAATTCAAAAAACATTATAGCCGAGAATAGTTTGGGTTTATTTGTGCACGTTATACATATGCAAGGAAGCACGGTATTGGCAAGTGAAATCTAATTCCCCTTTTCAATTCCCCCTAAATCAACATTTTCTGATTGTGATAACTTTTTAAATGCAAATTTATGTTTGTCTATTCATTGAGATGAGTTTTAATTATTGCAACTCACAGCTAATTTGTAAGTATTACTGTTATAACATCAGTGTTGCACTGGAGTGGGCAAAGTATGGCACATTGGACATGGCCCGTGAACTGAACTTTTTGTGGACATTTTTATTTTTAATTGATTTGTATTAATGTAGGTGTTTTTTTGCTGACGTTTGGTTTATTGATGATTTTGTATTTATTTATTGTTTTTTTTTATTCTCATATATTGACCATGCAGTGGCATGAGAAACTTAGAGAGGTCAGAATTGTCAAATGTATACACTTTTATTATTATTATTATTATTATTATTATTATTATTATTATTATTATTATTATTATTATTATAGCAAATATTATTGGCATTTTTTCCTCATATTTCTTACAGTACAGACAATTATATGAAAATAAAAAAAAAATCATTTTTTTTTATTATTAAACAAACAATGGGTCATATTGATCCATTAATATGTTATGCCAATTAAGGATCAAAACAAAATAGGTGTTAGAGTTTAATGATAAAATAATATTTAAAAAAAAAATGTAATCCAATAAACAATTTTATGTAGCCTAACACATATACTGTACCGTTATTTTTTATTATTTTTTTAAACCTCTTCTTTGAAATGCCTGGCCCATCTGTCAGTGTTAAAAAACAAAATGGCTCTTAAGGCCAAACATTTGCCCACCCTTATTGTAGCATGTTAATATAACCCTCAAACAATGATTTATTGTTTATTGAACAGTCTGTATTGTACTAGCTATGAAACCACCAGGGTTTTGTTTGAAAAATATTTGAGAATGCTGTGTGTGTGCGTGTGCGTGCGCCCTCGCGCGCACCGCATTCATGTGCTGACACGTAAATAAACAGTGCTTGTTGTGAGTCATGATGACAGGGAACGTACTGCATGTTGTGCATGCTCAAAATCGAGATTGTCTTGATGCTAGACAACACACATTTGCCGGGTCTTATTGGAGAGAGAAAGAAAGCAAGGAATAATCATCTCAAGGACGTGTACGGTATGATACTTGGAGCAAAAGCAACAGGCCAAGCAGAATCAGAATCATTTTTATTGGCCAAGTATGTTCAAACGTAAGGAATTTTGTCTCTGGCAGTTGGTCATTATAAGACACTACAGCAAAATATATATTTAGGACATAGTCACAAATGCACATTGTAGTGTAGTGGTGATTCCTGGCTACTGACCCAATACCCGGTCCCAATCGTGGATTTAAAAAAAATAAAAAATAAAAAATCTGGTGGGTTGTACGGGTTGAAACGATAATTCGAGGAGTCGACTTTACATCTGCAAATTGACATTTAGGACTTAAAGTCGACTAATCACGTTTTACGACATAAAAAAATAAACTTGCCATGCTATAACGCTAGTAGCGAAATGTTAAACCAAAAAAGTGATAGTCATTGTGCTGGTCTGAGAGTGCGAAAATATGATAGTTGTCGTTAGCGGTTAGCCTCGCTAGCTTCAGCTAGTGCTATTGCTGCTTGTTTTAAACTAGTTATACTTCCTTATATTGGTGTCAAGGAAGGCAACACAGTCTTGTGTGGGTCTGAGATTACGAAAATAAACTAGTTGTGGATGAATATAGCGGTTAACCTCTCTAGCTTCCGCTATTGCTATCAACGCTTGTTTTTAAAAGAAGCCATACTAATGAGACCCCTGGACTGTCAGCGAGGAAGGCAACACAATTTTGTGTGAATCTGAGAGTGTGAAAATGCAAAAATGAGACTTGAAAAACATGCAAGTCCATCTTCAAATACAAAAAGAAAGCACAGTCAAACAGAGAAATGCTTCATTTTTGGGAGCCTGGCTATAATATCCCGTCATATAACATGCTATATAGCTAAACACAAGATGAGACGTGCAATTTGGCAGATGTGTCACTATGAAATTGCAAGTTTAACTAGACTAAGTGCAATTTCTGGAGAAATTGCGCGGGAATGCTGAAAGCTGAATGCCAATAGCTGAATGCTAATTCCGAATGCTTATAAATTATGTGAAAAGTTTTAATTGAAGTTGAGAGATGCATGAATAAAAAGAACTGAGCAGTATCACAGAGCTGGTAATGATGATCAGTTGTATGTATGGACGTGGGCGTGGAAAATAGAACTTGGAAAAAGTTCAATGTCAGTCCCATTGAAAATGAATGGGGAAAAGTTGATATTTAACGTCAAATTGTGTGAGTACTGTAAATAATGTGGAATCAGACGATATATACCCCGGAATGCTTGAATTTTTGAAGCAAGTTGAAATTTGAACGGTGTAAATCGGAAGTTTTATGTGGGAGAAGAATAAAAATCCGAATAACACATGTGAGATGCTTTCAGCATTCCCACAATAAACATCCACCGGTTTGGGTGTGCATCGTTCCTATAAGGTCGATTCTCTCCATTGCTGATGATGTCATAATATGTTCGCGCGTGGACGTTTCATCGGTGGAGGGGTGTTGACCCGTCAGTGGGCCAGTTGGCCGTCCTCTGCCATCGACCCGACGTCAGTTGAGCAAACTGTGAATGAGAGATTTCGTCGGGGTCATAGGTCAGCGCTGGGCGCACACCGGAGGGTGCGTTTGTGTGTGACATCCATTTGCATGGATTTGGGCCGCGGGTCAGCGTGCAAAAGCGGCTGCTGCTGTCCGTACGTGCTATAGAGCACACACATTGTGTTTTTAAAGCGTGCGTGTGTCTGGTTTTGTATGTGGAACATGATCTTCTCTCCAAGGTGCCGGGGTGGAGGATGGACGCTGCAATCCAGACTGAAAAGAGGGAAAGAATAGCAGGGGATGTGTGTGTGCGTGCGCGCGGCTGGTATGCGGTGCTGGCTAATAGAGAAAGAGCCTGGGGTTCTTATCTGACCTCTCCTGGGTTGACCTTTCACCCCTATCCAAGACAAGCCCTTTGTGTCCACAGAGCTCGAGCCAACGAGAGAGCATCTGTGTGCGTGTGCATCCGTGTGTGTTGCATCAAAGTCTTGCCTAAACATTGTTATCTAGACTGACCTCCGTGGTGATGAGACCTCACTGAAGCTTTTATATTATCCAAAGTTCTCATAAATAAACATTTGGACATGTTAGCTAGCTGGAGTATTTGTGTATGATGTATGATGAAAACATGTCAATATTGTGGCTGATTTCTGAAAGAAAGCCAGTTAGCTTAAAAAAAAAAAAAAGAGAAAGCAAGTGTTGAAATGCTAAGCAGCCCGTGTCGGTGACATCCTGAAAGAAAAGGGGGCTCCCGAGTTTAAAGGGGTCCTAACTACAGGTTTTGTATTTGGGTGCTTTAGTGTGGTGGTGGGAAGGCAGGGACCACGGGGTCATAAAACACCACAATGGTGTCTCTCTCCCCCAGGGTGAAAGAGAGACAGAAAGACAAGAAGAGATGGGGAGGTGGGGGGGGGGGGGGGATTTAGGGATGAAAGGATCTCCCACTTCCACGTCAGGCAGTTTGGAAGTGGGGGGGGATGCAAAGAGAAAAGATCAACAAAGGTTATGTGAAAGATTTAAGCACTAATAGTACATAAACGTCTTCTAATAGCCATTTTACTAGTTTTGGTTGTAAAATCATAATATATGTAAAGTTGCCTTTGATGTGGAATCCACGAAATGCAACATAATTGAAAACTTTTCCTAATCTGATTAGTCACAATATGACTAAAAAATGCCAATTTGCTTGTTTAAAAAAAATAAGTTGTTTTTTTTCCCTCTGTAGAATGTCACAAAGGATGAATCCACCATTGAATACATTTTTCAAAAATTTAAAGCAACTTTTTAACATTCTCCCTGTAATATTTTAGCAGGCCACTAATCCAAAGTGACACTTTTGTCATTTGGATTGTTATGTTGATTAACTATTGGTCCCGGTTTTTGGTCAGGAGGACATTTCCCCGCTTTCATCCTGTGTCTCCCCGCGGTTGTAAACGTCAGTCTGCTGTTTGCCAGAAGGTGTGATTACTTCCTCTCCTTCCGTGTTATGACCAGCCTTTTTTTCTGTCTTCCTCCCTCTACAAAGCGGCGAGAGGCAATGACAGACTGCATTGTTTCTTTACATGTGGAAGTGTGGAAGCAGAAGGTGGCTGACAAAACGTGTTTTTTCGACAAAATAAATGGGAGGGTCGTAATATGAACCAGCATATTCTTTACGTTTTTGCATCCTTTTGAGTGGAAAACCACATCCAATCCACTTTTAGCACCTTTAGAATTACATACGTCAGAGGTGTCCAAACTTTTTCATTTGAGGGCCACATACAGAAAATCAGAAGGACGCAAGGGCCACATAATGTTATGAAGAGAAATTGTGTTTAGTCCTAAAAATTGTACAAATAATTTATTTGTGGTTTTCCATATTTAGAAAAATTGCTACAGTATATAAACCAATTTATTTGTAATATAGTAGTAGAGTTATTATAGTTTTGGAATTTTTCATTTTAGTTTTTATTTTGTTTTGAGTTTTGTTTTTTTAAATTTAGTTAGTTTTAATTAGTTTTAAGGGTGGTTCTGTTAGTTTTGATTAGTTTTAGTTCTTTAATAAATGCTTAGTTTTAGTTTAGTTAGTTAGTTTCAGTATTAGTTTTTTTTTGTTTTGTTTTTAACGTTTATTACTTGTATTACTGCTTTGTGTGTTATTAGTGTAATTTGAACCTACAGTTTGTGTTACATAACTCAGAAACTTCATTTTTGACCCAATTCAATCAGGTTATTCATCCATCCATCCATCCATCCATCTTCTTGACTGCTTATTCCTCACAAGGGTCGCAGGGGGTGCTGGAGCCTATCTCAGCTGGCTTTGGGCAGTAGGCGGGGTACACCCTGAACTGGTTGCCAGCCAGTCGCAGGGCACACAGAGACAAACTCACAAGCACACCAAGGGACAATTCGGAGCACCCAATTAACCTGCCATGCATGTCTTTGGAATGTGGGAGCAGACCGGAGTACCTGGAGAAGACCCACGCGGGCACGGGGGAGAACATGCAAACTCCACCGAGGAAGGCCGGAGCCTGGACTCGAACCCGAGTCCTCAGAACTGGGAGGCGGACGTGCTAACCAGTCAGTCACCGTGCCGCCCTCAGGTTATTCAATTAACCCAAAAATTTGGTTCAAATGAATAGCCCACAACCCAAAAAATGGGTTAAATTAACTCAAAAAGCTGTATTGGTCCGTTCTTGACCCAATTTGAGTCATTTTTGACCCGACAGTTTTTACAGCGTACCGAGCTACTTTCTTGTTAACAAAACGTGTTGTTGTGTTATTCATTTCTTAACCAGATTTAAACTAGCTAGTAGTCAATTGTTTGGAAAAAAAACTTGCTAGTGATTAGATAAAGTCTCTAAATATAGCTTCCATATTGCTAAATTGTCAACAGTGACTGTGCTTTTTTTAAACGAGCTCCTCTTTCACGTAGTGTGATGAACCCAAATGAATCGATAAAATCAAGTAATCATCTGGCCTTTCTAGATACGAGCACGAGTCACGTCGTCACAATCAAAGGCAGAATGTGTGATTTCATGGTTCACATTCTACGTGTGGGTAACTTCTTTTTATACTTGTGTGACAGATGCGGACCGCGCATCTATGACGCAACTGTGCACTGTGCAGATGTTTTGACACAGCCCTTGGATCTAATTTGATTTTGCGGTTGTTCCAATCCTGATAGCGTGTTCAGTGAGTGAATGTTTTGTTCCTGCCGTGTAACAATGCAGAAATGTTCGTCGCTGCGGGGACGGACTGTTTGTCTTTTTCCAAAGTTCTTTGTGTTTTGTTCTTTCCCTTGTGTTAAATGGCTTCAGCTGAAAGCTTCTTGGTTAGTTGTCATGAATTTGAGAAGCTGCTATCGTAGACCATATGTCACAAAGTGGCCACAAGCGGTTTGTTTATATACGCAGCTGACCTACAGGTTGCTCGGGTCAGACAGTCATGTTTGTCTTTCTGAGTGTGTACGTGCGTATGTATGCGTGGGTGTCCTTTCTTGGGTTCGTTTGTGAAATGGGGGCCGCCAGCATATGGGGCAGAAGGGGGATTACGTTGGCCTGAGCATCCAACCTTGTTATTTGCCTCCAGGTTGACCCACTTTGGTCACGAGTGCATCTACTGACCTTGCCGCAGTGCTTTTAACAACATTACATAAAAGTAACAATTATGTGTTATTACAGAAACTGTATTCATTCTGCACATGTAGCAGAAACAAACATTGCCATTAACAAAATGAATGTAATGATTTACTCTCACTGACTTTGAGAGTTGAAGTGTCAGTTTAACAGACCACATTTTGAGCGAGTGTTTTCTTCATTGAGGTTGTGGTCAAACCAGAGAGAGCTGCCGGGAGAGAGAGAACGGAGAAAAACAAAGAGGGAGTAGCGTCTAGGTCAGGGTGTCCTTACTCTGTCAGTGCAGCTGATTTTATGGCATGCCGTCTGGACACATGCCTCCATTAGTTACTGCTGTTAATGTGTATGTGAAGATGTGCCTCTGGAAGTTTCAGGCTGCTGCTGTCTGTGTGTAAATATATCCATTGTGGTTGATCATATTAAATAATTATGTCTTTGTATGCTTTTCTCCCACATTTGAATAACGTACTTCAACTTTGGGTTTGTCTCGTCGTGGGTTTCACAGTAAATCACCTGCATGATTTGTTTGGCACAGTTTGTACACCGGATGCTCTTCCTGACACAACCTGTCCATTTTCATCACCCTAATAATGTTTGGCTAACCGTGCTTACTGGTTGATCATTCACCATCACTGCAGATGGAGGTAAAGCATTGAATGAAATTAGAGGGATTTAACGTGCTGAGTGATTCATGACTGCTGTAGTAATCTGAGTGCTAATTAAAAAAATAATAATAATGCAAACAAAAAGTTTGACAAATGTTTGATGAATCCCCTCCAACAAATTGTTATTGTGTTTTCTCAGAAGACCAATGGGGAACTCGTATGCGGGCCAGCTGCGGACCACGCGCTTTGAGGAGGTCCTTCACAACTCTATTGAAGCATCGCTGAGGTCCAACATTGTGGTGCCGCGGCCAGTTTTCTCCCAACTCTATCTGGAGGCAGAGCAGCCATTGGCACATAACGGTGAGTTACAAAGTAGGCTGACGCCCACGTGCGACTTTCACAATCTCTCATAAATTGTGTTTTTTTTTTTAAAGAAAAGCTTATAGCAAATGTATGTGAATATGGTTTTAGTGATTCTCAACACTTTGCCAAGAGAGAACATCAGGTGTGCTTTGGGAAATTGTCACTTTTAAATAGCCATCCATCCATCCATCCATTTTCTTGACTGCTTACTCCTCACAAGCATCGCGGGAGTGTGCTGGAGTCTATCCCAGCTGGCTTCAGGCAGTAGGCAGGGTACAGCCTGAACTGCAGCCAATCGCAGGACAAACTTTTAAATAATTGGTCTGAAAAAATATTATTTATTTACTTCAAATAGATAGATAGATAGATAGATAGATAGATAGATAGATAGATAGATAGATAGATAGATAGATAGATAGATAGATAGATAGATAGATAGATAGATAGATAGATAGATAGATAGTTAGCTAGCTTCCTATCTAGCTATCTAGCTAGTTAGCTATATAGGTAGTTAGCTAGCTACCTATCTATCTATCTATCTAGCTAGCTAGCTACCTATCTATCTAGCTAGCTAGATAGATAGATAGATAGTTAACTAGCTATATAGATAGTTAGCTAGCTACCTATCTAGCTAGCTATATAGATAGTTAGCTAGCTACCTATCTAGCTAGATAGATAGTTAGCTCGCTACCTATCTATCTAGCTATCAATCTAAATAAATCAGATTTTTTTTTCCCCGCCATTATCTATTTTTCTATGTGAATAATAACTTTTTCTGCATTTTTAACACATTCGCCTATTTTCCTAACACGTCCAATCAACAGGCCGCGCAGAGAACGATGATGAGGATGATGAAGATGGCTCAGAATCTAACAGTCCTCCAATCCCTTATCAGATGAAACCCCCACCTGAGGGATGCTGCACCACAGACGGTTTGTGCACATTTTGTTCAGGACAAGTTTACTCTTAACGACCCGCAAAGTAAGCAAAGTTCCATGTCAAAAAATAACAAGCATCCCTCCCTACAGGCTTCTGTCAGGCAGGCAGGGATCTGCGTCTGTCATCACTGGCATCAGACTCCTTGGATGTGTTGCCGGGATTCATGCTGATCGGGTTGAAGTCCCCCTCCCTTCCCGAGAACCTGCTGGTGGGTGCCGTCGACCATCGTTTCCTGCCGGATGAACGGGGTCACAACGCTCTGCTGGGTAAGACGAAAGGCAAACCTTGCTGTACGTCAAGTGCTCTCCATTAAATGCAGCTGAGAAGCCATCATCATACACTGATTCGCTCCCTCGTGAATCCCTGCAGGCTTCTCAGGGTATTGCATGGGCTGCGGAGAAAAGGGCTTCCGCTACTTCACAGACTTCGCCAACCACATTAACCTGAAACTCAGCACCCAGCCAAAGAAACAAAAGCACTTAAAGTTCCATCTGTACCAAAACAACCAAGGTGTGCTGGTGAAAGGATCTCCCATCTGCTGGAGGGGGCACGGTAAGATTGGTTCGTATCAGGATTTTAGTAATAGTTTTGCATTTTTTTCATTGCACTTAATTTTTTTCCAATTCAGTTAGTTTTAATTCATTTTTAGAGCAGCTTTGGTCATTTTTAATTGTTGTTGTTTTTTTTCAAAATGCTTTGTTTTGGTTTAGTTATTAGTTTTAGTATTAGTTTTATTTTGTATACATGGAGTAAAAAAAAAAAAAAAGTTCACTAAAATAATAAGGTAAATTACAATTCCTAAACAACTGCTCGAACTTCCTTCTAAAGCTCATTTATGAAATGAATTGTTGTTGTTTTATTGTGTTTATGAAAATTGCTTTTTTTTTCTTTTACAAATTTCACATTATTGTGTTGCAGCTCAAAAAATATTCCCCAATGTGAATAAACAATGGAGCATGAAGAAAATTATCACCACAATATCCATGTGGATTGAATTACACTAATACCGGCTCCTCTTCATTTTAAAAGCAGAGCAGTCGTGACCAAGTCATAGACAGTCCGGTGTTTAAACTTTTGTGATTTTGCTTTCTATAATACTCACTATCAATCATAAAGGCATGTTGATTTTAACAAGTCACGTGCATATTTCCAGAGTTAAAGAATGTCATAGGGAAGACAGCTTTTACAACATTTACAGTGCAGGTGGACTAGCAGAAAAGATAAGGACAGGCCAAAGGTCAAACGGAAACCATAGCCTGAAGGTAACGGGAAAAAAAACTTATAATAAAGGATGTTACCCAAATCTCCAGGCCACGGCCCCTACAAATGTAAAATCTCTTTTGAAGATTAAGTTACTTTTTTTTTATTTTTCTAAATTTGACCGCAACTGTTTGAGTTGAATTGAGTTAATATTTTAATATTGTCTTGCACCACAATGAATTGATTTCTCGCACATATGTATGCTGCATTTCAGATGGCCGAATCAGACAGATGAGTTCGAGTCTCTCAGAGGCTCATGCGACATCGGATGAGCAGCCATTAAGTGTGGCGTTGATGCATTCCTCACACGCAGCTGGCAGCTTTGCAGGTAAAACAAAACAAAAAAATTGGTCATTTTCACTTCAGGAGGGCAATTCCTTCCAGATGCTCACAGCTTGCTAACAGATATCTTAAAGTGACAGTATTAATGTTTAATGCATTTGCAGCATCATCCCACGCAAATGGCGTTCCTCAAATCTCCGATACGTCGCACCCATTGACAAATGGCATCCATGCCAGCTCTTCAAGCGCGCAGCCGGTGATAAATCATTCCGGACCGGGGAGACCGTCAGGTACACGAGTACAATTTCAAATGCCGACAATGACACATTCAGCATTATTGTTACACCTAATCATTAAAACATAATGTAACTTTAATAGTCTATATATTTCACATAGTGAATTCAAACGTTGTGCATGAAAGAGTAGCCATTGTGTCTGCTGTCATTAACCCCCCTGGGTTTGTTCACACTTCTGAGGAGGAGCGCAGCCCCCTGTGTTATAACGCCACTGCTGTAGGGAGGCTGCCGGCTGCATTGTTTTGGGGATCGTCTTTTGTCTGCCTGATTTCATTTGCCAACACTTGAGGCACTAAAAATTTCCCTGTCGCTTTCTTCTCTCTCCCTCGCTCAGTAGCCTCCATAAACCGGGGTTGTAAAATACTCCCGTCTTTTTTCCTACTTTCTCGCTGAATGAAAAAGCTTCCTTCCTGTCAGTGATGTGGTTTTTTTCATGTCTCTTCAAAGAAGTGGGACTTTTTGACTCCGGTCTCCATCACTGCATTTCAACAGAGAGTGAAATGGTTAATGCATAAAATACAACTACATGCAAATAGGCTGCATGTATTGAAGGAAACTACACCCCAGCTGCCGATATTAACATTTGACAGCATTCCGATGGAGAGCAAGATGTTTTTATTTTTATCTTTTAACAGTTTAGTAACTAATTTGTTAAATAAAAACAAATACCATACATTGTTTTTGTGCTCCAGGGTTGCCAACGAATGCTGGACCCCCCAAAAAGAGACATAAGGGTTGGTCCCCTGAATCGACTTCAAATGGTTTGTTAGAAAACACAGGGAAGACGACACCATCTTCATCAGTGTTGCCGTCATCAACAGTTACCGCAAATGGAGCCAGATTAGGTAAAATCTGAAAAAAGAATAATGGTGTAATTTAATTGTATGTGATGTCTTTATACATACTTGTTGTGCTTTGTCATACATCCAGATGCCTCTGCCACACAGAGTTCCTCACAGAGGTCCTTAACCACACTTTCTCCCTCTGGGCTGTCTGTAGCTGTGCCTGATCAGCTGTTACACACTTGCGGACTACAACCTGTCATCTTTAAAGGTCAGATACATTCATATTAATGACACTTGTAGGTCAGGGGTCACCAACCTTTTGGAAACTGAGATCTCCTTCTTGGTACCATGTACGCAAGCCCTGGGTGTTGTCTATCAGTTGATGTTTTCATCATCATTTAAGGCAGTAATTCATTTTGTGAAAGGTTTTATCTGTATATCTCTCCTGGAAACAGGTCATGGCCCTCTCCCTCAGCTGACTGGCAATTTTACTGAAGTGCTCGTCAGCTCTCTTCTGCAGAGTTGTTACCTGAGCTCTCAGACCCTCCCTAGGGTCTACCAACACTATGGACCATCACCCATTCAGCCACTGTCTACTGAGATGCAGATTCTTCTCACGGTCTACTACCTTGTTCAGCTTGGTCAGTGTTACACACTGTAATAACCATTCACACCCCAGCAGGAAGCAGCTAAAACTGGATTATTATTATTATTATTTTTTGCTTTATTGTTGTTGTTACGCTCAGTGACCACTAGATGGCAGACTGATACAGACTCATAGAAAAAAAAAGATATAAAACTGCAGTTTTGAGACTTCTAGAAGCTCTTATTATGATAGTTTTTCCCTGCAAAAATGTTGTATATTTAATTTATTGTCTTTCATAAAACAGTTTTCATAGTTTAAATTCACTTTTTAGGTCCCGAGCAGGTGCCCCTGATTGAAGACTTGGAGCAAATATTCATGAGGTCATGGAGGGAGTCCCACCTCAGTGAAATCAGACAGAATCAACAACCTCAAACAACAGCCACCCAAGGGAGGCACTACGGAATTGAGGTTCATTTCTCCAAAATTATTATCGTATATGAATAGCCATGACTAAAGTGATCGTAACGTAAATTTGCTCTTCTTGGCTCCCCCAGGCACCTCCTGCCCTTCCAGGGCTCCCTCAGCATCTTGGCTTAGCACCACAGCAGCCTCTGACGCCCAGCCAGCTTCCTTGGCTCGCCCAGCTGGCTGCGTCGTCCTGCGGAGAGGGGGTGGTGGTTTTGGGGGAGCAAGTGGGAACTTTGGCTCAGGGCCTTCAGCAGATGTTTAGCAAGTTGATGGAGGGACGGTTCGAAAACACAAACTACATCGTCGTCATTGTGACCGCTTCCGGGCATGAAACACAGTCCTGTGTGGTAGTCACAGGTAGGATTTTGTGTCTTTAAGAACTCTTTGACTGCCAAACGTGATCCAAAACACATTTGGTGCATTTTCACTCATCTTCCAATACAAACAGAATATTTTGCGCGATGACTACATAAACATGGTGGATATCATATGAAAGATTTGATTCCATTCTTTCATTAGAAAAAAAAAGTATGATTCTACTTTATTCCGTTCTTTAGTAATCACCATTTGAATATAGGTAATTTGAGTGACATAAGCAAAAATAGAAAAGACAAGGAGAAAACTAGCTTTTTGTGAAAAGATACATTTCCTGCACAACAGTGACATTGACAGTAATATTTTTTGGTTTAGTGACGCTGTGTGAATTAGGTTTAATGTGACAAAGGTTTTGATCATTAATGTCATCCTTGAAAACGTTCTATTTCATTAGATTCATCATGTTTCATTGGAATTTGCTACACCTTGAGCCCATTGAAAAGTGATACAATGCTGCCATCTTCTGGCCATAGCTAGTGGGTGTTTTTGATTTCACAACTCCATTGACCAGGCCGTGCTCCACAAGACGTTGCACTGCTCATTGATGAAAAAAAAAAAAAAAGTAGATGACGAAATGAAATAAATGAAATAAAATATTATGGCTTAATGTTCCGTTCATATAACATTCTTCCATGCTCAAGGTGTGAATCCTAAAAAAAAAAAAAAAAAAAAAAAAAAAAAAAAAAACGATTCTGCCGATTATTGAATCGATTCGAGAATCGCGCGATGTAGTATCGCGATATATCGCCGAATCGATTTTTTTTTAACACCCCTAACGTCAATTAACGTTTATGGCAGCATTCAATACGATTTTAACATACGTCATTAACCGTTTTTGGCAGTCAAACAGTTTTAAAAAATAGTTGAAAAAAAGAGACATTAACCATATTTATGTGCTTTTGTTACAGGTAAACACCAGTGTCGAGCCTTGGCAGAAAATATGTTCTCTCCCAATGACGGTTTACGAGAAATTAACCACCAGCTTTCATCTGGTGAAGCCCAGGAGCTCATCCAGTTCTGCAGTTCGCTTGGACAAGGTGTGCTTGATTCTCTTCCTTGGAATGTATGAATCCCTGCTGTGTTTATTGTGCACATGTTCTGTTCTGTTACAATTTGTACGACGGCATGACGTCTCAGCGACATGCGCGCTGATGAGAGTAGACGAGGCATATCGAACGCCAGTGTCTAACTTCCTGTTTGGCAGATGGTGATATGGATTCCCTGCTGGACAGCGCAACCTTGGACAGCAACGAGCCATCTCCCTTATCCAGCAGTCAGGAATCGACAGAGGAAAAGAGTGTGAAAAACACACACAGTCCGAAAGACTCACACAGCCCTAAAAATAGAATTCTGCCTCCTAAGGAAACTTGTTCAGGTGAGACAGATGACACAAATACTCTGAAGTGCATTACTGTTTTGTTTTGTTTTGTTTTGTTTTGTTTTGTTTTGTTTTGTTTTGTTTTGTTTTGTTTTGTTTCGTTTCGTTTCGTTTCGTTTCGTTTCGTTTCGTTTCGTTTCGTTTCGTTTCGTTTCGTTTCGTTTCGTTTCGTTTCGACCTAAATTACCATATGAACCTGCATGTGTATCCATGTAGAGTACTCTGTGGAATGGCGGGATATACGACCCATCCAGCTAGCGGTAGCCAGAAAGCTGCTGTCTCACGTTTGCGCCATAGCCGACTCCAGCACACAGAACCTGGACCTCGTGTCCTTTGACAGGGTCAACTTCCTCATCCTGGTCCCTCCCTCCGAGGTCACCTTTCAACAGACTGTACTCCACCTGTGGAGCTCTGGTTAGTTACATGTCTTCACACGTTTCCCCCTCATGAGCCTACTTTTGACACTTTACCCGTCCATAATAATAATCAATTTTATTTTTATAGCACTTTTAAAAACATGTGTTTACAAAATGCTTTGATAGACCAATCAGAACACAAATTACAGACCATAAAAGAAGAAAATAAAATTGGGCTTAAAACGGAACCTTGTGGTACACCACATTTAAACGTGGAAATGGTTGAGCAGTGGTTGCCTATGGTGACTGCAAATATTCACTCTAAATGATAGATACAAAGGATAGACAGCTCTGAAGCCAGATTGAAATGTCAAATTTCAAAGTCCATGTTGATTTGAACCTTGGATTCCAGGTGTTCTTCAAGAACTCGGAAGTCTCGAACAAGATTGCATGTCGCAGCGGGAAGCCGAGCGCTACGTGGTCAAGATGGATCAAAGCGCTCAAGTGCGAGTCGACAGCCTGATACAGGAAGCACACAGCAACTCCTACACGCTTTACATCCTGGTCCATGACCACGCCCACTGGGACGTCAGCAGGTCTGTATGATACAGGAAATAGTTGAATTCAAGAGTCTTACTTTTTGACATTAACGACGCAGTGTGTTTCCTTTTCTCTCTGCTTCTCAGCGCCACTTACTGTAACACAGACTCTGGTTTGGGTCTCGTGGACCAGCTACTGAATTCCAGAAAGGTCAGAGATGCTCCAAACATCCTGATTCTTCATGTTACATCCTTCCCGTTTGCTCTGCAGACTCAATTCACACGCATCAGCCCCTATAACGAGATCCACTGGCCCTCTTCGTTCAGTAATGTGAGATTTCATTCTATGTGTGCTCATAAAGCATATTTTGTACATAAGCACATTAAAACATATCTTATGCAGGATGTGGACCTGTACCATGAGAGAACACGCTATTTTGGCGTGCCAGAGCTTTTAGAGTCGACACGCTCGGGAAGCAGCCTGCCTCTGATGCGATGCGACTCTTCTTTCGAGAGCATGGCATCGGCCCTGGAGGAAAGGTACACACTGCCAGTGAAGCATAACATAAAAAATATATGAACCGTTTCCATTTCCCTCAGATTCCCAAAGCTGCACAGCGCTGTGATCCGCACTACAGTTCTAATCCACCACTACTGCGCAGCGCTGATGGCTGTTTCGGGAAGAATCGGCGGCTCACACAATCTTCACAAACACACGTCTGTGGAGACGCTGGGCATCGTGCAGGCGCTGCTCAGTGCCGCCCAGCAATGCCCCGCCCACCACGGTCACATGATCCTACTGAGGATCCCCTCCCTGGCGCTGGCAGCCTGGGCGCATCGGCGGCTGTCTCGAGTGAGGAGACAGCTGGGTCTGGAAGAGAGCTTTGAGATCATATTGGGGAATCCGAGCCAACCTCTGAATGTTGGACACAGCTTTATTGATCAGATTAAGGTATGCAAATATACTATACTTCCCAAGTAACCCAATTATGGGTCAAAAATGGACGGATCCACTTTATGGGTCACTTGGCCCAATTTTCTAGATTGTTTTATGCAAAATGACCCAATTTTTACCTAAAGTTGGGTCAAATTAACTCAAGTAGAGGATCTGAATTTTATGGGTTGTTTTATACAAAATGACCCTCTTTCTTTCTTTCTTTCTTTCTTTCTTTCTTTCTTTCTTTCTTTCTTTCTTTCTTTCTTTCTTTCTTTTTTAATTACAAATCAACCCCGAAAGTTGGGTCAAATTGGCCCAAGTAGATAATCTGACCCAATTTCCTGTGTTGTTTTATATAAAATGACCCAATTTTAATCCAAAGTTGGGCCAATTTAACCCAAGTAGTGGAACTGACCCAACTTGATGGGATGTTTTATACAAAATGACCCATTTTCTGACCCAAAGTTGGGTCAAGTTGACCCAAATATAGGATCTGACCCAACTTTCTGGGTCGTTTTATACAAAATGACGTGTGTTTTTTTCCTCGTTTCTTTGTTTTTTGTTTTGTTTTTTTATCTGGGTCAAATTGTCCCAAGTAGAGAATTTGACACAATTTTCTGAGTTGTTTTATCTAAAATAACCCAATTTTTGACTCAATCTGTCCTTTTTTGATCCATAAATGGGTTATTTTTGACCCAACTGTTTTTAGAATGTATGAACAGTAAATATGACTCTGGCGTGCACTAGGTCCTAGCCTAGCATGCTTGGATGAGTTTGTTCGAGATAAAAGCCTGTAAAATAGGCCATTTTAAAATGACTGAAAATATTAATACGTCTTCATATCTGAATTTGCCTGATGTAGCTATGGCTAAAAATCCAAGAAGCTGACTGGGTTCCTCGTACCTACCTGGAACTTGAGGCTCTTCCCTGCATTCTCATCCTGTCGGGAGCTGAACCTCAAGGAGAATCACTTCCCAGGTTGGCACACGAAGACCAAAACAGTTGACCCCATTGTTCTTCTTCTGAAATTTCGCAACAATGAACAAACAGATCATTTATTCTATTTCTGCCTGCCTTCTTCCCACAGGTCACTCAAGTACTGTGACCTCCGAGTGATAAGCTGCTCCTATCTGCAACGTACCACACTTGAACAAGAGTTGGGACTAGCAGCATACCTGCTGAAGGCGGAGTCTCGGTCGCCGCACAACCAGGGGACAGGAAGTGACCTGCTGGAGAGTGATGCGGAAAAACTCAGCAGCACCGACAATGAGGAAGAGGAGAATCAGGAAAACGGTAGTCAGTGACTGTCACAATTATTTCTATTTTGAACAGTTTGTCTTAGTTTGATGATTTATTTAAATTGAAATGTCCTTCTAGAAAGCTCCCCTGCGTCCTCCAACCAGCCACTCCAGTCCAGCCCAGATATTGGAGCATTAGAGCCGTTCCCTAGCCAGAGCAGCACATCGACGTCTCCAAATGCCCCAAAGAGCACAGTGGACACCACCTCGTCTCCTTCGCGGGCTCAGCTTCCTCCCCCTCCTCCTCAACTTTCTCTCCAGTCTTCATTTTTATACCCTCAACCTTCATTTCATCACCCGAGCCACTCTATAGCCCAAGCGTACTCCCTGGCCCAACCCATTTTCCAGCCACACATTCTGAGTCAGAACCAAACCACCTCCCAACCTTACTTCCAAACACTCCCACAGCAACTTGTCTCCCACCCGCCACCCCAACCGCTGGCCCCTGTCCGGCCTCGTCGTCACCCTTCCAAATCCACCTCTTCTAGCTCCTCGTCCCCCCGAGCCTCGTCCCCTCATCTGAGCTGCTCGTGGGCGCGGGGGGTGAGTCGCCCACCTTCCGTGCTCCTCCCCCGCTCGCTCTACGACATCATCACAGCCAACGATGGCAGCGGTCTGCCGCGATGTACCTCCTTCCTGCCGCATATGTCGGTAGCATGGGCGAGCAGCTTCAGGTGAGTCTACTGTACTACAAACTGTACGTGGAAAAAAAATCTTCTTAGCAGTCATTCCTATGGAAACGTATTGCATTCACTTGGAAAAAAAACCTCCTGTTTTTCTGACTATCAGGAAAAAAAAATTATTCACAAAACAGGGCAAAAAAAATATTTAAAAAAAAACTGGAAAAAAAAAAGCTACTTTGAAAAACAGAAGCTGGGGCTGAGTATTTATTCTTATTTTATTTTATTATTTTTTTATATATATATATTTTTTTTTTTTACCTCTGAACTCCAAGTGAATTGTTGCAGACTCGCTAATGGCGGATAATTTTTTTTTTCTGTTTTCTTATTTAAATATTTTCCCCCCGTTTTTCTGAATTTTATTTTATTTTTTTTATGTTTTAGTGAGCAATTTTTCCTCCTGTTTTTCAGAATATTTTTCCAATTTTTTTAAATATGTATACATATATATATTTTTTTAGGACAGAAAATATAGGGTAAAACAGAAAAAAATCAGAAAAAAATACAAACAAAGAAAAACAAAGCTCCTCAAAAAAATGTCAGAAAAACAGGAGGGTTTGGGGTTTTTTTTCAAAGTGAAAGCAATACGCTTCCATATATTCCTTCTCTGCCTACATTTACAAACTAAATATTTGTGCCATGAAATTGTATTAATTAATACTATTATTAATAATATATTATTGTAAAAAAAAATGTAAAGTTGAATAAGTACTAGATACCAAATGCTTGGCCCACTAAATGCCTTTTAGATACATCAAAATTCGATGGTTTAAGTGTTACCTAATTGTGTTCACTAGTTTGTGCATAACCTTGCTAAGACAAAAACTATAATAAATTTTTTTGCTCAGTGGTGCATAGTTTATTTTTGATGAGTCTCCCATAAACAAGCCCTCATTAAAGAATCAAACAAATATTTTTCCACACAGGCCTTTGCTGAGTAAGATGATGACGTGCACGGAACAGTCGCTGTACTACCGGCAGTGGACGGTCCCCCGCCCTTACCACATGGACAGCAGCAATCGCACCGAAGGACGCAGCGACAACTTTCACCCCCGCAGGCTCCTCCTCAGCGGACCCCCACAGGTAATTTCCATCTTTTCCTCACTGAATGTCAAAGTCACGCTGCGTATTTATTTACCTTCTTTTTGGCAATGATGTCATTTGGCCAGGTGGGTAAGACAGGCGCGTACCTGCACTTTCTGGGTATTCTGTCTCGGATGCTGATCAGGCTGATGGAGGTGGATATCTACAATGAAGAGGAAATCAACTTCAGTGAGTAATCACCGCAGGTCAGAATAAATAAATAATGATATGCTTGTGTTGATGTGATGTTTGTGCGTGCGTTTTGTTGTTTTAGATGTCCAGTTAGACGGGGTTCAGTACACACCAGCCAATGCCGTGTGGCCGGATCCGGACGTTATGAAGACTTTACCCTTTGACTACACAGTCCATGACCCCAAATATGATGACATCAGCTTAGTGTACTGCCCTGGATATAGGCCAGCTTCTGATGGTAGGCAAAATCTGACACATATAGACAATGCATATAGTCAACTACGTAACGTCACAAAGTTTCCCTTTTTTTTTTTTGTTGTTGTTGCCTTTGCAAGCCAACCCTGTGCACCAGGAGGAAGTGTGCCTCAGGAGACGCACAACCAGGATCAAACTGTCCAAATACGCCGCCTTTAACACTTATCACCATTGTGAACAGTGTCACCTGTACTTGGGCTTCAACCCCAGATACCAGGTCAACAACACACAAGCGTGCAAATATCACACATTTTTATTTTTCAAAAGCTGGACATGTCAAGACTTTTTTTTTTTTCCTTGAACCCCAATCTAGATGTACGAGTCTACGCTGCATGCTTTCACATTCACCCATCTGCTGCTTGGAGAAGAAATCCAGCTCTACTTCATCATCCCCAAGTCCAAAGAGCACTACTTCAGTTTCAACCAACCGGGAGGCCAGCTGGAGGGAATGCGGCTGCCTCTTGCTGCAGACCGGGTGAGTCAATGGACAGTCAAAATACTTGTTTCAGGACGCTGGTTACAAAGCTGTTAAAAGTTGTAAAATACTTGTTACGCTATGAAGCCTGAATCATGAAATATATTAGAAAAGTCTGATTATTTGTAAATAGAGAATTTATTGGTCGTTTTGAACAAACAAATCAGATTCCACACATGACTTTTGATTTGTGTCATATATGATACATCCAATCACAATGCTTTAAATTTGTACATTTATAATTGTCAAAAATCTAATAATAAACAGACATATCAAAAATATTAGTATTTCTAAAAATCAGAAAGATTTCCCACTTTTAATAAGTATAGATGTCTTTCCTTTCTCTATTGGGGTGATTTTGCAGGGTCACTGGAAAAGCCATCAGGTGGGTGATACTGCCCTCTAATGGATTATCCGTGCAATGCATGTGTCAGATCATATACGTCAGGGTTTTAATGGGGGAAAAAAATATTATACTCATGAAATAGACGGCTCAATGTCTGGTATATAACTCATTTGAACCAAAAAATGTGTAAATACATTTTTTAATACTTTATCCTTCACTCACAAAAACTTTTTATATGTTTTTTTTTTTTTTATGTATTTTTATGCAAGAGCATACAGAAGGCTTTGATGCCGCTTCTGACTTGAAGAGGTGGCTTAAAGCAATGGTAGTTATTACAAAAAATGGACAGCAGGTGGCAGCAGTTTATAAGGGCTCAGCCATCTTTTTGCTTGTGTTTTCAACAGGAATGCGAATAATGATGAAACTTAGCTATTTTCTAATGTTAATTGCTGCAAAACGGAAACAGATACAAATATACTTGTTTTTCCTGATGAAAGAAGAGACTCTAATCTTTCTTCTGGTATATTCCATATTTGTATAGCAATACAACACAATATTCAGTGGGACTTGCAAAATTGCAAAATCAGTCAACAATCCAGTAAAACAGTTGGGAGCGAAGGGGGTTTTGCTTCAGTGAAAATGGCTGGGAGTGAATGAGTTAATGATACGTTTGGCTTTATTGGGTTAAGTTCTTTTTCTGTGAACAATTGCAACACCCATTTTTTAACACTAGATGGTGCTGCAGGTTACTCTTCTGGAATTTCTTCACGGATAACTTTAACCCCTTGAAAAAGTCGGAATTTTTGGAATGTCATTTTGTAGTTGATTTGAATCAGAAGACAAATGGTGAACTTGTTCAATGTACGTATTCATTTGAATGGAAAAGTAAAAAAATAATAATTACGAGGATGTCCTGAATGACGTTGACTGTTTTGAATTGGAATTGGCGAAGACATGCGGAGTGGCTATTAAGCATTCACACAGGGATTCCTATAATTGTAATCATTTCTTTCGTCAGAGCCCAGACCGCATCAAGAGTCCAATCTTCACTCCAACCACGGGGCGCCATGAGCACGGTCTCTTCAACCTTTACCACGCGATGGACGGAGCCTCACATCTCCACATCCTGGTGGTCAAAGAGTACGAAATGGCCGTCTACAAGAAGTACTGGCCCAACCACATCCTGCTGGTCTTGCCTCCTGTCTTCAATGGGGCTGGCATAGGTGGCGCGTCTTGCTGTCACACAACACACGCACACACAATCTTTGTCTTGCATCTTTTTTTTCTTTTTTTTTAAAAAAAAGCTTCTCTTCTCTTCCAGGAGCTGCTCACTTCCTGATCAAGGAGCTGTCGTACCACAATCTGGAGCTGGAGCGCAGTCGTCGGCAGGAGGGCAGCGGGCCCACCACCGACGTTTGGCCCTTCATCATCCTGGCGGATGACTCGTGCGTGATGTGGAACGTAGTCGACTTCGACGCACGCAGGTACGTGCTCACACATTTTGCACTTGATCGATAACGGTTCTTCTCAAACCTTTTACAGCGAGGATTAGACCACCCTTGTTTGTTTGTTTGTTTGTTTTTTGGGAGAAATATAAATAGCTCATGAGAGTTTAATTTAACTGCTGGTATCCAGACATTTTCCTTTGTTTTCTTGATAAAATAACTTGAAATTATTGACTGCACAAAACAGTGCTTTGAGGCATTCCATGTTTTATTTTGTTTTTAGTCACATGACACTTTCAGTGGTGCCAAGCATTCAAATGAATGAGATGAATCTATTTTATTTTTTATTTTTTTATAATTCAATGTGCCCAGGTGAAGATCTAAGATCTTTTATTGCTAAAAATTTGCATTCATGATTATTGTATGCCACTAACAATATGCACCATTTTAATAATACGGAACTTAAATATAGCGAAATCATTTTCTTAAATAATATTTTCATTAAAATATATCCTACATAAAGAATAAATGTACAGTATAGCACGTAAAAGATAGTAAAGTCAAGTCATCTTTATTTATATATAGATGCAATTGAACTGCTTTTTTAAAAAATGTATTGTTTGAAAAGTAAAAAAAACAAAACAAAACAGTGCACTCTAGATTAAAAGTAAGAAATGGGATGTATTTTTTTTGTTTGTTTGTTTGTTTGTTTGTTTGTTTTTTGACGCTGAAGCTGTAAACGCTTTCAGCGTCCAATGTATTAAATTGTATTCCTTGTTTTGAATGTTGTAAATTGTATTGATACCACTAGAGGGAGCCCACATGCCACTAGTGGTAAGGGAACAAACGATCTAAAACGACATAAATATTGTTTGTCTTTTTTAGTAAAGAACGATGCAGTACAAGTTTTAAACATTTTCAATTGTTTTCTAAAAACAATATTAACTGAATTTGTTTTTGTGTGTGAAACCCTAATAATCACCCACATCATGTTATAAAACTGACCCTGCATTTGATTCTTACCGTTTCTATGATGTCTAACTACATTTCACCTTTAACATCATATGAGCCTTGAGGAATCCGTCATGATGGCTTCCTGTCATACTGAGCCATCTTTATTTTGTCCCCTCTGCTGCTGCTAGTGGCCCAGTGGAACACGCCGTGTCGCTGAAGCAGGTGTTGCAGCACATGGAAGGCTGCCCAGACCTGGCCCACTACGG
Organism: Festucalex cinctus; assembly: GCF_051991245.1. NCBI lineage: Eukaryota > Metazoa > Chordata > Actinopteri > Syngnathiformes > Syngnathidae > Festucalex > Festucalex cinctus. The sequence goes on from NC_135414.1 coordinate 26,093,953, forward strand.
CCTGTGTGGAATCAGGAAGTGGAGCAGTCGTGTTCTCGCAGGTTAGAATTCATGACAGCCTAAAAAACATTTGTGAAGAGTTTTCGAACCGGCGGAAATGCCAAAATAGTGACGGGACCCAATCCTGCTGCAAACACATTTTCCACTTCCGTTACACTATTATTTTTTGTTATGTCTTATTGATGTGTTTGATTGTTTGTCAAATTCAATAAACATCTGAAAGTGAATTGGCGACTGTTGCTGTTTTTTTTTTTTTAACCTTCACTTGTAACTAGTGCTGTCAAAGTTAAAGCGTTAACTAATTAATTAATCACAAAAAATTATCGCATTAATCATTGTATTACCACAGATTAATCACACTATTAATTTTGATCGCAGATTATCCTTTTTAGCCAACAGTGGATGGTTACATTAAAGGTAGCTGTTAAAGTAAAGCATTTAATAAATGTTTACATATGCCGTAGGTTATTTTTTCCCATTTTAAATTATGCAAATAATTAATTGATTAGAAAAAGCAGGATGAGCGTGTGCAGCGGGCAAAAATGTTGGGGGAAAAAAAAAAGCTTTTTTAAGTCAGTGATTAATCATGATTAATCACAATTCTACGATGTGATTAATCGGATTAACAAATGTAATCGTTTGACAGCTCTACTTGTAAGTAATATTTTTTCTCGCATCACAAAGCAAAAATCAACCAAGCGGCTGCTCATAACTCGAATAACAGCAAGTTGGGGGACTCGAAAGTGAAAACGACCACGTTACGCTGAAAATGTATCAAAAATGATACAAAAAACATTTCCACATCATTTCGCAATCATCTCGTACAGATTATTTTATTTTGAAATTTAGATTTATCCCAACTTTGAACCTCTTCAACATGATACTTCCCTGACACAATTCCTAGTTTCTTGTTAGAGTGTGCTTTGGCGCCCTCTTGTGACATTGTATGGCATTACAGAAAGATCACGAAATCATGCAAAGAGGCACGTTATAATAATAATAATAATAATAATAATAATAATAATAATAATAATAATAATATTTCATAACTACTATCGTGTCTGTTATATTGTCAAGTATTTGTACAGGTATTGAATTATTTATTTATTTTTTTAGGTTAGATGTACTGGATGTAAGACTAAAACGTGCCGTGTGTTGTGTCTGTGCGTAGGCCCGAACCACAGGGAGCCTTTCTCCAGAGGTCACCTCCACGACTTCCTCCTTCTCAACGTGGACCGCAGTCAGAACGTCCAGTACGACCAGAACCGCTTCACGTGCCACGACGTGGACTTCACCCTGCGTCTGCACAGCGCCGGGCTGCTCGTCTGCCGCTTTAACAACTTCAGCGTCATGAAGAAGCAGATCGCCATCGGAGGCTACCGCACGTTCATCATCAAGGCCAAGGCAAGGAGGCGGAAACATCTTTTTTTTTTTCATACCATTTCAAGTTTTTTTTTTTTTTTTTTTTTTTTTTTTTTTTTGTTATCTAATGAGAGGGAACTGTGCCCAGATGACGGACGTGCCCACCTCAGTGGGGGCCTCGCAGTACGTGTGCGCCCCCGACAGCAAGCACCTTTTCCTGGCCACCCCGGCTCAGCTCCTCCTGGAAAAATATCTCCAACACACCAGCCACAAGCTTTTTCCTCTCAGCACCAACAACTACGAGCACCCGGTCCTGTCTGTCGACTGCTACATAAACCTCGGACCGGAGGTAACAACACGGGTCGGAATTTTTTATTTTTTTTTAAACCTTCTTTTGTACCTTCTTTCCCTCTGTCCTGCCTTCCTTTCCATCATACTTATTTTTTCCTGGAATCTGTGCACATGGTGGGAGGGGTTGATTTAAACTGATGTAAAGCACTTTGAGTAGCATTAAATGCTTGATTGATCGTTCCTTCCTGCATGCCTTCCTTCCCTCAGATCCGCTTTTGATCCTGCGTCCTTCGTTTGCTTAAAGCCACTTTTCTGCCTTCATTTAGTCCTTCCTTCCTTCCATCATGCTTTTTTTTATTCACGCATCCTTACGTCCTTCCTTCTTTGCCTAAACCTGCCTTCCTTTGCTGCCTTCCTTCCACTTCTGACCTCTTTTTCCTTCTTTTTTCCCTGCCCTCCTTTTTTCCTCGTACCTTACTTTCTGCCTCCATCATAAACCTCGTTCTTTTCATCTCAGACCTGCATTTCCTTCCTATCATCCTTCCTTGCATCCTAGCTTACTTTCTGCCTTCCTTTGTTACCTAGTTCCTTTAATCTCAGATCTAATTTTATTCCCTCATGTCCTTCCTTCCCTCCTTTCTTACTTTCTGCCTTCCTTTGTTACCTAGTAGTTACTGTACTTCCACCTCTGACCTCTTTTTCCTTCTTTTTTTCCTGCCCTCCTTTTTCCCTCCTACCATACGTTCTCCCTCTATCATAAACCTACTTCCTTTCACCGCAGAACTGCATTTCCTTCCTAACATCCTTCCTTCTATCCTAGCTTACTTTCTGCCTTCCTTTGTTACCTAGTTCCTTCCACCGCTGCCTTGTTTTTCCTTCTTTTCTTCCTGCCCCCCTCTTTTCCTTCTCTTCACTTTCTGCCTTCCTTCGTTACCCAGTTCCTTTAATCTCAGATCTGCTTTTTACTCCCTAAAATCCTTCCTTCCCTCCTTTCTTACTTTCTGCCTTCCTCTGTTACCTAGTTCCTTTCCAACTCTGACTTGTTTTTCCTTCTTTTCTTCCTGCCCTCCCTCTTTTTCTTCTCTCCACTTTCCGCCCTCCTTCGTTACCCAGTTCCTTTTACCTCAGAACTGCTTTTCTTCCCTAACAAAATTACTTCCCTCATATCTTACTTTCTGCCTTTCTCCCTTCCTTCCTTTGCTGCCCTTTCCTTCCCTCAGACCTACTTTTTAATAATTCCTTTGCTAAAAACTACTTTTCTGCCTGCCACTTTTTGCTCTTGATTTAAATGTTTTACCATTTTTATGTAAACTTGTAAACATTTTATAGTGATTTAAAGGTGTAGCCTACTTTGGGCCCACCCTGTATAAATGAAAACATTAAAAAAAAAAAAAAAAGTTATTTATGGTCCGCATTTGCAGAGAATCAAGGCTTTACTTAGCTGTTAATGATTTTGCTGCAGCGTATGTGACGCGACGTCGCACACTTGCCCGTGTCTCGCCAGGTGACCGTGTGTTTCGTGAGTTCAAGACCTCACTCGGTCAACATCTGCACCGCAGGCCTGCTCTTCAGCGGCCTTCTCCTCTGTTTCGCCGACGCCTTTGTGACCCCCAGCTTCCTCAAGAAGTTCAGCTTCCTCAAAGGTACACGTGCCGTCCAACTTCACGACGCTTGAACGCAAAATGTGCAGTTAAACGAAAACCATCTCGGGAGTCAATGGCCATCTCTGCCTGCCTGCAGGCGCGACCCTTTGTGTGATCAGCGCAGATCGCAGCTCCTTGAGGCAGACGGTGGGCAGGCTGGAGCTGGAAGAGGAGTGGCGCTTCCGGCTCAGCGACGAATTCCAGACGGCCAACGCCAAGGAGGACCGACCCCTCTTCTTCCTGACAGGAAAACATATATGACATGCAACCAACAAGAAGAAGATATTCACAAAACGTATTGTTTACATGCATGATGTGTGCTCTGAACTGAAAACGGCCATTTGTGTAATCCATGGAAGAAACTCACCACTTGGGGATTTCTCACTGTTAGCAGGGAGCCTGTTTGCAATAAATTAGTGGGATTTTGTATCAAAAGTGATGCACTGACAAAAAAATAGGGATGTTATTGGAAAATAATGAATTGATGAATGTAATGTAGTGCGTCACATCTTTTTGTGCACTTTCCTCCTCAATGTGTGTGAGAAAACGATGCAGGTACAAGCGTGTGCAATGTCTTGATGCAATATTCTGCAGCCTTTTGTTCTGCAGACTTTTAACGGTCGACACAATCATTCATTGTATGAGGGTAGCCGATTTTTGGCAACAAGTGCTTTTTTTTTTCCCCAGTAGATGCTTTTTTGTTAAGAAATACATGTATTTGCATGTTAATTATTTTTTAAGACTATTTTGAGTACTTATCTACTGCATGTGTAGTGGGTGCTGTCTCTTTGTCAGGATGTAGACTTTCTAATGCTTGCATTTGATGTTTTTGTACTGTAAAAGGCATGTCACAATGTACAGATTTGATTACCTTCAATTGTATAAATGTACAGATATTTTTAACGTCTAATGAGTTTTGTTGTTTCTTTTTAACCACATAGGTCTTGATGTAACTGCGCAGAGGCGGGTTAGACCCCGTGATGGCAATTTTGCAGACAAGCACATCCGTGTGGGAGTGGTCTTAGTCCGCTTCAGTCACGGCTAATCTTTTAATCCCTTTAAATGTGATGTGCTAGAGGCTCAAAAATGCCGGAAGCACATCTGCATCGTGAAGTGAGCACTTGGAGACCACCCCCATGAATTTTCGTTTAAAATAAAAAAATTTTTTTAAAAAAAACGACCCCCGACTTTAGCAGTCTGTTAAGTTTTACACTTTAATAATAGATCATGACAGACACTTTGTGGATGTTGGTGTGCTTCATGTCTGTGAGCAGTTGCTGTGTTGCGCAAGACTGGCACGATGGCATCCGCAAATTAGTTTGTACGTTTGTAGACTGTGACCTTAGAAGAGTCCTCCAGCATTCTCAAGTTTCTTATAGTAGTCCATTACTCGAATGCACTTGGAAGTAAATTTAGTCTCAAGCATTGCGCGCTGTATTTGCTCCATAATGACACCACTGGACTTTCCATTCGGAACTTTTGCATAACCACCTAACACAATATACGTAATTTTACTTCTGCTAATCTCCAATCCAAATGTATTTACACAGCATATGAAAACAAAAAATGATAAAGCTTAAAATATGTTATAATATGCCATGAAATAATAATAAATACAATTAGAAAATAAGTCATTTTCAAATGTTTAAAACAAAAAATACATCAATTAAACAATTCTAACAATGTAAGAAAATCATTTGTCATTCCCTGCGTATTTGTTATAGTGCGTTGTTAGTGTTGTGAGTGTGCAACAGCAATGTGCACCGTTGTTATCTCCACGTGGGGAACCTTCGTCACACTTCAGGCCACAGTTGAGAACAAAAAATGTTACATAACAGCACCATTACTTTGAACCTCCATGGGATCAAGCTAAACTTCTTCCACACTACTTCCTGAACCACAACTGACGTGTATCAATGCGGTGCTTTTGCACCACGGTTTTGGGTGTATAAAGTCTACACACCCCTGTTCAAATGTCAGGATTTTGTTCTAAAAAATATTGAGTTCATGCATAGTTAGCATCACATATGTGTATGTCTGTTATTTAAAAAAAAAAAAAAAAAAGAAAAAAAAAGCTAATGAATGTGCTAAAATATTACCGTCCGATTCCCAAGCTCAGCAGACTATTTTGACTGAACTTTCCAGATACACACAATATTGTGTTCTGTGACAAAATAAAAATCAAATCCAAACTCACCTTTCACCAGACCAAAAACGTTTGTCTCTATTTTTTCTGTTCATTAATAATCCTCAGAAAGAACAAGGGTTGATTTTTTTTTTTTTTTTCAAAAACACAGATTTCTGACCGAAAACCGGAGAAAAACAACCTTTTGTGAATGAACTTGCCAAGCAGAATAGTGATTTTAATCATGAATAGTGACTTCAAATGATAAATAACAAGACTGAGAAATGGTTTTGATCGCAAAATAACAAATAACAAATGTGCCACGGCTTCAATGTGGCTTTTTTACATGTGTTGGTTTGCCATTCATAAACATGTGCGACTTCCTGTGTTGTTGACGTGACAATTAAGCCAAGATGGAAACGTTAATATCTTCAACCTTGCAGATCATTATTTTTGTAAATAAAAGTTTTGTAAAAAAAAAAAAAAAAAAAAAGTTATTATGGCTCTTGTATTGGCCCTCATTAGTTTGTGTGCCTAATGAAGTGTCCTGTGAGTGCAGCATAACCCAAGTATAGTTGCGAAACTCTTAACTATTTCTGCCACCCACAAACAAATTGAGGAAATTCTCCCCTCCAAAAGACTCTCTTTGCTCCGAATTGTCCTTCTGTCTCCTCCCTCTGAACTCTCTGCAGGCGGTTCCTTGGTAAATCAGTGAGTTCTTGGAAAAGAAAAGCACGTGTGTCTCCTCCAAGCGCTGCTGGGTTCATCTGATAGTGTGCGTGCATGTGCGTGTAGGCGTGCGTGTGTTTGTGAGTGTGTTTACGAGAGACTGTGAGAAAATCACAACGGTCACATGTTAACGGTTGCATAGCTGATAACAGAAAACGATCCTCTGGGCCATATACTGCAAACTGTGCACACTTGAGCACGCACGCTGTTGTTGCATAGCGGTGGCGGCGCAGGGTGCAGTGCCCCAATAGATGGCGCTGTTTTTGTTTTTGTTTCACAGCAGGGCAGTGATAAAATTCCAAAATGAATGTTTAATGATCAAACTTTCATTTTAATTCATAATAAACCTTCATTTTGAAGTCAAGCCTCATTCAGAGAGACTTGTGAGCACAGCTGTAATTAGTCAAATGATTATGGCTGATGAAGCAACAAACCGAACATGAAAACAATGATTTCTTTCAACTTTATTTCGGCTGTGAACGTAACTGTGGTATGATTTTATTTGTTTGTTTGTTTGTTTGTTTGTTTGTTTGTTTGTTTGTTTGTTTGTTTGTTTGTTTGTTTGCTTGTTTGTTTGCTTGTTTGTTTGTTTGTTTTGTTTGTTTATACGACGTGACCTGATAGCAATTCTGCCTAGCAACAAGTGACCACCACAAGAAAACCAATAAATGTACCAGAGCTTCTTTTCTCTGTCATTGTATGCATCAAAATTTCAGTATTTGACACCAGTATTGGCTACTACTCAAAAGTTGAGTACTCATACTTGTATTGGTCTAGAAAGAAAGAAAAAAAGTGGTACCAAAACTAATTTTAATGGGATGTACAGTAAGTGATTGGTGCCTCTTTATTGTTGTTGGACTACAAAATGTCATTGTTGCTTTGAACCACATTGACTTATATGTCTGGAGTCATGTTCCCTATTGAAAGGTCAGTTGTTAAAAACAGCGTTAGGTTCTGTTGGGCACGCACAGTGCGACTTGAGGCTTAGTTCTGGGAATCACCGGGCAGCGTGTCCACAGTGATGGAGCCCTGCCAAAAGGGGGGAGACCAAGTGGGGTCGCCAAGCTTTGTTTCTTTATGGAGTTGTGATCTTTGTCCACAATCAAGTTCAAGTCTTATTACATAATCATGCGTCTGTAATCAGATTACAGAGTTGTGGGTGTAGAAAATGGCAGGTAGAGAGCTTATTTATTCTTAACTGGCCGCACACAAAGATTCCACACAAATGTCTTTCACATTGCCTGCATCAATACAACAATATTAGATTGTTGTTTTTTTCTGCTGTAATGTTGAGATTTGGCCTTCAGCCTGCTCTTACATAGCCACAGTGATTTAATGCTTCACTATCTAAAATCACACACAATCTAAAATCCTACTTCACACACATACAGACCATTTATAATCTCTTCAAAAGAGTACCTACATTGCAAAGTGGTGCCAAATCATCCATTAACGCCTTCTTACTTAACAAGTACAGAGTGAGGCCTTGTGTGTATATTTTGATTTTGTCAAGTGTGACACAGTGGGTTGCGCAACAGCCTTCAGTGATGCCTTCAAGTTAAATGTCATTTCCTAATCTGGTTCATTCTAGTTCTTTGTGAAAAGGTGCAACTGTAAAAGTGTATGAGGCAGGAAGTGAAATAAGTTTTCAACATAGGAGGCCAGGCTGTGAGGTACATACTGAGGATGTCACATGACAGTGATGAAAACAGGATATCAGCTCAGTAGACAGATGACAAGTCGGAGCAGACTTGGACATGTTTTTGTGACTTCATTTGGCTACACAAGAGGGTAAAAAATGGAAATAAATTCATTTTGGTATGATGCCATGTATTTCCACCTCTGCAAACTACGAGGACAACAATAAACAATGAAATTAACGTTAAATTAATTCCTGTCTAGGGCAGTACAATGACCAAGTGATTTTAATATGCAGTTCTGAGTGTTCTGAAGTTTTTTTGTTTTTGTTTTTCTCCTCAGGATGCTGATCACCGCTGCTAAAATCAGCTACATCCTTAGCTGAACAGATCATTCAATTCAACCCATGTAATGAAATTATTCATGCATATTTGGTTCAGTTTTTCATGTTTTCTGACCGTGTAAAAAATGACTTATGCCATTATTTTTAGAGTTTAAGAAGTTGCATCACAAATTAAAGCAATAAATGTAGTCTAAATATGCCACAGTTGTGTGTGTTTATAATGACAAAACTGCGTTTAACGTGCCAGAAAAATACATCGAAGCAGAACTTCCGCTGACGTCACTGGAGTACAGCCAATCAGAGGGCACTTTATTTGCGGTGCGGCGGCAGTGGGAGGAATATTTACACTGCAGTTTAAATAGCGTCGCAGCTTTGAGCAGAGAAAAAGCGTGTCGCAGAGGGATCTTTGTGACAATGTTTGACCTGAGGATACACAGGTAACACATCGAAACGCCCTACATTCGGACGGGGAAAACCCGGAAGCTGCAGCAAATGTAAGTAACATCACGAATCCACGCATTTAGCGGGAAATTGATTTAAACACATTAGGGCTTGTTTTGACCGTTTTTTATATGCGGCTGTATGAATGATGTGCATGGATGCAGACTGCAGAGCCTCACCCATGTGGTACATGTTGTTTACATGTCTCCCCCAACCCCTTCGCACTGCGTCTGCCTCATATTATTCTGAGGTAATTTATATTATCGTTATTTTTTTAGCGAACAAAAAATATTTTTCTGTCATTTTTATCTGTTTTTATTTTTTTTTAGAGTGACGTGTAGTTTATTTGTATACTCTTTCATCCAGCAAAATGCTGTTTGTCGTTTTATTTTGAAATGATCAGCTATGTGCATGCATGCTGGTAATTTCTAAGTATACGTGTAGAAAAATTAAGAGGGTTCCTGTTCCTGAGGTTTTCTAGTAAGCAAGCAAGTGTGTGCTGAATGACCCCCAGTAGTTGTCCCGTGATTGAGTATTACGTAATATAAACGCATTATGATTGGCTGTTGAGGAGAAATTTCCTGGGAGAGTCTTTTGTGCGTGTGTGTGCGATTGCACAATGCACATGGTCATTGTTGACAATGACATCAGGAAAGCTGTGTCCCTGAGTTCACTGTGCATGCGTGTAAACAAAACAGTCTGTTCACTGGAAGATCGCATCCTGCCACCATCCTGCATTCTGAAGACATGGTGGCAAATTTAACAATGTTGAAAACATACAATTGTGCAATGTGTTTTTTCTCGTTTTCTTTTCTTGTTTGGAGTTTTGGGGTGGTGTAGATCTGTACTGCTACATTTGATAGTTTCTAATATTTTGGTTTCCACAGTGAGCTACATGCAAACTATTCTCCCAATATGATGCAGAAAAACAACTGAAAAATACGACTACACTAATAACATTAACAAAAGAGTGTTAACTAAAGTCTTCTCTGGCAATGTCTGGTGATTTAGCATTGCAAGCAGTTGTTTAACTGTTGCTATGGTGCAGTGAATCACCTCTTCCAGAATGTTCCCGTTTAAAAAAAAAAAAAAAAATCCATAAAATAAAAGGTCATGGTAACTGCTATGTTGTTGACAAAGGAAGGTTGTATAGCTATTTATGGGTCAAATATTTGATTTGTGAGGCTTGATATGACAACACCCGGACTTTTTTGAACATTTATGTCAGATGTATTGAAAGATTAGATTTAGATATAAAGCTCTTAATCTGTTTGCACTTCAAAATAGAATAATCACCAACATTAAAATACGTACACGGAACAAGGACTGTAAATGTCAAGGCATGCTCGGTTGAGTTTGTTGTGGAAAGAAAAAACCCTGATGGAAGCACTTTTGGGAAAAGGGATTGTGAGCCAGGCCCTATTTCAGGTCCATCGTTGGTGACCTGTCACAAATGTTCTTCTGGATGAATGGTCACACACACGCGCTCCAACACCTGAGAGAAAGACTTTCCAGAAAAGTGGCCATATTTCTTTGCGATGTGTTGTGATTATGAGACTCTAATTAAGAAGCTCATGAGTTCAAAAACAGGGGAAACATTTTAATTATGCATCTGTACAAATGGCCTTGAATGGTATCACATCATGAATAATGCATATTTTGGGGTATATTTATCTGCCACGCTGAGGCTAACTTAAGCCACACATTCCTAACAAAATCTCAAAGAACAAAAGTGATTGAAGATGCTTGTTAATGTGCGGAGTCTAAGTTACCTACACTATTATAATTAAAGTCATAAATACATTATGTATTTGTATAAAAACACTTTTATATAAAACTTTTTGTTCATTACCTTAAGCATGAGTTCATACCTTCTAAACGTTCTGTCGGCATTTTTGTGTACCGTGATTATCACAGTACGTCACATACTGTGGAAATCTGCCCTCTAGAGGCTGTGAGCAGAATACAAAATTATATCAGAGTACAGTAATGTGATTGGTTACTTGCTAAGGACGACGGTATTACACTTTAGGATAGATTTTCTTGTGGAATAATATTCCACAATTAGTTGGACTAATACAAAAAATGCAACCATAATTAACAAGACGCACAGTGCTTTTATCAAATGGTCAAAAGTTTACCATTGTTCCGGATTTATTATTATTATTATTATTTTATTATTATTTTTTTACCATGCTCAACTCTCAGCAATGATTCAATGTCTCTGTTCCCAGTCGTAGACCATGAACTATGTAGGTCAGCTGGCGGGCCAGGTGTTTGTGCAGGTCAAGGAGCTGTACAGAGGCCTCAACCCCGCCACACTGTCCGGCTGCATCGACGTGATCGTGGTGCGGCAGCCCAACGGCTCCCTGCAATGCTCGCCCTTCCACGTGCGCTTCGGCAAGATGGGCGTCCTGCGATCGCGGGAGAAAGTGGTGAGATGATAACACTTCATCAACTGTATGTGACTTCTCAGAAAGCTACAGTTGCTGCGTATTCGGCAAATGCCGATTCAGTTCAATAAAGTTAATCAAAAGTCACAGTAGAGTATATGAATTTTTTTTTTTTATCTGTGTAGGTTGACATTGAAATAAATGGAGAGCCCGTGAGTTTACACATGAAGCTGGGAGAAAATGGAGAAGCCTTTTTTGTTCAAGAAGCTGAAAGCACACTGGTGAGTTTTGAACCTCTCACTAAACACAACTACTTGGATGGATGGATGGATGGATATAGATGGATGGATGGATGGATATGGATGGATGGATGATGGATGGATGGATGGATGGATATATAGGTAGATGGATGGATGGATGGATAGATGGATAGATTGATCAATCCACAATTTTATCCGTCTCAGGAGGCGGCCATTTTGCCTCTTGCTGTCAACCGAAAATAGCTTTCACAGTTGCTCAGGGCTCAGTTTTGACCAATCACAGCTCACCTGTGTTCTGAGTATGGTCATGTGACGTTCGCAAGCTGAGCTATGACTGGTTGTTGTTACCTGAGCCGTGAACGCAACTGTGATGTCACTTTCAGTTGAGGAGCAAGTGGCAAAATGGCTGCCCTCTGAGATGTGTAAAAAACGGTGGATTTTGCTGGTTAATTTTTTAGATTCCACATTATTTAAGCTAGTGGGGCTGCAGAGAACACATTATTATTATTATTATTGTTATCGTATTATTATTATTATTATTATTATTATTATTATTATTATTATTATTATTATTATTATTATTATTAAAGAAAATTACAGGTTGACTTCCCCTGCAAGGGATCTTGCAGTCTTTTCAAGGTGACGTCATATGAGCCCTCTTTCTCCGAACAGGAAGTGGTTCCAGCCTACCTGGCGACGTCACCCATCATGTCAACGGGTGAGGAGCTGATGGACTCCCAGTTGAGCAGGACCAGCACACGTCATCACGGTAAACATTTTGAAACGAGTTCACTTTGGGTTGAAAAGCCCGTCTGTTTTTATTTTTTTATTTTTTGTTAAGATTGCTGTGTTTCTGCGGCCAAACAGACGGCATGATGTGCGGCTCACTTCCTGTCCAGAGCATCGGGCCGCAGCAGGGCGATGCAGGCATGAACAAGAAGAGGAGGAAAAGAAGGAGGAAGGCTCGGCCAGACGGAGGAGGAGGAGGAGGGAGGCGGGACGAGAGCGGAGAGGAGTTTTCGGATGATGATGATAACATGTTCACTATTGACCTGAGCTCTGATGACGACAGAGAAGGAGACGCTGGAAGGTGTGTGAGTGTCTATGATGAATTATCATGATGATTTTTTTTTTCCCCACGGACATTTAAAAAGGAGATTTAATGTGCATATTTGTGTTTGAAGATGCAAAGCCCTTTGAGAAGCAGCTCCAGTTGTTGGAGGCGCTCCAGGAATTTGTCCTGTTCCCACAGCGCTTTCTGTTTCCTTGACATAATGAACCACAGCGGTGTCCCTGCTGCTGCCTTTCCAGCCTTTTTTAGGAAGTCTTACCACCACGATGGCATGGGAAAAATTCCTGCGGCGCTTTGTGAACGATAAGACTTTGAATCAAAAATAGGAGGGCAGGAACACTTTTGCCAGACATGTTTTAATGTACCACATGAGCATTGATAGTGATTGACAGTTTGCGCACTGTTTTAATGTGTGGGTGTTCAACAATGACTGTGGTGTGTTTGTTTTTGTGACCAGGACTCTATACAGTGATCAGAGGTCGGCAGCCAACACACGCCTCAGTACAGAATGGACACTTCCACAGAGGTACACTAACATGTGGCCACACTGAACGTATACATGTAGATAGTGATACATCTTTTAATTAATTGTTAATTAATACATTAAATTAAATGAAAATTTAAAAAAAAAATGGTTTACACTGGGGAACAATTTTGAAAAAAAATCAGTTGTGTTATATTTTTATGGTGATTAAAACAAAAAATTGGCATGCTGATTCCAAAAATAGACTTTTTTTTTTCTTTTTTTTTTTCTTTTTTTTTGTGTGTAGCTTCTTCTGCAAGATTCCACTGGTTAGCTGTAGTAAGACTGTAGTAAGAGCTGCTAATGATTGGACTCATCCATGGCAACTTTTTTTTTTTATGCTGGATCTTTTAATTAATTGTTAATTAATACATTAAATTAAATGAAAATTAAAAAAAAAAATGGTTTACACTGGGGAACAATTTTGAAAAAAAATCAGTTGTGTTATATTTTTATGGTGATTAAAACAAAAATTGGCATGCTGATTCCAAAAATAGACTTTTTTTTTTTTTTTTTTTTTTTTTTTTTTTTGTAGCTTCTTCTGCAAGATTCCACTGGTTAGCTGTAGTAAGACTGTAGTAAGAGCTGCTAATGATTGGACTCATCCATGGCAACTTTTTTTTTTTTATGCTGGATATCAGCGCCGTTTTTAAATAATTGCCAAAGTCATTTTTTTCAGATTTTTCAGAAAACACAAAAAATTGAACCACTTGCATCATTAAGCAGATGATTTATGCAAAAATAATAATTTTGGGAAAAAAATAACTTGGGCAATTACTTTAAGAGTGTGATGATATGCAATTTTCAAAGCTTGTAAATATATTTTAGTGTTTTATTTACATCCGTCAATAGCCCTATTCATTTTGAAAGATAGCCAAAATAAGATAGCAGAGGTAGCTGAGGTCAAACATTAAATCATTAATAGGTTTATTTGTATTCCATTACAACTGCTCGTCAGTGGTTGCTTGGTGGGAACTGCACAATGTGCTTTTCTTCTCCCAATGAGTAGCAAACATGATTCACTGTCTGTCACACGTCTCTTAACTATTCTTTGCTCATCTTTGTGTTTATCTTTTCATAGTCCTGTGATTAAGGAAACTCTCTCCATTCCTCCTTCCTGCGGTCTGTCCATCTCTTGTCCGCAGCAGACCTCTCACTTCTCCTCCCACCTTAGGTATCACTTTCACTTCCTGTCAGGACACTTTTCACTGACTGACTCTGCACACGAAACTATCCAAATATGTCTGTAGTACAAATGGGGCCACAATATCTTTTTTTAAAGCGTGTTTTTCCTCAGCAACCCAGATGACTCTCAGTCTTCAACGCCCAAAAGTGACTCTGAGCTGGCCAGTCAAGCTAAAGACAACCCTGAAATGCTGTGGACGTGGGGGGAGCTGCCACAGGCTGCTCGGGTACACAAACACATACAGACATGCCTGCTGGTTTTCAGCTATCTTAACCCCTTCGGACCCATAGATGATTGCAGTGGACATGACATATTTGCGTGTCCAAACCAATAAAAACGCATAATTTGGATGATGTCAAAACTTCTGGTTCATGATTGGATCCTATAGCTAACCAATCACAATCACAGCTTGGTAAGTTTACAACACTTGGCAGCCATCCCATCCTGGCGTCCACTATAACAAATAAAAAATATAAGCTAACCCCAATTTGTTTCCCAAATGGGGAAAAGAGTCAAAATCAGTTTAAAAAAAAATGCTCAGCAGAAGAAAAAAAAAATGCGGGTCTGAAGGGGTTAAAATGCTATGACACAGATGAAAACGATTTACAGGAGGAACTGTCAAAGAGTGAATTCAATGCATGACAATGATATGGGCAAAAGTGTTGGGACAAACCAGCCACTAGGCTAATAGCTTCGTTGTCTTTTGTTCTGTTAGCCTTTACCTTGAAGAATTTGAAGATACTTCCAAAAGGGAAGCAGAAGGCAAAAATGTTCTACCTAACGTTCGGTTGAAGTAGTACACATTCGCTCAGCTCGTGTCTGTGTTTGGTCACGTGACGTTCACAAATGCATTTTGACATTTCAACAGCAGAGGGCGGTACAGGACAAAATGGCAGTGCCCTGAGTTTGATGAAAAACAATCTGCTTAATTCTCATTCCACGATTGTAATTTTAATAAGAATACTGTCTTGAAACAAGTAGGGGCAAATAGTGCATATTACTGCCCCAAACTCATCCACATCTGCTTTTACTGTTTTGTGCACTTGGACACAGTCATGCTAGAACAGAAACATTCACTGTCAAAACATTTCCGAAATCAACATTCAGGGACACAGAACTTTTCTAGCTTTGTCTAAATTCTTTTGACCACGTGTCATGTTCTCACCTTCTAGCCGTCCTTATTGACTTCCCATCAGAAGCAGGACTGCGTCACGTCAGTCTCCATCCCAGTGTCCTCTAGCACTCACTTCAGAAGTATCCGTGACGCCGGGCCCCCCTCCCAACCTCTTTATACCTCTCAGCAAGGCGACAGTGGGAGTGGGGGGAGGATTACGGAAGAGCACGGTAAGAATGGGGAAAATGCGCTTGTCTTCTTCTTCTCATGAGCTTGTTGAGGCTGCTCCTCACCATTCTTCACGTCATTGTCTTCTGTCCCCCCCATAGGAAGAGCGGTGGAGAGTGTGGGTGCGTCATGTGCAGAGACGGAGAGTTTAACGACATGTTCAGTGGCTCCCAGCATTCTTCCTGATCATCTGGAGGAAGGGAAGAACAGAGGAAGCCCGATCAGAAGAACCGATTCACCTTCCAAGAAGCAAGGTATGAGCACGATTTATAAAAGAATCCAAAATAAGGACTTAACCGGATGTGAAGATGTCTCATTTTTTGACGACTGGGTCACATTAGAGAAAAGAAGCCAACATCTTGGTGCTGATGGCGTATACTTGGATGATATCACAGAGCTGGAGCCTGAAGTAGCTGCTTTGTATTTCCCTAAAAGGTACAAAAATCAAATAAAAGGCATAATACACACCAAGTCTTATTTATTTTTGATTATGCGGTATGATACTAAATGACCTCCCTTCCACAGCGACGGAGTGGTTAGCTCGATGAGGACGGACTCGGACGTGATGATGACGGCCGTGCGGAGTGCAAATCAGTCCCCGCAGTCAGAGGGCAGCTGCGCGATGGACAGCGGTGTGGACAGTCTGCTGGACCACATGGGGGACCTCCCTCACGTAGCCATCTCGCTATGCGGCGGGCTGTCTGACAACAAGGAGATCACGCGAGGTACGGAAACGACTCGGATGATGCTGAGACATTTGCAAGGGTTCTAAATTCCGGTTACGCTGCATTGTTCAGAATACTACTTGAAAGATTTGTGCTAAATAACGAAAACTGTATTGACAACCCCAACAAGGTTCATAACAGTGCCTATTGATGCCACAAGATGGTGGCAAAGAACTATCTATCAGACATGACTAGTAAATTAATCTTCTCCCTTCACTTCATTTTTTTTAATGACAATATGTTATATGTGACCTCACCAGTCTAAACATGACATTCTGATTAATATTAGATTTTTGGGATATGATTTATGAAGCAAAATCCATTTTTATCCATCCCAAGGGGCGGCCATTTTGCCACTTGCTGTCGACTGAAGATGACATCACAGTTGCTCAGGAGGCAATGACCAATCACAGCTCACATGTTTTCTGACGTGAGCTGTGATTGGTTGTTACCTGCACAACTGTGATGTCATTTTCATTCGACAGCAAGTGCAAAATGGCCGCCTTGTGATATTGATAAAAACAGCTGGATTTTGCTGGTTAACTCATATTCTACTAACACAATATTAACCAGAATCGCGTATTTAGACTAGTGAGGCTGCATGGAACATGTTATTGTCAAGATTTTTTTTCTCCGTTTGTTTGACTTCCCCTTTCAGCATAGTTCCTTGGCACCAAGATGGTGCCAAAGCACTTCTTTTTTGCCAGACATGGTGATGACATGTCCAAATGAAGTTCTTGACCTCTTCTTCAACTTAGTTCCTTGGCATCAAGATGCCATAAAATGGCACAAAAACACAAATTTTCTATTCTATGACCTCTTTAAATGAAGCTTTTCCCCTCACTTCAATTTGAAAAATGCCAGATGATTGTAATAAATCACTACTTTTCATTACACAGTGATGGAATTTGTTCTTTCCTTCACTTAACATAGTGATGCCAAAAGATGGCACCAAAACAATACTTTTTAGTTTACATAATTGGCCTGAACACGAAAACAGAACATAGGTAGGTGAGGTTTTAAGAAATAATTAAGGATGAATTTGTAAATAGTGAAATGCGGGGAAAACTGTTGTTGAACGTCCCATCTTTGACATCATACTTCTATTTTGCCTCAAATGCTGAGATTAATCCACAGTCAGCAGAATTTTAGTATCATTTAGTGTGCCAGATTCATGTTAGCGCATATAATATTGTGCAAATTTTCTGTGTATTGCGCATTTGTGTGTTGGACTTTATAGAATACTTCCAGGAGAGGGCAGTTTCCTACCAACAGTTCTCCGAAAACCCTTCCCTTATCGACGATCCTAACCTGGTGGTGAAGATTGGTAGCAAGTATGTACGACACGTACACCCAGTGGTCACTTTATTAGGAACACTTGCACAGCCATAACATCCAATATAAGAGCTGCTTGGTCACAGTTTTTTTTTTATATATATTATTTAATTAGATGTCATTATTGATGTGCAGGTGTACCTAATGTTGTGGCCAGTGAGTGATTGGCTGTCATATTTTGCATAGGTACTATAACTGGAGTACGGCGGCTCCGGTCATGTTGGCAATGCAGGTCTACCAGAAGCCATTGCCACAGGTAAGACCACCATCTGTTTTTCATGCCTACACTAATTTGATTAAAACCTTTAAAGTTCAATGTACATAGTTTTAAAGTCAGACTTATTTGTTGCTAAAATATTGGGTCACTTCTGTCGCACTTTCTTTTTTTTTTTTGGTGCTGTTGTAGAGCTTTGCAAACCTTTCCATCACCTTCTTCTCTGCACTCTGCACTAATGAATCATTTTCACTTTGGTGTTCAATTTTCAAAGCTATCTTAATGTTAGTTTAGTTGAACTGGATCATGTGTGTTTATGTTGGTTTTGTCCATATTTACATTGGAAACTGTATCAAAGCATTGATGACACCAGAGTGAAACGTAGCTTTATGTAAACGGCCTAACACTTTATTAATATCATGTTTTTGTCCCCCTTTTGACCTTTCTCCCTTTTATTTACTTCCATCCTGTCTTCCACCGTCCATCCCAAGTTTTGGTGTTTGAGTTATTTTTTTTCTGCTTTCGGCCTTTTCTCGTACTGCCTTCCTGGTTTGTTTGGCCCCAGACCTCCTGAGCCTGTATGATATTTGTTTGATTAATTTTTTGTTTGTTTCACCCCCTTAGCATGTTGATCAGCGCATGCGATTGTCTGTTTTTGTTCTGATGATGTTGCATCATTTGCATGCTTTTGCATAGCTCGTGACGGGACATTGTGGCTATTTTGTCATTCCATGTTCTTCTCTGCTCGTCAGTTTTGAGTTTCCAGTGAGTTTTTGCGTGGTATGTGCATGATTTTGTCCAGGCCTCGGTGGAGAACATCATGAAGGACAAGATGCCCAAGAAGGGGGGGCGCTGGTGGTTCTCCTGGAGGAGCAGGAACAGTGATTCCAAATCGGTGAGTGCACAAATGCAAATATTTGTCACGTGATCCTATTATAGTTTTGGAATTTTTATTATAGTTAGTTTTAATTCATTTTCAGGGTGGCTCTGTTAGTTTTTATTAATTGTATATATTGCAAAAAGGCTTGGTTTTAGTTTAGTTTTAGTATAAGTTTTCGTTTTTAAAATGTTTATTACTTGTGTCCAAGGTTTAATAAATACTCTCTTACCTAGCGTTGCATTTTGGCTGAATTAAATGAAAAAGCAGGCAAGGCGAGACATTTGAAGGTGCTTTTCTATTGGCTGCTGCTCAATGGCATCACTTCTGTGGGACACACTTTCAAACGTCTTTATTTCGGGTTAATATCAAAATAATACATAGATCACATAGGTTCATGTATTAATGACGAAAGACGAAAACTAACGACGTTTTCACTATAATTATACAGTTAGTTTAAGTTAGTTTTGTAAATGTAGAATGTAGTTTCAGTTAGTTTTCTCTTTTTTTTTAAGCATTTTCGTTCTTTTATTTTAACGAAAATGTTTTTAGAATTTTAGTTTTAGTTATTTCATTCCTTTTAGTTAACTAAAATAACCTTGGTGATGACCTCCATTGTCCTTCAGGAGTCAGCAACAGAGGCCACAGGAGACCGAGAAGAGAGTTCCGTCACCATGGCAACAGCTATCAGGTTCGATCCTTGTGCATCTCTTTTATTCGGTTTCTTCGTTTTCACCTCACGGTCATCAAACTGTTTGATTTGTTGTTTTTGACAGGATGAAAGATGAGTCGTCCTCTAGTGACGAGGACCACAGACCCACTTTGGTGTCTGGGACCTGCCAGTCTGACGGCCTCCTTGCTTCTGGTAACGTTTGTTACAAGAAGACTCTTCGGCTCACATCGGAGCAGCTGGTAAGTCGTCTTAGACAGTTGGTTAAAAGTTTAAGATAATTTAATCATAGGCAGTACACTTGATTGAAGACTATAATTAACTCATTCACTCCCAGCTATTTTCACCGAAGCAACTGGATTTTGACTGATTTTGCAAGGTCCACAGAATATTTGTAGTACTGTGTATGTATATTGTATATGTAGTATTTGTAGTAAGTATGTTTGTATCTGTTTCCGTTTTGCAGCAATTAGCATTAGAATATAGCTAAGTTTCATCATTATTCACAAACCTGTTGAAAACACTGGCAAAAACAGCTTGTTGCAACATGGTCCTGGCTGAACTCTTATACTCTGCTGCCACCTGCTGGCCTTTTTTTTTTTTTTTTGTAATAACTACCATTGCTTTAAGCGACCTATCAGGTCATAAGCTGCATTAAAGCCTTCTGTGTGCTCTAGCATAAAACAACATAAAAAAAACAAAACAAAACAAAAAAACGTGTAAATACGTTTTTGGTAATGAAAGACAAAGTATTAACTCATTCACTGCCAGTCATTATAGAAAATTTTTACATTTCCAATACTCACGTGATATTCCATTCAATAATTATATATAAACCGAATCTACCAGATAACAGAATAGACTCCCTACTTTTTGTCCCGTCCCGTTCTTTTATAATTGACAGCAGAAAAATGTAGGTTTGCCAAAATACAGCCATTTCTCCCATGGACTCTGAAACTGTGTTTATTTCCTATAAAATGGGGCAATGATGTCATCTACCGGTGGTTGGGCATCAGTAAAGTTGTTTCCAAGTTTGATATTTACAGTGGAGCATGCTCAGATTTGCCCCCATTTAGCACCGCTCTAAAAAATACAATTGACAAGTATACTTGTCAAAGGCAGTGAATGAGTTAAAAAACGTATTTATACGTTTTTGTGTTTGAATGAGTTAATTGTGTGTTGCCAAATGTGTGTGAATGCTTGTGTGCCCTGTGATTGGCTGGCAAACAGTCCAGGGCGTACTAACCCCTTGGCCCCTTCGCCAGTCAATTGACCTGTGACACTAATGAGGAGAAGATATTAAATGGATGGATGGTGTTAGGAAGACAATTTATACTTTTTTTTTTTTCTTTTTTTAATTAACGCATCATAGTTGAGCCTACAGCTGAAGGAGGGTCCAAACGAGGTGGTGTTCAGCGTGACCACACAGTATCAGGGAACGTGTCGTTGCCATGGCACCATCTACCTGTGGAACTGGGACGACAAGCTGGTCATCTCCGACATCGATGGGACCATCACCAGGTCAGACCAATGACTGCAGTTGCAGATTTTCACCACTAGATGGCAGCATTTACACAGCGTCGAACGGTGTCCGGTGACTACAGGTCGGACACACTGGGCCACATCCTCCCCACGCTGGGGAAAGACTGGACCCACCAGGGCATCGCAAGACTCTACCACAAAGTCAGCCAGTGAGTGTTGATTTGCAATTCAGATTGATGTCATATTATAACACAAGCACGTTTCAGGAATGGATATAAATTCATGTACTGCTCGGCGAGGGCCATCGGTATGGCGGACATGACCCGAGGTTACCTGCACTGGGTCAACGAGAGGGGAACTATGCTGCCGATGGGCCCGGTGATGCTCAGCCCCAGCAGCCTGTTTTCCGCGTTGCACAGGTCTCTCACACACACTCAAAAATATGACGCGGAGAAATGCTGTACAAGCTTAAAAATGTTTTTTTTTTTGTTTTTTTTTGTTTTTTTAGAGAAGTGATTGAGAAAAAACCCGAGAAGTTCAAGATCGAGTGTCTCACTGACATCAAGCACCTTTTCTACCCCAATACCGAACCTTTCTACGCTGCGTTTGGCAACAGAGCTACAGTGAGATCACGCACACACATACACACACACAATTAAGCGTGCTTTTTAAGCTCGTCCTCGTGCACAATTCCAGGATGTGTACTCCTACAAGGAGGTGGGCGTTCCTCTCAACAGGATCTTCACTGTCAATCCAAAAGGGGAGCTGATCCAGGAACATGCCAAAACCAACATCTCCTCGTAAGCTATTTTTGCCTCTGTGATCAATCAACTCAACGCCACAGATCTCATTTAGCCTTAAACGTCTCTGCCGTCAACATGTGTCCAGTTACGGGCGCCTGTGCGAGATGGTGGACCACGTCTTTCCCGTCCTGCACCACAATGAAGGAGCCGACTTTCCCCGTTCGGACACTTTTAATGAGTGCGATTACTGGAGCGAGCAACATCCTGATGAAAGCAAGCAAGGCAAGGAAGAGGACGACTCGCGACTTCTGG
Organism: Festucalex cinctus; assembly: GCF_051991245.1. NCBI lineage: Eukaryota > Metazoa > Chordata > Actinopteri > Syngnathiformes > Syngnathidae > Festucalex > Festucalex cinctus. Next base: position 26,115,659 of record NC_135414.1, read on the forward strand.
AGAGCAGCTGAGAACAAGTGAGGATGAGGCTGAAACCAAACTCTGATCGAGAATGTGATTATTTAACACTGTGCCGTTACTCAACAACAATCCGATAAGCTCACAGTACACGTCTGTAAAATAGGAAGCTATAAGAAGAAGAACATGTCATAAGACTGCAGGATACCTCAAAAGTAGCACAACATGAACAAATAATGAATGACAGTACGAAGACTCATATGTTGTACAATGACACGTTTACTGACTCACCGACACAAAAAGCACAGCTATCATTTGTTAAATTCTATTCTAACATGCAGTACATATCAATTTAATGCATACATTAGCCCACATTATTAGCAATTTTGCATATTAAGGAGAAAACCTTACAATGCAGCTATACCTGTATGCTAAGCATATTGCTCCAAATCGTGTTAGAGGAAAAAAATAATAATATCTGTGGGGGGTTTTGAAGCAAACAAAAAGCTAAACAATTAAATACAGAATTATAGTGCATGCTGTGTTATTGGACAGATGCAATATCGGTATCTAATGAGATCCAGTACAAAAATTCTGCCTTTTCAAAGATAATGAAGCTCGTTATCAGATTATTCATTTAATAATCTTTAATTGTTTTTAGTATTTATATTTTAGAATTAATTATATTTAAAAAAATGGTAAAGAGCTATTTAAGCAAGATCATTATTATAATTAATATTGTTATAAAATTGTATATTTTTTTTATAAATGCCTTGCTAAGGTGTCTCACTGGATTGTCAGGTTGTAGCTAATGACGTCTCACACCTCAAACTTTACTGAGCTCACTTCTTCCGTTTCTCCTCACTCCACTCGTGCGGTCCGACAAACACATTTGATCACGTGACCGACCGTGCTACTGAGATGACGTCACGTGATCGCTACACACATGCAGGACAATGCAAAATGATGACATGGAGTAATGTACACTGTATGTTACTGTCATTGTTGCTATCAATGCAACTTTTTATAAACAGACCTCATTTACTGCTATGTGAAATAGTATTTTTTGTATGTGTCGCATATATTGGGATGAATGCATGCTCACTCACACTTCACTTGGAAAGCCACTGTATTTAGGAAACTTTTTTTTTCTCAAAAAAAAAAAAAAGGAAACAATGTTCTGTGTAAATGATATTGCTAATGATTGGTGCTCACTAAAGCAATAGAATTCGAGTAAAATACTTTGGGAGGCCATTGTTTTAAGTGGTGTATACTTGGTGTAATAATTTATATGCAGAAAATTCACATTTGGAATGCAAATCGAATGTTTCTGAATGCACTTAATGGACTTGCTTATTGTCATATGCTTTTTCTATTAGTTGTGTTCACAATTTTTTTTTTTTTTTTTTTTTTTACAAATGATTATCAATTGTACTCATATATCGCGAACATGCTTGTGTGCGTGCCATTTTTTATTGTAACATTGTTATGCGCCATCGTAATATAATACAGTAGCAGCGTCACTGACTGGTCACCTCATTTCTCTTAACAAGTGCTACTTTTTTCATCATCATAGTATTAAGTATGTGCGTGTCTGAAATTATTATGGAGTAATATTTATAACACATCCAATGAAATCCACTTCTCAAGATTTTTAGTGATCATTTTTATGGTGATGGAATTCTTTCTGTGAAAGATCTAATAAAATTGTTGACAAGTTCATGTTTGTCTCCTATTGACTTGCGGGGGGGGGGGGGGGGGTGATTTTACACATGTCGTGTTTTGCTTTTGCATTTTTCACTGGTGGAGCAGCCTCAAGAGAGAAGAATATACGCGATGCAATACGCAAAAAGTGACAAATGAATTCAATATGTTATAATGAGAGTATTTCATTAATGTGTGAGGTAATCCTCAACTATTCCCATGACAACGGCCCCTATAATGAATCGACATGAACATTTGAATGTTTATATATAATAATTATTAGCCTCATTTTAAATTGGTTAACAGAGTTAAAATTTACTTAATTTCTTAGTTTCCATTCTTCTTATATTTTTTAATTTGAATTTGGTGTGCTTTTTGCATATTTGTGAATATAATCTCAAATCTGCACACTCTGCTTCCATTCAACCTTGGCTTCCGTAACCATTTCAATTTCCCCTCACATTGCGACACTCCTTGCAGAGGAAAGTAGATGTGCAGATGACGAATAAGAAGACAAACTGTGTCCCATTTTGCAGTCCTGCGTGTCCTGTCATGCAGCAGCCAATTAAATTTCAGCAGGGCGTGTCCTGCCTTGACTCCCTGTGATGAATGATTATGCGCCAAGGACTTTTTTTCTTTTATTTATTTTGCTGTAAGACATACAAACATGTAAGATTTTCGCAAATGAAACATCAGTGGTCCCTCGATTTAAACTAGCTAAATAGCTGAGAGGCTTCTTAAAATGGCGCCATGAAAACAGCTTCCAACTAGTAGCGAGCGTTAGAAACATCGAGATCGATCTTTATTTTTTTATTTTTTTATTTTTTATTTTTGTAACAGTCTGAAGATAGATCCTTATGAGTACACATGATTGTGTGCCAGTCCGTGGCGTGGACGGTCATGCATTCGCTGACTTAATTACTACCTCCACCAATATTTTGGTGTCATCTACTTTTTGCACTCTTTAGTTGTTGTTTTTTTCTCCCATTTGAGCTACAGATAAAACAACACAAGAGTCACACTTCTAAACAACACAAGAGTCACACTTCTAATCAGAAAACCGGAAATCGAGTCTATTCCCCTTCCTCTCTGCTCATTGGACATTGGACTTTGTTTTTGTTTTGTTTTTTGTTTTTTTTCTGGCACACGCACACACACACTGCTCCTCATGTGAATGAGGAGGGCAGAAGTCTGGTTTCCCAGCTCTGGAGAAAGGTTGGTCTCTCTTCTTGTTTACTACGACTCCCATATTGCTTTTCTAGATGTGTATTGTTCCAAATTTTTTGCGGGGGATTTTTTTTCCGACTTAAATGTGGGGATGAAACTGGAATAGTGTTGTAAGGGATCTAGGTTATGGTCACATTGTTGCGACATTGCACGGAATGTGTTGCTGGTTACTGAGAAAAGTGCGCTCGCGACTGAATCGTGAGTTGAAATGTTTTGTTCATGTTGACATCTGATATCATGGCAAAGCACGGCGTTGAGTCACTAATGAAAAACGTGTGCGAATTCTTCAGGGATGTTGACATAGTTAGTTATGCAAGCGAGTAAGATCCCAGAAATAAATATTTTCAGCGCTCTCCAAAACAAAACTGGACAGAAGACTTACTGGAAGAACCTTGAGCTAATTAATTTCCCCCTTAACTTGGCACTGGAAATGTACATAATAGCTTTGGAGTATGTAAATAAAGAAGAATGTGCGTAGTTAACGTGAGAAATTTAGTACAGACAAACAGATTTGACATTGTATAGCCAAATTGACCATATTTTACTTCTCTAAGAGTAAATCTGGATAGAAGGTGCATAAATGACAGATGTGATATCGCCCTCCATCTGATACAATGAACAGGATCGTTATCAGGCTTCTACATCGCTTGCCGATGAGCTGATCATTTGAGTTCCCTGCCCCTGATCAAAGTTGTCACTTCCTACTATCTGATGTATGTTCATCATGTTTGTTTTAGAACATGTCTGTGGAGATCTTGTCTGTGAGCCAAACTCGTGAAAACAGTGATGCTGTCCAAGACACAGTGGGAGGAGCTAAACCTCTACATCGCTTCATCAATGCTCAACCGCAACTTGTCGGGGTCAGACATCACACAGCTTCACCATTTAACTGTACACTGACATCCGCCAATTAAGTGTGACTGGGTTTGAAGCTCTAGTACTTCAACTAATCTACTTTTACAAAAAAAAATTCCCCCTTTGACTACAATCCCAGATTGCCGTGCTTATCTTGGGAGCATCGTTCATCATTATCACCATTGTTGTGGTACAAGATGCCCATCACAGTCATTCATTTGGAACCATCCCACCAGGGTACATAGTTGGAGCAATGGTACGTACACACAAAGTGGCTGTTGGTACTGTTTGCGATGCACAACAAGCCAAGTACATTTGTAAGCTTAATTTCTTCTTCTTGCAGTTCATAATATGTGGGATTCTGTATATTATAACGGAACACAACCCAACAAAACAAACCGTAAGTATATTTTGCAATATTTCAAAGACAAATTTCAAGGTAGTGGAATCATATTTTTCTTTATTTTTCCACATTTAGGTGACAATATCCTTGGCCCTAAGCATAGTGGCCACACTGGTGTCAATTTGGACTGCCATTATGGTCATTCCCACCATGGATGAATTAATTTATTTCAACAGCTACCATACGTTTCCGGTCGACGACATGACATACGTTGAGGAGGAAAGCAGTTTGGGGTCACAGACTTCCGTAAATACTGAATATATATATATATATATATATATATATATATATATATATATATATATATATATGTATATATGTATGTACGTATGTATAATACAAGGATTGGCTTTCAGTTGGGTGTTCTAGGGTGATACTGTCTTAAATACATGTACAGTTTGTGATGGCACACACAGACAAAATAATGATCATAAAAAAATATTTAAAGTATTGATGAAGAAAAACAATTCTGTAATTGTAATACCAAATATAAAAACTTACCAAATTATTTTATAATGTACGAAAATTGTATTTTGTAACAATCATACAAAACAGTAAAAAGTATGTATTGTGGCATACTCCAGTAGTTGTCTAAAAGTAAGCAGATTTAAAAAGTCATTTTATTATATTGTATTCTAAATTGTGCAACATATATGTACAATATTATAAAGATGAAAATACAGATTAATGTTGATAATGTATATATTGTTCTTGTAATGTACTCCAAACATTTTCTACGGCAGTTCAAAAAAAATATATTAAACATTAAATAAAATTACTTGCCGCAACCAATAGAATAATATTAATAAATAATATTAAATAAATACCTCTTTGACATTGTCAGTGAAAGAGCATTATTAACCATGCAAGCAATGGCAGATTTTTGATATAGCTGTTCCTAAAGTTACAGGGTTTACCGTAGTTCATGTTACTGTGACTGGAAGTCAAGATGATTTGTTGTCATGTCTCTAACGTACGTATGTATCTATTTTCAGAGTGCCAGGCTGACGGTGTACGTCATCTTTATGTTCTATGTCTTTGTTGGCGTGATTATTTTGATTGTGATGTCATCGCTGGCCACGATGGCCCTGCGTTCCAGTCGGAGTCAGGTAGGCCTACAAAAACTTTGACCGTGTAATGTGATTTAATGTAGTTGTCAATAAGGTTTCTTCTTTTCTCCTTAGGCCATTGTTGTGATGTCCACAACAGCCAATGCAGCACCAGAAGAATTACAAGAGGAAGAGTCTGCAAGCTAGTGGGTACAAACTTACAAATAGAATTTATGACTTTACTTTTGCATAATGTTGTCATATGGTATTACTCCATCTCCTCATTTAAACCATCATAATAATAATTTAATAATAAATGTTCTTTTTCTTTCTGAGTAAGATAAAAAATGTGGTCTTATCATGCACATTTGAGCTCTTGCTATGCTACCGTGGCAATATGAAAAAGTCCCAAAAGAAAAAGAAAAAAAAGTACAAAAAGGCCCTGTGACTGTATAGTAATACCATCACCGTGGTTTCCAGGTTTGCGGTCCCACCATTTTTGCAGAATTGTTTGTCCAGTTCATAACTCTGTTTTGCACTCCTGTTTATATTGGGTTTAATTCCACTGTCAAACACTAGATGGCAGCACATCATTAAGTTTGACACTAAATTTGACCAAAACAAACAAACAAACAAAAAAATCATGAAAAGAGGAAGTACAGTATTTCAGATCGCCCCAGTTTTAGCTTTAGATTATTGAATGTCAGTCCCCTTCAATCCTATTTCGTCTTGGGCATTTTTACTGATATATATTGTGAGATGATGTGTTAAAAGTTAAAAGTGTAAACACATAAGGGTGTTACACTGTACAATATTTTTGGAAAAGAAGAGATTTTTGTACTGTAAACACATAAGGATGTTACACTGTACAATATTTTTGTGAATTCACTTCTCTTGCTCTTTCTCAATACTGTCATGTGTATAAATGTGTTTGTATAATTATAAAACAAGTGCATTGAAACGGTTACGTGCACATGAAAATAAAAAAACACACAAAAGAGATGCTGATTTTTAAATGTATTGATGTGTGAAGATATCTACACGTGTTTTGCTCATCTTTCTCTGACCAGCTTAATCTATGGACAAAAAGGCAGACGTTATTTTGGCCATCTAGCAGGCCCTGTGAGGACAAATCTGAATTTAATTGGTTAAAAGAACACGTGTTCTCTTTGTGCTGCTTCAAATCAAGGAAGCGGGGGGCTTGGCAAAGTCGCTGCAGCGCTGATGTATGCGCATGTGCTCCGTCACGCGGTACTGGCGGGAAAAGGTCATGGGGCACCGGGGGCAGGGGAAGGGCCTCACCCCCAGGTGAGAGCGCATGTGCCTGTTCAAGGTCCCGCGCTGGCTGAAGGAGCGCGTGCACAGGGAGCACTGGAACGGGTGGCGAACGGGCCGCAGCGCGCCGGACGCGGTTCCATGCTCCAGCGTCTTGTCTAGATGAAGACGGGATGTTTGGTTGGCGGGTTCGACCCCGGCGTCTTCTTCATCACTGGACTGCTCTGATGAACTGGATGGCGGAGGATGATAAGATGTCTCAGGACGAAGTATGTCGTCACTCAGGTGCGGATGTCTGACTTCGGTGTTCCCATTGTTAGCGAGTAGCTCAGATTCCGACTTCTTAGAATCCTCCTGCTTTCTTGTCTGGGCAAATCCACGGTTGTCTTCCTGGTTCTTCATGCAGTCATCTTTGCTTACACTCAGATCTTCACAGTAGCTCCTTCCATAGGAGTCTTCCACAAGAGGTATCTCATGTGAGTTCTCAATCCAGCGCTTGTTCCTGCACTGGTGAGTCTCCTCCCAAGAAGCCACTTGGAGGCCCGACGGCGCCGTTTCGGCTCTGCTGCTGTGACGTATGACCGGGACCGGCCCACAGCACTGAGAGGAGGATAAAGAACCGTAGTCCACATGGGCCGTAAATGGGAACACATGTTTTTGGTCTTCTCCTGCTTGTATCCGCCTCTCAGTATTTGTACTCCACAACTCAGTGGTGTATGAAACACCGTGATCCAAATCCTGAGGAACATGACATGACGGTGGAGCGTTTATTAGAACCTCTCGTAGTTGCTCCATCTCCAAGAGGCTGGCAGCAGCAAGGAGATCGCGGTACTGTTGCCAACTCCGAGCGGGAGGCGGAACGCCCGTGTAAATGAAGTCCAACACCAGCTCCAGGACCGAGTCGGCCAGACATGGAGCCTGCAGATCCACCAGGGAACCCGTCGAGGACAGAATACTGGCCAGAACTGGACTGGAAGCGGCCAGAATGCACCTGATGGAGATAAAGTGAAGGTAGGGGATAATCCCAAAAAAAAAAAACTTAAAAGGAAAGTCAACTTAAAAAAAAAAAAAAAAAAATCTTGAGCCCCATTAGTCTATAAATACACTATTCTGTTTGATGTTGCATTAGTGGAATGTGAGTTAATTAAGCAGCAAATCCAGCAGTTTTTATTAAAATCAAAAGGCAGCCATTTTGCCACTTGGTGTTGAGTGAATATGAAAGCACAGTTGATCAAGTAACTAACAACCAATCACAGCTCAGCTTCAGAAAACAGTTGAGCTGTGACTGGTCATTGTCATCTTCAGTCAACAGAAAGTGGCAAAATGGCCGCCCCCTGAAATGGATTAAAAAAAAAAAAAGAATATGCTGGATTTTGCTACAGAACTCATACTCCACAAATGTAATATTAATTAGAATGTCATGTTTAGACTAGTGAGGTCACATATATTATTGTCAAGAAATGTTTTAATGTTTCAGGTTGATTTCCACTTTATTTCCCACTGCTGCCATTGTTTTGGGTATTAAGAATAAATGAGTAAGATACAAAATAAACGTCAGGAAAAGCCTTCTAGAACATCTTAACTTTACTTGGGATCAATCAGAGGCTCTTTAAATGGTGGCAGGTATGTGTTGACTCCCATTTAACATGACTTGAAATGTGATTGGTTTATTCTGAACATTGCCAAATCTTTAAATTGCGAGGGTGTGCACACTTGTGCAACAATATTTCTTTTTAGTTGTTTATTTTTACTTCCCCGCTTGAAAATATTTAATATTGTTTTATTTGTGTTGTATAATTTATAGGTCAAATTAATGGTTAAAAAAAAAAAGTTGAAAAATTATCTATCACACAAATCATTGAACAGGGGTGTGCAGACTTTTTATACAACGGACTAACTTGTGTGCTGGGTAGAGATGAGCTGGGTCCTGTCTCTGTCTGAGCACGCAGTCACACAAGTTGGCTTGTTCACGTTGGTGGTTCAGACTCGCCAGTAATGACGCTGCATGGCGACCTACGACCTTCATATAAACAACAGACAATTTACTGAGTGGAAATAAAAGAATGTATTCTAGCACCTGTAATAGTGTGTACATTTAAATGAAAAGCAGAGTTCTACAACACTACAACCTCTGTAATAAAGGGTCAATCAATTATCTATATTACAGTTTTGTAAAGACAGAATTGTTTGGCTCATAATAGTTTATATAAATTAATAATTCAATAAGAACCGGGTTCTCTTGTTGTACAACAACAAAAGGGAAATGGAAAGAGGATGCACGTGGTAATAACCACGACCTTATTTTATCTTATCAGCTGTTTAGGTCTATTTTTCCAATACACACAAGCGAAACTTGTTAAATTAAATCATTTCTAAGCAGTTTTCTCTTACCTCCATGTCACAGTGACGAAAGGAGCAGAATGAATGGAGCTAAAACCCATGATGGAGAATATATAGTCTGCGTATTATCTACGCACATGCTCGCCTTTGGAAAGCGATCACAAGCTTTTTAGTCAGGAACCTTGGTGTGACGTCGAGGAACAGGTGCTTTTAGGGCGAGCTGGCTTCTGACGTGACCATTTCCATGGCCCCGTATGGAGAGTCCGCCAAGCCCCGCCCACTGTACAGCACAGACTTGTAGAGAATTGAGTCTTATCTATTAGGGACCGTGACTTTGTGTGTTGTAAGTTCTTCCCCGCTGTGTAAACTAACATGAGCATGTGGTTACATCATTGAACACTCTGTTGTGGGTCTAGAGAGGAAGTGTGCCTCCCACCATGCTGACACAGTGTTGACACATCCAAATCGGGTCCTCTCTCCACCCTAACACATCACGTGCTTGCCTCACCTTCTTTAGCCCCCCCATCTACTATTACTACTAACACAAAGTGGGACACTTGACCAGTGGAAATAGTACAACTCACATATACTGTATAAAGGCCTTGACAAATCAGGATCCCCTACTGGAAAAGTAATTGGTGATACAGTATGTGTGACTGGAAGACAATGGAACTTGGTATTAGCTACAATAACATACAGTCGACTGTTGGTCACGTCCACCATGGAGAGGGTTTTTCTGAGGTTGCCTTGTAGTTTTGTTTGGATATCATTTAACTGTTGTTTACCATTAATAGTGCTTGATATCTCCATAGGATCGCTTTCTTCTATTTTAACAAAGGTGGCCATAGTGGTCACTTAACAGTTTCATTTGAGTTGAAGTTTTTACATGATCATTTAAATAAAGATGATTACAGAACAGATACTTAATGGCATCATTGTTTCATGGAGACTGTGGTCAAATTTAAAAATGTGCAGAATTTCACAACTTACTTCATGTTAAAGGTTAGATAGCTCTTACTATGAAAAGAAAAATGCACTGAGCTGTCACCAACGTCTTACAAATTCAATTATGCCATCTAGTGGCAGAAAAAAAAGTCAATATCACATTAGTTTTTTACAATTCATCTTTTTAATTTTACGAGTTATAAAATTACTCTATCAGTGACTAAAAAGATGCAGCCATAATTCTATTAGTTTAACATTTTTTTCCCCACTTATGTTAACAAGAACACGACAACTTAAATAGAAAACCATTTTATTGTACATTTAAAACAGATATAAAATTTGGAATTAATTTTGACTCAACTATTGAAGTCATGCGATTAATTACGATATAAATATTTTAATTGCCTGACACCCTTCATAATAATAATTACATGGTTGTGACTTTGGGCCTAAATCATTACAGTAGAAGGAAAAACACAATTAAAACCATGTTTCACATTCCCCAAACTTTACTTCAGGTTAGACATGAACAGGTAGTTGTACCAAATATTTATTTTTCCCCCAAGCTCACTGATTGGAAACAATGTTTTGTTCTGATCTCATAAAAAGAAAAATACAAAATAGAAAAATTCAGATCAACTTATACATCAAAATCTGCAGGCAAGAAAGACATTTACATGACTTTACAACGTATTTCTTTCAACATTATTCCTCAACATGAGTCTTTTTCTTTTAAATGTACGACATCCACAAACTTTTTAAGACCAAAGTGAACGTGGCTGTCACGAGTAGAACACAAAACTCAATGACACACATTGCCATTTTGTTGTACGTTCTTATTGTCAAACATTTTATGCTCGGAAGATAGTCCGAACATGATCATCTAATTTGACAATATCTGACAAACCTGCCTGGTAGAAAAGTGATACAAGCAAATTACACGTGTTCGTTAAAAAGCATCTGATTACAAGATAGAGTGGCCCAATGAATATAATGCCGGCAAGAAAGATTAAAAGCTTCGGTAATGTGCAACAACAATCATTAAGTGAGCGTAATGACAAAATCAAAACGTTTGCATCCGCTGAGTTATAAATTAAAAAGACAAACAAGATTTTCGGAGTCATCTGAACCAGCCGGATGACTCGTGCAAATAAAAACAAGAAGGAATCTACAATGCTTTGCATCATTACGTGATGTATGATAATACTGCTTTAATCTACGACGAATCATAATGCATATAAGACACTCCGTGGAAGCTCCTCTTGTGTGAAAACTGTACTTTTGCCATATTTGTTTGATATTTTCACACTCTTTCTGGACATCCAAAATGACATGTATAGATATCGAATGTAGAAATGCCTTAATAATAAAAAGTTGATACGCTGCAAGAACAATGCAGTGTCATCTTCAGGGGCAAAACAGGCCCCACAAAGACAACCAAACCCAAACAGTATAGATAAAATTTGGGGAAACAAAAACAACAGTGGCTCTCACAATGAGGATGATACCCAGAAATCCTGAGATGCAAAGACACAACTGGGCAGACACGATGCTACATAACGTCACATAGATATTGTAAATTACAATGAATAATTAGTTGCAAGAGGTCTCTAGTCTGAGGATAATATTGCAAAATTACAAAAAACAAAAATCGTACCAGTCATGTTAAACATTCCCGTAGGTATATGTTTCATATCAATTTGTAAATGTACACATAGAACACACTGCTAAGTGGTCGAACAATGCATAGCTTAAGAACAGTGTTATTAGTCATAAATTGTCTGTGGTCCAGCAACAGCACAATTTCTATTCAAAAGAAAACTTGAAAAATATACAGTATAGTGTAAATGCCTTACATATGATTGAAAACATTCATTCAGCATGTTAAGACATGATTAAGACTTTACAATGAATGTTTTTTTTTTCATTTGTGATTAAAAAAAAAAAAAAAAAGGTCAATAAAAGCAACCCTAAAGGTTGCAACGTTTTGCAAAATGCCCATGAGGCCACTATTTTTGTGCAGCATGTGTAGAGAGCATATTTGAGCCCTCCAGTTTACAAACTTTTATTTAGTTATTTATTAAACACCTGACAGCAGTGTCAGATGTTATTCCTGTGTTCTTGAGTGAGGCCAGCTAGAAGTATGGATCCAGTCTTGGTAGATTCCCAAACTCTTTGGGGTGTACCCACTTCTCTCACCTTTCCATAATAAAACGAGTGGATGACACTGACCTGTACAAAGCCGACTGTTTGTGGTCTGTTCCCTTGCTGACGAGCCGCTACGTGGCACTCGGGCCTAACCACTGATGGATCTGAGCTACGGCGCGCTGCATCTGTCCAAAGTAAAAGTCCACGTTTCTGGAGAAGTCCTGGCAGACGGAGGAGTGAACGTCACCCAGAGCGCAGTAAAGGGTGGTGCCGCCCATGCTGATCACCACGGTAACCAGACAAAGCAGGAAGAGAAGCAAGCAGGAGTCTCTGCCGCCAACATCTGCAAAACAGACAAATTTAGGCCTTCTGGCCATCCATACATTTTCTGTACCACTTATCGTGTTAGGGTAGCACATATCCACAGTCTATTCCAGCCTTCTTTGGGAAAATATGGACTAAAATGTGGACTTGGTGTCCAGCACTTTCATTCAAATAACTGAGTAGGAACTGAACCAGTAAGGTCAGGCAAGTAGACCGCTACAACATCACTGACAAAATTAGGTCAAATAAACCAATTCATCCATCTCAGATAGGTTCAAGAAACCAGAAACTCACCACTATCAAAGCCATCATCTGCTACTTTGAACCGGACTCGTCTTTTGGCAGGCGGTTTATCGGGCCTGGACTCCGGACTAGCATCGTCGCTAGGTAATTTCCTCTTCTTCAAGATGGAGATGAGGCCAGAGGCAGGCGATATCTGGGAGGGCGCAGAATAAAGAACATAATATGATATCTCTCTACAAGAGTCAGCTTTCAACTCACCACTAGGTGTCACTGCATCACACAATAAGCAGTACTGACTGAATTCTCAACTACATCCACCCTCCTTCCAACATTTATTACACTGCAGTCGGTGTGTTTATGAACATTTCCCAGACAATCAATAAATGGGGAGTCAGCACTAATTGATACCTATTTCAGTTGCCTTTGTTTAGACCGCATTATCATGAAGTTGAAGGGGGGAAAAAAGGAACACAAAAAAAATGTTTGTCACGCATCACAGGGCTTGACAAAAAGAAAAAGCCTCTTTAAATCAGACTACCGGTACTCATACAACATTGGCACTTCACATTCAGTCATATACAATTACAGAGAGTAAATCAACACTAATATTGGACATGAAACATCCCAAGCAATCAATAAATGACAAATTGGCATTAGCTGAAGACCAGCCTACTGTAGAGCACATTAGCATGTTTGCTAATGCTGGCATTTAAAAACATTCAGATAGATTCTAAATTAGCTTTCATTTCTACAGAGACAGTCGCATGGTATCACAATAATGTTGCTATGGGCATAGGTTAAGTGAATAATAACGTGGATTTGTAAATTTTCAAACTTCACAGTCAACTACAATTACAGACAAATGAACACTAATAGACATTGAAAAATACATTTAACACTTATAGTTGTAACAAAGGCTAAACTATTCAATTATTCAATTAGCATAAACGTGTACAGACCTCCTCGACAGTGATGAGTTTGGCCATGTCGTCCAGTGTGATAGCTTCTGGAAAGAAATCAGCCTGCTCAGACTCATAATCTTCCTGCTCCTCGTCTTTCTCACTGCCCAGCTTGGGGTGTTTCAGAAGAGCCTCTTGAGGAAGACGGCCATCATCATCATCATCCTGCTGCAAGCTGCTTTCATTTCCCTCCTGCAGTCAAAACGGAATGCAGCGCTTACAGAGTACACATCCATATTCAGGAAGCAGCAACAGATGTTCCACTCCCAGTTGCTCTGTGCTAATACTTGTCTGGGACAGAGGCTGACATTTTTACTATTGCTTCATATCAACAAGACAAGCAGAAGATTTCAGAGAGAAAAAACAACAACATTTTTGTATAATTGAAAGCAAATCTACAGCCAAAAAGGAAAACAACTTTACTGGGAAATACTGACTCATTATTGTTTTACCCCAAGTTAAAAATTACTTACAGTAAACAAAGAATTTGTACCTTGATCTCTTGACAAATCTTCTCTTTTTCTGCCACTTGAGCTTCCCGGTGCGGATGCTCCACCTCCACATCTATCCCACTGAGTTTCCTCTCTTCCTCGCCCTCTTCTTCTTCAGTCTCATCTTCCATCATCAGCGCCTCCGCTGCCTCTCCCACATTGCTCCTCTCGTCTTCCCGATCCACCTCCTTTTCCTGTGCCCGACCTAAATCTCCTCCCTGCTGCTCTGCGGGTTTGGTCTGATCCATTTCTCCAGCTTCAGAGGGGTGCAACACGTCTCCCACAGTTGAAATGGTGTGTTCCGGACACTCCCCTTGCTCTCTGCCACTGCCCTCCTCGTCAGTCAGCTCAGCCCCATGGAAACCGGCCGTCCCTTCTAAACTGCATTCGGGGGCTTCCCTGTCCTTTTCGGAACTGTCGGGGGAATCGCGCTGATGTGGCAGATTTGTGGAGGGTGTGAGTGGATGGCTGGTTTGTGGACAGGAGGAGTCTTCGGCTCTATTCTCCCGACTAACTTCAATGTGATGGGCTGGAAAAAAGCAGCCACAAAGTAGGAAGTGTCAGGTATAAAAGAATTTTAAGTGTTTTACTACCAACGGTAGACAGGAAGGACACTGAAAACAGGTGGTAGCTTAATACCCAATGAACGTTTTACTTTAATGTTTGTGGGTGACATCCCAAATATACGAGCAAAGCAAGGTGCAGCTATAAATATAATGGTAATGATTGTTTCTGAGCAAGTACATGGACAGGGATGCAACATAACAGCGCCATACGTACCAAATGCCACCGATACCAAGCCTTATTTCAAGCTATCAATACTAGCGATTTTATGGCCGTTTTATGATCAGGAAATAGAAATGACAAGAATAGAAAAATCGCTATCAAAGGGGCAAGTCTACCCCAACATGTTCTTTACAGATAGTCTAAAAAAAAAACACACACACACACAACATTTTGACTAATATTGCATTTTTGAAATAAGCATAAGCATATTTGGGGGTCATGATTCTGCTCGTAAAGATGACGGCCACTTGTCACATTGGGTCAAAATTATGAATAATGGTAAAAATAAAAATTAAATCGCGATTAGTAAAGCCGACCTGACTAGCTGTAAAACAGCACTGATTTTTTATTTATTTATTTATTTATTTATTTATTTATTTTTAAGCCACATCTTACACTGCGCTGGAAAAAAGAAAAAAATTATATGCGGCAGGCTCACAAATACTGGCACAAGTCAAACGGACATACACGCACACAAACAGAGGCAAACATGCAGGACTGTCACTTTCATTTTGTGACTAAATGGAAGTACCATCATTGCCGGACTATACGCCGCGACTTTTTTCACACGCTTTCAACCCTGCAGCTTACAATGATGCGGCTAATATATGTATTTTTTTCTGAGGGCTCGAGCAGAAAAGGTACGAATGAGACAGGTGGAATATATGTTTCGAGGAAGACGCAAGTTTAATGTAACTTGGCGCTTTGTGAATGAATAAAATGAGCATGAACAGACCCTCATCATGGAAAATACAAGAAGTCTCAGTGACTTTTACCGGTATGTTATTTTTAACCAGCCCTGTTCGTGCTGTGTTACTGCCGCATCACACAGGCACTGTTTGGAAAGAAAAGCTAAGGTTTATTATTAAACCCTTGAAAACTCTTTTTGTGTACCTTCTTTCTTTGTAAATATCTCATGTTTCAATGTGGGCGCATAGTCAGGTGTGGCTTATGTATGTATAAAATGCCTTTTCCTTTAGAAATGTACTGGATGCGGATTATAATCAGGTGCGCCTTATAATCCGGAAATTACGGTAGTTTGTACCCACTCTATGCCAGTTTCATGTAACTACTATGCACCATCCTACCGGTTGTTGTTTTTTTTTTTGTTCTAATCAGATTAATAAAGGAATAACTCAGTTATGAATTCAATTACTTCTGTGGGGAGCTAATTAGTACTTAAAACTAATTCCTTTTCAAAGTACCGGTAATTTCCTAAAAAGTGGTGACTGCTGACTACAAACATTATAGTACATATTTCACAAATAATCATGACCTGATAAAACCCACCAAATCACATTCCAGATGCCCGTGTGTGGTGAGACAACGGAACACCCTGTCTCAGCAACATATGTGCACTACTTTTCTCCCACACATACTGTTTCATTCACTCACCTGATGGAGGTGATGCATCCCCTTCTTCAAGCAGGGGCCTTAACACGCCCAGAGATGCAAACTGTAAACACACATATAAAAAATACATTTACAATAGAGAGTTATCTCCCTTTTATATACACACACAGAAAAAAAAAAAAAGTGTCTTACCGCTGCATCTGTAACATTTGGTCTGTAACAAGAAGAGAGACAGAATGACACGGTGGTGAGTATTCTTCATAAATTAAGACATGTAAGATAGGTGATGCTTCTCTACTCTGCCAATCTAATATTAGCCTGAGCACATTTCCCAGGCTATTAAGAGGTGTAGGTCTATGTGTGTGTGTGGGGGTGCTTGAGAGTGTGACAGAGTCAAGTGAGGTGAAACCTTAGCAGCACAACAGCTCAAATGTCTGAAAGTGCACAAGTAGCAGTCGTATCGTTGAAGCATTACTTCAAAACTAACCACCACACATAGATGCACTCTACATTTATTTATAAAGGAATTTCAAGAAAATATGATGCAAATGTCGCTGCACACACAAACATTAATCTCCCGCCAGCTTGTGTATTTATTTTTCGATATATTGCATATATTGCTTGTCATATTATTTCTTTATTTGGTTTACTGGAACTTGAAATACATTAATCTGTCTGCCTGACAGTGTAAAGTACAAAAACACACACTGACCGAGTGTGCGTCTGGCAGATGTCTCTGAGAGTGTCCAGATGTCGGGCTTCTAGAATGGGGGAGCTTCTTGTACACCGACTTTCTACGAAGAACAAACAAAGAGAGAAATATTATACAATGTAACTGTATACATTGGTGGGACTATACAAACTTGGTCATGTATCTATCCTGTTTAAGTGTCAGCTCTCTGAACGTGTTTGTAAAAAGCAAAGATAATAAGCTGGATCCATACAGTGTGGGGTAAACTGACAGGGTTTCGTGACAGATGTCCGTTCCAATACTTTTGCTCATATGAAAAGTAAATATTGTGCAATAAATGTTTGCATTCTAAACATTCATCTCATACCCATCTTTTGATCTGAAACACAAATAAATTAAGTATACAACACAAACAAATGAAAGTAACCTTGCTATTGCAATACTTTTGGAGGAATCTGTTTATGAGGATATGCAGTACTGAGAATGATGGATAGGTGGACCCTATAATGCAAGGGTAATAAGTGAATGTAATATAATGATGGCAAATGCAACACAGAATTAAACAAAAAAATAAAAAATAACACTAGTCCAGTCTGCTGGTAAATCTTTTTTATAGGTAGCAAAAAAATTAAAAGAAGTGTAACTGTAAGTGTAAATTGTATGTAACTGAGCTACTGTAAATTACCCCACTGTTGCTGCAGAACATTCAGGTTGTCCAACACTCTCTGGTGATACAGCCTCTCCAGTTGAATACACTGTAAAGCCAACTGGTCTGAACAATACAAGTTAAAGAATACACTTCTTGGCTCTGGAGATACATTCATTCATCTTTCCTTTCTTGTCGTAACTTGAGTCAGGGAATGGAGAAAACAACGTGAAAAGTGTGGAGGATGAAGTAGTGCTCATGTTTATGTATATGTGCAAGCAGCCATAGTACAATCCTTCTTTGACATGGCTCAATGGCCCCTCTCTCACCAAGCAGCCCTTCTATACATGTCCTGCATGATGCATGGCATAGCTAGGCAAGCTCTCTTTCTTAAATACATGTTCCCTCCTCAGATTACATCACATTTTCCTGTTTTTTGACACGTCAATAACAAGGAGTTGCACTTTGCCTTTCTTTGATTGATTGTATTGTGACAGATGATTTGCTGGTTATGACTACAACAGCACTTTTTTGACATCAAAACCAATAGCTTTGTCGGATGCTTTTTGTGGCAAATTTTCGCTCCTTTTCCTCCTCCTGGGCTAATAAATTTCAATTAACTGATTGTACAAGTTATGGTAAATCAATGCTTTTAGTTTTTAAGGAACTGTGTCATATTACAACCACATTTGGCCTCCATCAACACATAAACAATGATAAGGATTAGGGGTGTGAATTGCCTAGTACCTGACGATTCGATTCGTATCACGATTCACAGGTCACGATTCGATTCGATACCGATTAATCCCGATACGAATTTCTAAGTCGATTGTTGCGATTTTTTTTTTCATTCAAATTTAGAAAATACTAATCAGTAAGCTTGTAGAGTGTAAGATTTATATGAAAATGTATTATTTATATATCTGAAATTTCTGTCTTATAGAGGTTGTAATCTGTTTCATGTTTGAACAGCATTAAAATAAAATATTAAGGCTTAATGTTCCGTTCATATAACATTCTTCCATGCTCAAGGTGTGAATCCTAACCCGAAGTCAGATGTTTTGTTGAATATTTTTCCATTAAAAATGGAAGTTTAAAAATCGATTCACACACACACACACACACAAAAAAAAAAGGCAATGATGATAAGACGTTGAATCGGTAAGACTACCGAATGAACAATTCTGAGCTCTTAAAAAAAAAAAAAAAAAAAAAAAAAAAAACGCGTTTTTTTTTATATTGAATCGATTCGAGAATCGCGTGATGTAGTATCGCGATATATCGCCGAATCGATTTTTTTTTAACACCCCTAATAAGGATACAATCTTCATGACGGACAGAGGCCTCAGCAATCTGCAGAGAGAGATAAGAACCTTTAAATCACGATAAGCATTTTTATCATTTCGAAGAAAAGAATCACTCGACACTTCGGTTCACCCAAAAGTCAATTAAAATCAAAGTAAAGGCAGATGCCACAATAGAAACTCTACCTCTCATCGACCGGTGTCAGTGTCACTTTTATGTCGCTCAGCTGATTACAGAACAAGTGTGTATGTGTCTCAAGTGTGAGCGAGTGCGAGACACGACACAAAAAGCTCTCACATTTCAATTTAAAGGAGCAGTACATATTTAGAGGGATCTTTTAACAGAAGAAAAAAGCTATTTTATCAAATCCGAATGTTGAACTAAACGAATGATACACAAGAAGTCAATCATAACGGCTCTGACCTTAATGTGTTTCCAACAGCTTGTTGTTGCCGATTAAACTGGTCTCTAAAGAGTGTTGTCTGTAATTGCACATCTCAATAAGTTAATGATTGTAACTGCTAGCCTAGAAGCATATGCATAGCGAAGTTGGTCACGGGAAAACAACAGATATGCTCCACCTTGTTTCCAAAATGCTATTTAAAAATGCTCAAAATAAATTTTACGTTTAATTAGGAACTAGTCTTGCATACATAAAAAAAACATTCTTGCAGGTGTGCATTCCAGACACATAACAAAAAAAAAAAAAAATCAAACTGACAGAAACATTTTACATTACAACGCACAAATCTTGTCCAGCAGGTAGCAAGCTTGACTTGTGAATGCAGTGTTGTGTGCTTGATAGGGATGTGACGATATCCAAACATCATGATATGATACGATAGTTATCGTGGGGATATTGTGGGGAGGTTGTCGATCCAATAAAAAGGTCACAATATTGTAAAATAAAAAAAAATAAAAAATAAATAAATAAATAAAAAAAGTATAGCTCATACTAAAAAAACACACAATATTGTGGTTTTGTACATTACAGCAATGCATATAAATAACCTACAATCTCTACTAACACATCATATTGAGGCACTTACTTGCTAATGAACGCACACATGGAGTTCCTCCGCATATTGACTCGGTTCACAAGCATATTACAGTCCCCTTCATTTGACCATGAGCATGGGATTTTAAACATAAGGGCCAAAACATGCCTTGTGAAAATTAAACCACTAAAAAACTAGCCACCAGAGGGTGCTAGAACTGCTCAAATAGAAATCAACCTGACTCTTTTAACAGATTATGCTGCTTTTAATATTGTGACGACGACGATATATTGCGGCAGTTTGAATATCGTGATATCACGATATTGCCGGTATCATTACCTCCCCAGTGCTTGAGGGCATTTGGTGGTGAAATAAAAAATGTAAAAAAAAATGTTACCTGATGAATGTCTTGTGGAAGGCAAGTATCATCTCCTCTTTGGGCCAAATGTTCCAGGGATGCCATCAGAACAGAGATGGGCTTTATGGTGCAGGTGGGCGCTGAAGATGAAGTATACTGATCTGAATGTGTAAGTGTCATTTCAGGAGCTGATTGTGCACCAGTCGTTATATGCCTTTTGGTGAGGGCAAAGGGCTCTGCAGTTTGGTTATTAGATGTGACGGACGTATTAAGCTTCATGGGCGATGTCGTCTCTAAGTGAAGGTCAGAAACCCGAGAGCATGTGAGCCCTTCAATGGGCGGAGAACAAGTGCTAAGAGGTTCTGAAGTGGATTGTGCATTTGTGGCAGTAGTTGCTGAGATATGTTTCGGTTCATCAGTGCAGTTCAGGCCTGTGTCTGAGGTTAAAGATAGATGAGGATAAAGCCCAGGCCCAGTGATGAAGGAATGTCCTGGTGTGCTGGAAGCAAACACACCGAAGTCCACTTTAGTGTGGCCCTGTTCCAACGGGCTGATGGGACATGACGTTTCTTGCAGGACAGGAGATGTAGGTTCTGGACTTGTCCCGGGACTGAAAGGATTCTCCAGCAGACTTCCTACAGGGGGAGAAGACAAAAAAAATAAAGTGCAAACACATATTTTATAGCTTTGGTAAAGAAAACTCAGCTACACAGTGCCTTGTGAAAGTATTTCACATTTCAGGCTTCAAAAATTTAAAATTGGATTTGTTTTTGTGTCTGAAGAGTCAACACCATGTGGGACACAATCGTGATGTGGAACAATTTATATAATATTTTAAGCTTTTTTTTTTTTTTTTTTAACAAATAAATAACTAAAAAGTAGGACGTGAAGTATTATTCACCCCCTTTTATCTTAATGCAGCCAACTGACTCCAGGAGTTCGCTGATGATTTCTGAACGATCCAATGTTGATCTAAATAAATAATGATAATTATGATAAATAGAGCCCACCTGTGTGTAATCTAATCTCAGTAAAAATGCACCTGCTTTGTGATGGTCTCAGAGGTCTGTTAAAAGAATATTGGGGCGCAAACAGCATCATGAAGACCAGGAAACACACCAAGGCAAATTAGGCAATCGATTTAATTTGTGTAACTTTTTGTTGGTTTTCATGAGGTGCATTAGTGTTATTTTTCTTATTAAAAAGCAGATTACATAGGTTGTTGTTGGGGTTTTGGGGTAGTCTAGTTTTAGATAAAAGTCATTATGAGTTAGACATGGAATTTTTTTTTAAAGAGATATTTGACTTATTGAGCCATTTTCAACAGTAAGAAGATAATATAAAGTCTATAATTAATGTGATAACTTCATTATTTTTCATGAACAATTAATACCTTTTATAAACAATTTTGCCACTTGCTGTCGATTGAAGATGACATCACCTGTGCTCAGGAAACAGTTAATGACCAATCATGGCTCAGTCTGCTGACCAAACCCAGAAAACAGGTGAGCCGTGACTGGTCGTTACCTAGTTCCTCAGCAATGTTTTTCTCTCTGTAATTTCACCTGTTTTCTGTACCTGTTTCTGAATAGGAGGAATCAGTCATGGGAGTATCTGGAGACTGGCAGTGCATTTGGCAACTTGATGCCTCTGATTCCTCCTCTTCATCCTTCATCACCTCATCAACGTCCTCTGGTTCTTCTTTGCTTGTACTTTTGTTTCTCTCCGACTCCTCCTTGTTCTCCCCATTGTTGTTGAGGGACACTTTCGAGGCTCCGAAATCATTTTGTAGACTTGCCGTATGTACAGTCTGAGTGAGCGGGTTGATCTCATTGAGGTTTTGAAGTTGGGCATTAAGAGGTTCGGGGTGGGGTGTGTTATCACAACGGTCGACCCCACCCACCACGACTTGTGACATTATTCTGCCCTCATAGTCCAATTGACCTGGAGACATAAAATGCAAAATCAATATTTGGTGCATGCATTGCAGACTGGACATGATTCTTCTTGGCTTTGATAGTTACATTCTTCACACTCACCACCATGATCCATGAGACTCCACCCTCACAACCTTTGACCTTTCAGCCTGTTGTCGCCAATCAAGCAGGCACTCAAAAGCGAGAATGGCCGCTGCAAAAGAAAAAATAAAATGAACATTACATAAGTTTAACAGTCTGACTCATTCATCAGTGTAAGTGAGCGGGAGAAAGTGCAAAAGACAGTAAAACAGGTCCAACGTCATTCCTGAGGTAACAAACAAATCCTTCTGGTCCAAGTACAATCCTACCAGCACATCATAAGTGTCACAAAATATATCATCTAAAACACGTTGCCACGGGTTCTTGTAGAACGAGAATTGTAAAACCACTCTGTACCGCGCATTGTATTCCCTGGAAGCTCGACAACAAATCTCTGGATCTATCTAACATAAACGACAACAGTTTACATCCATATCATACGTAATAGTTACGTAAATTAATCATTATTAAAGTCAACACCTGTATAACAAAACACAAAAAAGGGACAAAAATGTACTATGTTGTGACCAGTGTCAGAAATGTATCACTTGCAAAAGTTGTTTAAACAGTGTATAATAAACCTGAAAAGGCTCTGGTGAAAGACATCACCTGATAGGCGAGTCTCTTCACTCTTGTCTAATGTAAACACAAAGCATAGTTGACTTTGCCATGTACAGTCAGGTTTTTGTTAAATGATGCCAGTTTATTATCCCTTAACTATTATGCCATGTCACAATAAGGTGTGTGGTTTTATCGTGGTTGTCATTGACCTCGCAAAAAAAAAAAAAAAAAAAAAAAAAAAAAAAAGATTCAACTTACTTTGGTTCTGTATAGTGCCGTCCACAACTTTTTCCCGCCATGGTTTGTTAATGACATTTTTTGGTGGACTGCCAATATTAGAAACGTCATGTCCAATCATTCTGTTGTAACTGAGCTTGTCAGTGTTCAACGAGCTGACAAAAAGCCATATGCAAAACATGATTTGATAGCTTAATTACCACATTTGTGAGCCTGTCGCAACGTATTAGCAAACTTGCTGTGTGTGACTGTGTGCATCAGCTAGCAATAAACCTGTCAGTTAATTCGTTAATAATTCATGTTATTTTGTGTTTTTTGTTTTTTTGCTGTGGGATAAGATTTCCTTTATTGTTTTTCATTTCTAAGATGGTCACAACTTGGTACCATTAGGAAAACGCCCAGGTTGACAACAGCTGATAAGCATCGCTTTATAGGAGGTAGTGAGACCAGCCATGTTGAATGTTTTGGAGAATGTTGACCAAAAGATAGAAGGGGCCAGGTTTATGTTGACAGAGTTGAAAATGCTGAGATTCTTCATTGGGAGTGAGTGACAACTTGGATGTACAAGATCAGGAATGAACTCATCAGAGGGACAGCATAGACTTGAAGGTTTTAACACAAAGCTAGAGAAAGCAGGTTTGAGGCAGTGGACATGTGCGGGAGAAGAGGGACACTGGATAGATCAGTTGAAAGATGCCGGAAATTGAGCCGCCAAGTAGGAGGTAAAGAAGAACAAAGAGGAGATTTATGGATTTGGTGAGTGAGCACTAGAGGACGGAGAGGGAGTGATAGAAGAGCATGATATGCTGTGCTGAAAGGAAAGAAGATGCAATTAACATGTTATTCTTTTACTGAGCTTTAATCAAGAACAACCTCCATGCCTAATTAAACTGGTGCATTACTTGCCATTGTTTCTTAATCAACAGCATCCCAAAGTGCCCCCCCCCCACACACACACACACACAGTGACGCTTATACATCAGGAAGGGGTGGGGGTCATAAATAATGAAGGGAATGAGAGATGGAAAGAGTTCAGGAAGAAGAAACAAATACACCCTACATAAATACAGAACTGTATGGACAGATACACCTCAAACCACAGGACAACTCATTAGGTACACCGACAGTATCGAGCTTGTCGTGATGGATCGAGATGGTGTCAATCACCCCGGTGTACCTAATGAAGTGTCCCTCGAGTATGCTCTCGTCGCCTCTACTAGCGTTAAAACACACTGCGTTTGGTTAACCTAGTTCTCAGTGGCAAACCTTCAGTGTCACACGACGTGCCACATAGTTCGATTCGGTGACAGTAGATGTGCTAGCTGACGGCTAAACGCTCACGTGATTACTAACAAGGTGAGCGGCGACCCTGGTTTATATAGCTAGTTACTCAATGTATTACTTTCGACAATGTTACAGCTCTCTCACAGGCGGCGCTGTCACGGTTACAATCATTAGCATGACCGTAACGTTACCTGTTCGAAAATTCACAAGGCGCTGGTGGCTACCCAATAATGCATGTTACTATTTCTACAAGATGAGTTTATATAGCATTTTGTTCGACTCCGGTTACAAATTGAGTCATCGTGGAGAGTACAGCGGCGTTGGCTAATGTTAGCTCGCCGTCCACATCTGCACAGCACAATCGAACCATTTAATTATGCCACTGGAGATTCGTTTGCTTTAAAGTGACCTTACTTTTCGTTAGCTTCCGAAGGAGCGCTTCTTTCGCATCGTCGACTGGCAGGTAATCCAAAAGGAACAGCACCTCTCGCTGGCAAGGTTGGCCAAAAGGTGACAGCTCGGACCTGAAGTGACACCTTGCTGAGGATGTTGTCGCAATGACGTCTATAGACCACCAGGGGCGATGTTGCCAACACCACTACTGAGTGGCTCTGTCGCCCTCTTTAGGCGATAATGTACATAATATACGTACATTTAATTTGGAAAAAAAATAATGTACATACACCTTAAGTGTTTATTGTATTTAGTTAATTACAAATGATCAATTTAATTATTGAATTACTTTTCCTTTTATTTTATTTTTTTGCCTCACAGCAAGGTCAGCTGTCAAAGGTTAAAAAAAAAAAAGATGCTAAAGTGTGTACAAAACCTCACAACCATAGATGAGGCTAAAATGTTAAAAACGTGACAGCTAACTACTCGTTTCGTAATAATTTCAGATTTCCCTATTGACTTCTGCAATAAATTAAATTTTAAAGAGATTTTACACTCTACAAACCGACATTTTGGGTAAAAAAAAAAAAAAAAACTACATTAATGCAATAAATATTGCAGGACTCTTGATAATGTAAATGTGTTTAATCTGTAGGCCATACTGTTGCCACCACTGCTGAAGAACAACCAGAATCCTGACAGCCTTACAAACTAAACGGCTCAAAATGTTTTTTTTCATTCCAAATTTCAAATATTTTCATGTCAAATTCTGAATGAGACTACATGGACTGCCATGGCCAATGGGAACCTTTCTAAAAACAGAAAAGAAAAAGTGGTGTATTGGAAGAATTTGTGTGACAAACAAAAACAGACAAACAAAATTCACGTATAAAGGTATGTTTAAAACTAACTGTTACAAGTTCATTGTAAATATGACACACAAGCAAACATAACTGTGTCATATTAGAAAACTGAAATGTTTAAAAATATACAGTATACAAAACAAAGCAGAGATCTTATTTGCACTTGAAGACGTTTTAAAAAGTCACTCTTCCGATTCCAAACTGTCCAGAAGTGTTTACAATGAGGGGTGGTAACTACTTACGAGGCAGTCCTAAAGCACAATTGAAATCTTTCAATGACCTGATACACGAGACTTTTAAGTGCTAGCCTCAAGGTTTTCAATCATAAATGTAACCACATATTAAAGTGCATTTTGCCACATTGTAAAATATGGTTGTATTCCATTGCTGTGTTGTTCACATTCCGTGTAGCAATTGTAATTTCTATCTTTTGGATTTACCTTGTCGCAGTTTAATATTGTAATTATTTACATTTCACTGCTAATAAATTATACACACATTTTGTAGCTAATTGAATACATGATTTTGTCAGGTATATACACACTTTTAACCCCATCCTTCGTCACTGTTCTCCATGAGCTCTTCATAAAGCCAGCTCTGAGTGAACTCCTGGCTCTTTTCCATCAACTGGAACAGCTCAAGATATTGTCTTGGATAAACGTGCCCTGTCAGGATATCTTCTGGAAGTCCCATCTCCGATAACAATTTACTCCCACTGTCAGGTGACCAAATACTTTAAAAGACAAAGGGAAGAAATAGAGAGGAATAGTAAGAATGGTTCACATTGACTGTCACTTTCCTCATACTGTTCATGTCAGTTCCTCAATGAAATGTGAAAAAGTGCTTACTTAAGCTTATTAATCAGCTTCTCCTTCCTTTTTACCAAACACTGTTTGACCATCACCATCAGGGTGGAGGCATTTGCGGGTGTGAGGCCGGCAGAGAACAGCTCAGCCCGTGGACGCAGACGAACCAGGCACATATGATCATTGGGAAGCTGAAAGGCGAAAGAGGAAAAAAATTAAATAAAATGAGTCTTACAAGCACTTACGTCAGTCATGTTTAATATATTAATTGAATCAGTCATTACTAAGCCTTTGCGAGGAGATACACTCCGTTTGGTTGCCACAAACGACTCCCATGGCTCCTGTAAACACAAATGAATAGATCTTAAATAGAGAACGGTGTACATCATATTGTGGTGAGTTATTGAACTGTACACATGTAAAAGTTCATCTTTTGATACATCGTATACCTTGTGAAGGAGTTCAACATGACAGGCCATCTGCCAGAGGACACTGATCTGGCGGTAGTGGTTCATTTGACCAGGAGGTGCCACCATGGACTAACAGAGAAAGAATTCACATACAGTCCAAGTCAAAGGTTAGTACATCGTCTGCAGGTTACATGCACTAGATTCTAGGGATGTAAACACTCAATCTGGAAAATCAGTGGTATGCGTACAACCCCGGTACATACTAATTCCAGTATGGAAGTATAGTATAAATCCGCTTACCATGTATTCACGCTCACTCATAAAGAGGTTGAGCTCAATTCTTCCATATCTGTAAATGGACAGCCGTTCAAACAGTCTATAAGCGAACTTCAGCAGCGTGGCGCGCTCATTGCGCTGCGGCATGATGGCCACAACTTTCACTGGGAAGTCTAAAGAGATACAAATATGACAAAATAAAACATGGACAATAGAGCAAAGAGTTCAGATTGTGGAATTGTCTGTGTGTTTGTTTCCCACCGTCCAACCAGTTGGCCTCACTTATTCCTAGGTCAGTGAATAGTTTGTCAGTGTACATAAGTGGTGGTTTGTTGTTGCTTCCACCCCAGAAAGGGTCCAATCTGAAGAAGTCACAATGAACCACTTCCAGCCGACCATCAAGATGGCCTTCCAACGCCTAAAGTGATGCAACAACATCTAATTCACTCACTTGTGAAAACTTCCTCAGCGGTGTATCATCAAATTACCTTATGTGGAACCTCCAATGTACAACAACAACAGTGGTTCAGAGTTGAGTTAGGATGGAAAATATTTATGGTTACCTTCTCTTTATGATTATATGACAGCTTGGGCAATTAAAGTATCAGTGAAAAACTTGCCTTCACTGCTGATAAAAAGGTTTAAAACTAGAACAACCTAGAGGTCAACCAGCATCATTGTGTTGTACTTTGGAGGTTGCACTGTACATGCACAATGCAGTTGTTATTCAAACTCAGTTGGTTCTTACCTGCAGATCCTTCAAGAAAGTTTTCTCTGATTCAAGAGCCACGACTCTTTGAGCTCCAGCATTGAGTAAGGTCTTAGTCAACACCCCAGGACCTATGTCCGACAAATAAACGCACACATCTATTATTTTCATTCCACAAAAATAGATATTATTTATGCATGCTGAGCAACAACTTGTGTAAAAATACAAAGCTTTTTTCTCTAACTTTTACAAAGCACATACCTGGGTTACATTCAAAGACAACAGTCTTGGCACTGTGTAGGTCAGATCCGAGATGCTGTGTGACCAGTTCAGCCAACTCTGGGTCCACTATGAAACGTCTGGATTTTGCAGAGGTGCGAGCTTGACGTATATTGTCCTCAACTTCACCGAGATCCAGGAAATCATAAAAGCACAGAGGTCGACATTGACCCTGGAGAAAGACGTACAAAAATATGTCTGTTCACTTCCACCACTGCAATGCTGAGAGCAGCCACAAGCATGTGAACACTGAGTAAAATCCTGGAAATATAATTTTCAAGGGTTTGGAACAGCACTGTCATTTCAAAGAACCATGACTGCATTCCATCATTGCAGTCATCTTTACCATAGAACAGATATGATATCTGTAAATCTGAAGATCGCAGTTGAGTTTAAAAAGAAAGTACTCAAATTAAAATTGACAAAACCCAAAACACAAGTTAAGGAACAAATAACTGTCTACCTTCATAGCCACAGCAGACAGGTTTCTATGCGAGAGTGCTGAGGAGGGGGACGTCTTCTCTGCACGGGGCTGCTGGGTGTTCACGCCAAGTGTTGGCCGACCGTGCCCGGGGGACAGAGAATCAAGGCTATATGCCCTTCTATGAAACATTGAGTGGCTGGGCACTCTAGGTGCCACTAGCATTGTCCTCCGTAAACAAGATTGACTTGTGATGGCCAGACAGCAAGGGGCGCGTGAGGCCAGCTCCAACAGCCTACAGACGTTGGTGGACATGTTGGACCTGCAGACAGCCATCAAAGGCTCAAAGGGAATGCAAAGGGCCTGAAGAGGTCTCTGCCTAAAAGGAGTCGAGAAAATAAGATATATTATGACGGATCACTGTATTTCTTGACATGCATGAATGCATTTAACACTAAGCGAAATTCACACGTATCTGTTCACGTACAACACACACATTTCTGCCAGCCTGAATTAAACGCTATAATAAAGACAAGTGCGCGTAGGTTTTACTTACTTTAGTACCCGTATTGTACTGGACAATTGGACATTGGCCTGCACGCACGTGGAAAATCAAACATTAACGTAGCACGAAATATCATGCATTTTATTTACCAATACCTTGTTCTGCTTTTCGTGTCTGTGCACTAAATCAACATTTGTAAAGTTAAATGTATTATTATTATTATTGCACTAAAAAGTTGGTCTAGGGGAGAAGGCTGATAACGCGTTAGCAATTTTGCTAACTCTAAGCTTCCATCGCTAACCAGGCAACCAACTAAGCAACAGTCATCTAAGAATGAGACATACCTCACTGTGGAGCTTCTCTATTATTCATATAAAGCTGTTGTGAAGGCCGGACCGGGTATCGAAGTCGTTTCATTGTTGCCCGTTTGCACATGACATTGAGCTCTGAACATTTTGACCCCACATTTGTTACGAGCGAACGCTCGTGGCGTTTCAGTCGCATAGTATAGACGTCATCGATGCAGCCATATTGGTCAGGGCACTTCGAGGGAACACTCGTTTTCTAGGGGAAAAAAAAATCCACATTATAAAAGGAAAATACAACACTAACCTTTACAAATCTGCAAACTACAAACCCAGAATACCTGCGTCTATTTCGTACTGTATTTATTGCTTTTCCAGATAGTTGGCATATATTTAGATTTTTTTTGTACCTACACAGGTAGTCAATTAATATAGAAGCGCTACGGCGTTTGATTTGTGCCACAATTCCGCAAGCGTAATGGGAAGTACCGTGTGCAAAATGCGTGTTTCGTGTGTACCAAAAATGTGTTACCTACGTACAAAATGTGTTTCGTGCGTACCAAAAATGTGTTTCGTACTTACAAAACAGTCCTCGCGCACGCTCGCTACGTCTGTCATGATACACGTACAACACTTTGATTTATAAACGCTATAGTGCTGCAGTTTACACAAAGAGGTAGCTACAGTAATTAGTTAACAGCGTCTGTGCGTCAGTCTTTTAAGAATAACAGAAATTAGCAACTTCAATCTCAAACCGAATTAGGATAAAAGTATCGGTATCTTTATCACTATACTCTGCGTGCATGTACTTTGGTTTGGGATCGATATTACATCTTGCAGTATCGCACACCAGTTCCTCACTCTTCTTCCGGGTAGAAAAGAGTGCAGTCGGGTGTCGCCGTGCTCTCCCTCGGTTTACCAGCTGTCATCATGGCGAGTGTTCACACATCATCCAGCAGACCTTACCATGTGGTTATCTTCGGAGCCTCCGGATTTACGGGGCAGTTTGTGGTGGAGGAGGTGGCCCGGACTGCATCCGAGGGTCCGCGAGGGATTCTCAAGTGGGCCGTGGCAGGCAGGAGCAGACAGAAGTTGGAGCAAGTTCTGGAGCAGGCGGCTACTGTCCTCGGTTTGTATTGTGGTTGCTTTAGTCAAGTGTCTTTTTGAAGTCATTATTGTTTTGTTTCATTGACGTGTAACTGCAGATGTTTTTCATTTTTTTGCCGCACCGAATGCAACCGTGAAACATTAAATTCTTAGACTTATCTGATTTCACCTTTATCCAAGTCTACTGATAACCCAAGTAGTGACTTGGACACTCGCTGCTGAACTCCAAAGTGCAGCCAAACTTTAAAAAATAAAATAAAATAATAATAATAATAATAATAATAATAATAATAATAATAATAATATCACTCTTATTGATCACGAAGTTAGGCCACAGGCTTGCAAACATTTGTTATACTGGAACATTCATTACACTGAGATTACCTGCATCATTTCAGCGTGTTGCAAAATGGAGCCAAGTATGCCAGCAATTTTCCACGTCGACAATGGTCTGCATGCAACATTCTAAACTTGGAAAGTAAAGCCCATCACTAGATTAGAACCTTGGAAAATTTCTGGCTTTGGTTTGATCTTTGACCCCCCCCACTGTTTTTCTTTTGTCTTTTGGGAGTGTACAACAGGTGATGGAACATACCAACTCAGCTCACTGTTCAAGCACACGCGCGCACACACACACACGCACGGTCCCCATTTCGTTTTCTAACTATAACCAGTTGTTGGTACATTCGAGAAAGAAGGTTGCATGCAGTCTTGAACAGTAATTCAATTTTACAGTAGAATAATCTTACGGAAAAGGAATACCACCAAACCAAATTGTCCAAGAATACCAAGTGTCCCAAAAGTCATTAATCTCTCTTTTTTGCTGTTTTGTTTCAGGTATCATAGAGGCAGACACAAGGCCGTCAGCAAATGGCATCTTAGGCTTTGTAGTTTTGTAGGCATGTCATTGCCTTGCTGTATTGCCACACATCAAGAAATTTTCTGTCCCTGACTGGAGTTCAGTAATGTTCAGCCCTCCATATGACTTTAGCCGGACTAGTTTACGCAAATGCCTGCTGTAGGAGTTGGGCGTTTTCATTAGTGTTCATAGTGGTAGGCCTTCTGCTGCATTATTTGGCAAGAACAGATCCCGTTTTGAGAAACCTTCCATGGCTTGCGTAAGGTTTACTACGATTTGGATCAGCGTGTGACAGCCACAAATCTTCTCGAATTGGTGCTGAACAGCAGTCAGGAACGGAAGATCTTCTTACCAGGTGGCAGTTTTCAACGCAGCTCTCCTTTCAATCGTCGAGCCATACAAAAATTACAAAGCCTAACCTGTCAAATGAGAAATAATGACATTCTTGTCTCAACTCACAAATGTACCTACTCTATGAAATCTGTGATGTGTCCTTGGTAACAAGCTTGTTTTGTCTTATTCATAAACTGGCCCAATTAGTCAATCTTCAAATCAGTTTTGCATCCGTGACTTGAAAATGACATTTTCCAACAGTTAGCATCACCGTTTTATGGAAACATTGAATTAGTATGTCAGCAGCAAAGTGTTCAAATCAATTACGTTGGCTACATTTATGCCACATTCCGTGTACTGATCATACTGCGGCCAAATTTCCCACCGTGCACATTTGACATTGTTAATCTTTGTTTCATGAGTCTGGTTTATTAGTGACTACAGTTTTTGTATCATTGTGGACGCTATCTTTGACTAAACACACTATCAGATTTCATCATTTTTTAAATAAACACAAAAATATATACTTTTATTACGGTACATACAGTAATGTTAATTACATCCATCTAAAATATGACAAGTCATGTTGCGTTGTTTACTTGTTTGATGTACCGTATTGGAAGTCTTATCAATTGCTAGGAAACAAAATCGCTGTCGAAATTGTCTCACAGTGCTGAAATTCTGTCGTGTAGAAACGAAAATCTTGCAATTTCTGTAGAATTCGCCTTAGAAAGCTGAAGAGCTGAATTACTTGGTTGAGTGGTTGAATATAAATATTGAATTCAAAGTTTGTGCTGAAATGAATTGATGGCTAAGAACACTGACAAGTTGATGGGCAATTTAAGTGAAACCGGTAATGTGAGCTTTTAGGAAGTTATATACAAATTGCTACAAATTAAATTGCTTACCTGCAAGTACAACTGAGACATGATGCGACTTGGTATGATCTGTTAACCTTTCTGTTATAATGGTCAATTTAAAGTATTTAAATTAATACTAGAGTTTCTCCAATCGATCATGTGACCATATAACAGAAGAGTTCATTTAACAGGTTGATTCAGAAAGTGAAAGTCGAGTGTTATACTGATTCGTCGAACGTTTAAAGCACCGTATGAGAGAGATTACGCTTTCCTTATCTGAATCTTTACCTCTTTGGAAATTGTTTTGAATACGGGAGAAACCTGCCACCCCTGTTACTTGTTGTGAACAATGATGTGCTAGTTACTTTTTCTGCTGAAGCTCCACTGACGCTCCTATCGCGTTGCAGCAAAGCCCGAGCTGAGGACCCAAGTGGACATCATTGTTGCAGATGTAGAGGAACCCGACTCTCTGGCGGCCATGTGCAAGCAGGCTGTCATTGTTCTCAACTGTGTGGGGCCTGTAAGTAGACAGCATCTTTTTTTTTAAGAGCTTTCCTAAGATAGTGACACACACATTTGTAGCCAACATTTCCAACTTTTTCACTTGTGACTGTGTCACTCTCTCTTCCTCTGACTGTCCCGCACACTGCAGCATTCATTTTACACAATGAAGGCCACAGTCTGACGGCACACAAAAAACGCGTTGTGTCCAGCAATGCTGCTTTGCATCTGGTGACTCATTCAGGTTCTTGTTTCAGACCAAAGTTTGCCTTCTACGGTTACCCAAAACTGTTCCCCACCCACTCTTTATCGGTTTGGTCATTGAGGCCAGTTAACACGTTATAGTGCCCAGTGCATTTTATATTCATCTTGAGATTTCACCTCAAATCTGAATATTGCTACCTTTTTGTGAGTAGTTCATGTTAACAGTTTATTTTATCAATTTGTGTTCATGTTAATAGTACCGGTTCTTTGGTGAGCCCGTGGTGAAAGCCTGTGTGGAGAATGGAGCCCATCACCTTGACATCTCTGGAGAACCTCAAGTAGGTGTCCATTTTGTTGGATATTGGATTAAATGGATCGCATAATGCGCAATTTTTTACTTCTGCTGAATCAAGTTTATTTGCAGGAAAAACAACCTTCAGATTCAGATCTACTTTTCAAATTGTATAAACGCTGGTGAACCATTTTTCAAATTAAATCATAAGACCAGGAAACCATTAAAAAGGTCATCAGTTCCCACAGTTCTGCAAGATCATAAGAGCTGAGCTTGTTGAGAATCTTTCTTTCTTTCTTTCTTTCCTAAAATGTCACATTGAAGCAACATAGTTTTCATTTTATTCATAAGTGATCGTTTCAATTTTGTACGTAAAATTGTCAGTTTCTTTCACTGACTTGAATAAATGACTGGATAGCCTATAGGCCGAGACTTTTGAAGTTGCGAGGCCACCTTATTGCTCCTCCCAAGAAACATTTTTCGGCATATGATGCTGTACATTTACAGTACGGAAATTAGAGAACATTTGAGGCAGTACTTAGTAGAAACAGCTTGATTTATGATGTTTTCCATTTATTAAACATAAACAAGGTAACAAACATTTTACAGCGAGTCTTAAATAACATGTATAAAATATGTTCTTAATGTTTACAGGAGGAAACTTGTTAAAAAATAGTGATACACCCTGATACTAACCGCCTACGAGCTGTATATGTCTAATCTGTACATATGCCGTATAGTTTACGCAGTAGTCTGCTCACGAGATGGGAGGAGCAAGATGGCCGAACTGTGACTTCAACGGCTTGCATGGGGATGTATGGGCTATCGGCTATCCAGTCACATATTCAGATCAGTGGTTTCTTTTTGCGAAATTGTCAATCAGTGGTGATGCACAATTCAACATATGAGCGTCATTTAATGACCGTATGTAAATAAAAACAAACACCGAATTCTCAATCTAAATCTTGTCTTTTTTTTTTATAATCAAGCAATAATTTGGCAGCTGTCATCTGGTGAGTTAGATTTTGTTTTCTAAAAGTGCTCTATTCCATGTGCTTGTGTGCAGTTTCTAGAGGGAATGCAACTGAACTACCATAACCTGGCAGCCGAAAAGGGCGTGTACATCATCGGAAGCTGCGGGTTTGACTCCATCCCTGCTGACATGGGGGTGCTCTACACCAGGGAGCAGTTCAAGGGTACACTGGCTTTCTTGCATGATTGTGATTTTTTTTTTTTTTTTTTTTTTTGGCCAAGTTAATATTTTGTCACGTTCTCTTCAGGTACTCTAACTGCATTGGAGAGCTTCCTCACCGTCGATGCTGGCCCGGAAGTATGTGAAAGCATTGCAGACACGCCATTGAAAAATATTTATGTATGTTTGTCTTTTCCTGGCAGGGAGGATGCATCCACGATGGCACGTGGCAATCGGCCATCTACGGCTTTGCAGACAGCCACAAGCTTCAGAGTCTTCGCCGGAAGTTTAACTACAAACCGTTGCCTTCTGTTGGCACCAAGCTGAAACGCAGGTGTTGTATGCTGAAGGGCTATTGATACTGGAACGTATCACTGTACTTGTATATTCAGATTACATCACCACCGAACTGTGTCTTTTGTAGGGGTGCGTTGTTCTACAGTAATGAGATCCAGCAGTACACAGTCCCCTTCATGGGTTCTGATCCGTCTGTCGTCAAGAGAACGCAGCGGTTCCTGGTGGAGGAATATCAGGACACTCCGGTTTGTTGGAAAAAAAATAATAATTTGAATCTGTTACCTTTGGACATTGTGCAATTTTACTGACAAGAAAAATACTCACAAATATTTTAAGATTTTTAACTGCCATTTCTAAAAAATAACTTACTATAAGTGTAATTTGAAAATACACTTACAAAAATGTATGTCCAATTGGTAAACAGGAGTGTCTTTTCATTATTTTGTGTGGCTTTAAATTGTCCAACAAACATTTCCCTGCTGCAGGTCCAATATGGAGCCTACGCAGGTGTTGGTGGTATTGGCAACGTCATCAAATTGATGTTTGCCGGCATGATATTCTGGTTTTTGGTGAAGTTCAGTTTCGGACGTAACCTCCTCGTCAAGGTAAAGTGACAAAAAAAGAAATCTTGCGCTGAATATTCAGATTTGTATGCTAAAGTCTACTGTGGTGCTTCCCAGCACCCAGAGTTCTTCTCTTTTGGACTCTTCTCCAAGGCTGGACCAACCCGGAAGCAGGTAAATGTGTACAGTGAAACAGAGCCAAAAATTCTGGAACACTTTAGTTTAAATTGTATAATAAAACGTAGCCTGATATGACTTGTGAAGCAGTGAACTCCAATCTTGTATTGAACCATAGCATAGTCTGCATTAGAAAATGTCTCAATAAGTATACTGAACAAATGAGTTTGTCGCTATAAAACAAAAAAAGCATGTACGGCATTTTAAGAATCAGTGCAGTAAATAACAGATCTACTGTATATGTGTTTTCAGATGGAATCATCCTCATTTCGGTTTGCTTTCTATGGAGAAGGTTACACAGAGGGACTGGACCCTACACAGGGAAAACCGAATGGCAAGATTTGCACTCTGGTTCAAGGACCAGGTAAGCTATAAGCAATTTTGTTTGAAAGCTGCATTAAATAGGTTTAAAAAAAATCATGACTCTCAATTGTTGAGTACCTTTTAAACTCATCAACATTGTTTCTCACTTTTTAGAATGTGGCTATGTGGCCACACCCATTGCTTTAGTGCAGGCAGCTCTGACAATCCTCAACGAATGTTCAGCTTTGCCCAAGAGGTGAGTCATCATCCCCCAAAAAATGCAGACTTGCAAGTTTACTAGTGAACTCACAGGTGTCGATGGTATTGAAACAATATTAGCACAAATGGCGTACCACCGTTCAGTTACTTCATTTTTACATCCTGGGAGTTTGACATAAAACATATTGTTTTTCCCCCCCATCTTACTAGGGGAGGAGTGTATACACCAGGAGCCGCCTTTGCAAAAACCACCCTGATCAAGCGTCTGGACAAACACGGCATCCAGTTCTCTGTCATCTAATAAGGTTCCTGTACGACAATGGGCTCCAGGTTTTACTTGAAGCATTTGAAAGCAGCAACACTACTAATGACTCACGGCTCACGGAGAGAGGCACTTAGCATGATCGAGTACTAGCATGTTAGCGTCAGTAAAATGGATGCAATTCAGGATTTTGTTCTCATCTCATACAGTCATAATTACTTTTGAATGCAAAGCACGACAGCTTTCTAAGTAGTTGGGAATAGCAGCTTCATGTTTGTGTGTACGCTAACCTTTGTTAAAGGCATCTTCGACTGGTTTTTGGTGGATAATGCTTGGAATATCATCGTAGTCATCTTGTCCAAATGTGTGCTTGTAAGAATGAGTGTTCAGTTTGTGCACAAAATGAAATATTCCCATGAAACTCTTGTAGTAAATGTTGCTTTTGTAGCCTGGAATGACATCAAACACTATGTTGATCTTACTCCAGACTTTTTTTTTTTTTTTTTTTGCATCCAAATGTGAGTGAGGTATGCAGATAGCAGGTTTAGTGGATTTGCCACTTTGTGTGATGCATTTTGCTGTGTATGAGTCTCCTGAATAAAGCAAGCTCCTCAAACAGAAATATTGTGATTTCATAACACCAATGATCCTGGATGCATTCCACCACAATGTTTAGATCCATTTAATTTAATTCATGATACTGCTTTAAGAATATAAAAAGTGTACAAAATAATCTCATGAATAAAATGCAAACATTTATTTATTTTAAAAAAATAGTAATCTCCTCTCTAGAACTTATGAATTGCTTATGGCTTTTTTTTTTTTTTTGTGTGTGTGTGTGTATCACATCAGAACATTGAATTGGGAATAACTGTCGGTGAGAATCTACACTTCATCTGATGGCTGCTCCTGACTGAGCAGCTGATGAGCGTAGATAACATCCTCATAGTGGTATTTTTCAGCTATGCTCATGATGGAATGGTGGCATCGTATTCTACTCAGAATTTTCAGTACTTCAACCACTGCAAGTCTGAAGACAAAGAAGCAAGTATGGATTACGGTACATCCAGAATAATAACTGTTGATAGAACTTCTAATACCTTGTGTCTGGAGCTTCTGGAGGTTGTTGTTTACAAATGTTGTGAGCCTTCTGAACAAGGTGATTTTTGAAAGACTGGAGCTGAGGCAAACATTCATTCTCTCCTCTGAACCAACTAGATGGCAGGCTGTCTGCAATCTTAACAGAGGCAGGAGAGTGCAAGTTAGTTTAATGTATGTAACGTAGAAAATATGGCCATTCAGAAAAGAATCAATATATATACCCTTTTGCATGCATGAAGGTCATTGTTGGGCAGCGTCTGACTGCAAAGGGTGATCATCAGATATCGGCACAGTAATTTGTCTAACATCAGCTCCTTCAGCGCAGAATCTGGCAGCAATGGATCCCATTTTCCCATGTTCCCGAGCAGCTAGCACAAGCAAAAATAGGTGTTTTTTTTTAAAGCATGAAATAACATAGGAGGATTCAGCCTGACACCAGTGGTATATAATAATGGCTTTATAATACCTTAATGGCCATCCAGAATTGTTGGTTCCTAAAGTGATTCTGTGGAGACAATTTGTCCTCTAGGAACCTAAATCAGCAATGAAAGGTAATTTTAATGTTTTAATCAAAACATAGGGAGAAAAATGTAAAAGTACAAAAAAGAAAGAAAGAAACTGACTTTTGGGGATAGAGCGGGATGAAGACGTCTTCATCTACATAGCTCCGCAGTCGGCCAATCACAGCCTTGATGAGTGTCTGTGGACATGAATGCACATATGATATGAATGTGGTCCCAGAGGTATGAACTACTACAAAATACACAACTCAAAAAGTTAGGGGTATTCAGCTTTCAAGATAAACATACACCTTTTCCACAATGTGCTGTTCTCTAGAGCTGAATGAATAAATTGACAACAGGTCAATGAATGGATGAATAAATGTCATGAATCGGAATCTAAATAGTCCTTTTGATCATGCTGTTCACATCTTTACATCATGAGCTCAACATGACAACTAACAATTGATCTAAGTAGTCATTGTGGGCCAGTGTCATCAGCAAGTTACAACAAAGAAAAGCACAGAATTGGACATAATTAAAAATGAAATTAACCACAAAATGTTTTTGTCCATTCATAGACCGAACGGCTGTTATTTTTGCCCTTCAGCTCCAGAAGTTTAAAATTGTTTAAATTAACATGATGGTTGCAGTGGACATGACATATTTCGGTTCCTCCTGCAGTTTTCCCCAAAAGCTGAATATCGGAAAAATTGTGTCAGTAGTGTGTTTCAAAACAAACTTACCATGACCGGCTTACTCTGCTCTCCTTCAAAGATTGAATAATCCTCCCTCAGCCGGTGACACAACTCGGTGAGACAGACTGACTGACGGAGGGACATGGGGTCCCAAACCAGATCCACAAAAGCTGAACACAGAAGAGAATGTACAGAGGTTGTAAGTCAGCGGTTGTTCCTCATGCAACAGAAGTACATGAAAATGGGGGTGTATATGTGCTACCTGTTATTTTGGGTATGACTGTCCTTTCGATGACATCAGAAAGCATCTCTCTGTCTAAGTGCTCTAACTCCTCGTGACCGTGGCCGTGACAAAATGTCTCCACCGCAGTGAACCATGGGAGCTTTTCAAAGTCCATGCTGGCATCCTGACAAA
Organism: Festucalex cinctus; assembly: GCF_051991245.1. Classification (NCBI taxonomy): domain Eukaryota; kingdom Metazoa; phylum Chordata; class Actinopteri; order Syngnathiformes; family Syngnathidae; genus Festucalex; species Festucalex cinctus. The sequence goes on from NC_135414.1 coordinate 26,154,667, forward strand.
CACACATTCAGTCCCCTAAAATCTACTGCACGCGTCAAAATGTGCTCTGAACGTAAAAGTACCTTTACAGGGTTCCATCCAAGCAGTTGATACCTTATGATGGGTTTAAGCAACTTGGGCAGAGACAGAGAGATGTAGGCACTGTGGTAAGTGTCCGAGTAGAAGCTTCTCCATTCCTCAAAGCGGGACAAAATCCTTTTAACGTCATGAAAGTCGTCGTGAACGTCAGAGAAAACCTCCTGCGACTTCTGCAGGATGGCAGCTAGTGTGAGAGCGGATGGGGAAATGAGTTTGTGTCCACATTTCAAGCGGATACAAAGTCAACTGGATTGTTTTCCCCTTACCTGTCTGCTTCTCCAGATGTTCTTGTTCATCACTTGAAAGGGGTGCATCTTCAGGTATATCACAGTCTTCCACAGATTTATCGCAGGTGCCTTCTACCCTGTAATATGAGAACATGAGTCATGACTGTAAATTTAATTATGATAACCCAGTGCACAACTTTAAAAAAAAAAAAAAAAAACTTTCAGGGCTTTGTCGCCCCCTTGTGGCACAAAAATGCACACTTTAATTTTTCACATTCCAGATGGTAAAACACAAAATGGTGAATTATAGTGAACTTACCTCTGCGCATCAGCTCCATTGGTACAGTTGTCGTTGGCTAAGATGAAACAGAAGGTAAGGAAAAGTAAAGCGATATTTTTTATTATGGCTCATTAGACATCAATTGAGAGGGACCGATTGATGTCGCCGACTCACAGCTGAGCTGCTGCAGGTGCTGCGCATGCTCCTGGATCTTCTGTCGTCTCTGGGCAGACATGACCTCCATTTGGCTCGATAGTAGCATGTGCAGCTCAAGCTCCAATGAGTTAATTTCAGCAATCTGTACACAAAAAGAGCCTTGAATAAAAATATTTAAAAAAAAAACAAAACTGAAATGTGACGTACAAATATATCTCATTAGCATCTACAAACAGCCATCATGTGCCTTAGGTAAGCAAATCCAATGGTGTCTTCTTACTTTCTCCTGCAGACACTCCACCAAATTGTGGGCAAAGAAGGTCATGTCTCTGTAAAACTTCAGTTGTTTCTCCACTGAACTTTCCTCCAGAGATTCCACAGAGGTTTTAGCACTCTCTGCATCGCCCTCCATCTGACTCAGCTGGGCTCGCCGCGCACTGTGCACCTCCTTCAAGGAGTCCAGTCTGCAGACAAACATGATCACCCGAAGAACTTAAACCACTTGGCAAAATACATTGAGGAGACGTCAACCGCAAACTTACTTTCCAGCTATCCTCCTCTTAACCATTGAGACAGTGACAGAGGAAAGCATCTTTGGGATCTTGAGCACTCTTGATATCTTCTTGTGTCGCTGATGTTCATCTCGCTGGATGCTACTGCCGCTGGACCCACTGCCGGACGGGCTCTGAGTGCAAAACGCAGGGAAAAAAAATAATGAAGAAACAGTCAAGGCACCTTCAATGGGAAAGAAAATTGAAAATGAATTTAAATTTTCACATTATGTTTTTAATGAAGAAAAATAGCACCATATTGTAGAAAAACTCTGTTCAGTGTTTTTGAATTCATGTTTCACTTTTTTCCCTGTTCAAAAAAAAAAAAGATTGAATGGGCAACAGCATCTGTGGCTCTCCTAGCCCAAAATGCAAGGGAATTACAGAACCTAATTGCTTCTTTTTATTTTTCACTTCATCAGAGTGGCATCCCATCTGCAAAAAATGACTAAGCGACACCATGGAACTAGAAAATCTCATATGTAATGAATCACAATATATTGAAACAGATGTACCTAATGTGGCCATTGAGCATACGAGCAGCTATGCCAACTTAAAGGGATAAGTAACTTACCTGTCCGCCTGGGTGTCTCTTCACTCCCTTCCCAATTTGTGTCTCCTCCCAAAGCTCTTGCTCCTCTTCATCACTTCCTGACAGACTGACATCACTTCCTCCTGACACACAAACAACACTTCAAGTCCGATCATTGCAGACCTGCACAGAACAGTGCAACTTTCCTAATGAAAAACCATCTAAACTGCAAATACTTTAGTCCTAACGAAATTATAGCAGTGATTCTTTCAAGTGGTGGGTCGGAACCCAAAAGTGTGTTGCGGAGCCATTTTGAGTAGGTTGCCGTCTCGCAGACAATGACTCCAGTCCAGACCGTAACAACAACAGCAACAGTTCACAATCACAATTACTCCCTATGGATAATTTTAAATGTCATAAAGCAAGTTTTTGGACATGCTAACTCCACACAGGAAAGCTAGAGCCGAGATATGTACCACAAACCTCAGAATTAGCGAATTAACCACCATGCTGCCAAATTAGATTATGTTTCTAAAAATGTCACTACTTTTATTTCTTCCATACCAAGTTTCTCCGCAATCCTCTCCTTGACGCTTTTTAATCGTGGTGCAAACTCAATTCTTTTCTCGTGATTATCTGGCTCATCATCATCATCATCGTCATCCCTGTCTTCATCCTCATCCTCCATTTCCTCCTTGTGGTAGCGTTCTGGGGTGCTACCAGACGAGCTCCGGCCATCTTTGTCCAAAGGGATGAACTCTTTCTGCGCTTGAGCGATACGCCGTTGCCTCTTGGCTGCTTCAATCGCCCTCGCATTTGGGATCATAACTGTACACAAAATAAACAGGTGACACACTGTTAGCATTTGCTTCAAATATTGTAGCACCATATGATATGTAAGCTTAAAAAAATAAATAAATAAATACATAAATAAATAAAAAATAACCACCTACTTGGTTTAACAGCAGAGTAGCTACATTTTGAGGTAGATGAAGAGGAACTGGCAGCTCCATCATCATCACCACCATCATCATCATCATCATCATCATCAATTGCCACTTCCTCATCATTGTCATCACTATTGTGAGAACTATGTGGTGATGCTTGGCTGTCATCATCTTGCCTGTCAGACGCAGATAGGAGGATCCCTTCTGTTTCTGGAAAATTACGAGAGAGAAGTCATAATCCCTCCAAACAAGCATGACATCTTTGAGATGATAAGAGGTTTGGTTCCCAACTACTGTGTCATGACCCATTAGCGTGCAGTAACAAATGTGTGCTGCAGGAACGTATGCAGTTTCACTGAAATGGTCGGAAAATTACTTACTACAAACAAATTTTGTTTGTCTATCTGTGCCAGTGACATTTACTGGAAGTAAACGGTAGAACAATTAAATAATACACTTCTACTAAAAAATAAAAGCCAGACTTGAGCAGGATTTTGAATAACTTGAAGAACGAGGCCACACGTTTCTCCGTTTGGCGAAATCGTGCAAACAAGTGGCTGTCACAGTGACAAGGACACTGAGCCGATGCTCTTCAAATGTAAATTAAATATATGACCGTGTCAGTAAGTGTCAGACTGAAAAAGCATTCCCCCCTCCTGTGATTTTTGCAATAGCACTGTACTGATAAGAGTTACCCACCAGCGTTGTGATTGTTCGGTGCAGGTGGCGCTTCCTTTTTCCGTAATTGGAACAACACGGCTTTATCAGCAGATTTCTTTAGTTTGAATTCGGGTTCCAGAGCTGAAAACCAAAAACGAGATACAAAAGTAAGTGATTAGGCCTACTGATAGATCAGACGGTATTATAACAACGCTTTCGTTAACTTGTAATCTTGCAAACCAACGTTTGCCACCATTATGTTTTCCACGTTTAGACATATTTACGTTCTTTGTTGTCAGAGAAACTGAGGATTGTGCTTGTTTTCTTCTTGATGCCATCATTGTCTTTGCCATTTACTTCGTTGTCTGCCATCATTGCGAAGTCTTCACCATCACCATCATCCACCTTTGATGGAGTCGCTTCCCTTTTTGAACTGCACGATATCCCACGGGAGTGACCTACTCTGGACGGTTGATTCGCAACTACAGCTGCCACCTTCTCTGACGCGGCTCCATCCCCACTGTTAACCGACGTTTCCTCTTCATCGCTCGAGTCTCTTTTTCTCTGTCGAAAATTTCTCCTGGGCTTTTTGTTGAACATTTTGAACCCCACAGTTGACAGGCGAACGTCTAGATTTAGAAGTAGTCGCAAAACGGGGTACGACACGTCGAAAAGTGTTAACAAGTGTCGTGGAAAGTCGTAAATGTAGGTTAGTGCACTATGGATTATGTAGTCGGACTTGTCGATATTTGTTTGAGCGGGTTGGTGCGTTTTTTACTTTAATATTATGATTATTATGATTATTATGATTATTATTATGATTATTATTATTATTATTAGCAATTTTCTGAATTATTATTATTATTATTATTATTATTATTATTATTATTATTATTATTATTATTATTATAGTAAAGTAGTATTTATTATTATTATTACCACGTGACATCTCAACCATTTAACCATTGCCTTATCTTTTTTTTGGGGTGTAGCTGCCCGAAGTAAATTAAGCCACTTGCCACATTCAAAATGGCGGTGAGGTTTACGTAGAGTTCATTTTCAATGCGGGTTAATATACGTTTGAAATCTGCTCGATACCTGCATTTATACTTTTGTACAAGTTAAGAGACGGTATCACTTTATGGTCGTTAACATTAACCCCGGGCCACCCACATGAATGGCTCAATAATATATTTGTGTCGTGCGTTCAAGCTTTTAAACACGAAATGAGTTTCCATCACCCATCATTCCCTTTCATTTACGTTCGTTACGTTTTATTCCTCCCCCGTGTCTCTCCTCCCACCCATGCTGGATAGACGTTAACAGCACTGCGGAGCAGCCACTCGGCAACAGGCCAGGCAGGCAGTGGTCGTCAGCCATGTTGTTGGTGTGACACACTCAGCACAGCGAGCTGTCAGCAACAGGTCCTCCCGAGAAGTCAACAGCAAAGCTAAAAACTTCAATTTCTGCCTCCCTTTCACTTCTCGTCGGACAATAACAATCGTCGGTAAAAGAGGCTTTCCCTGGAACATGATATTAACTTAGAACAAACTCGGAAATACATCTTTTTTTGACGTACAGAAAGAGAGAGCAACCAAGGGTAAGTTCAAATATTTTTAACTGTGATTAAATAGTGAAATTTAATTTCGACCGACGTATCGTGTCCCATTGCATGCAATAATGTAACACATTTAGGCAAAAGCTGCTTCATAATGACGAAGATATAAGTAGTGAAAAAGTAATAACATGAAACGGGACGTGATTGGGATGGCGAGCGCAATCGTGCTTTCGAGCAAAATTGTGACTTGGTTCACAATAAAAGGGCTGCCTAAAGTGCATATTTTACGTAACTTGGGTATCAGTGAAGGCAAGTGCAGTATTTGAAACTAGTTGAGCAGGTTGCAGGCAGCACATGGGAGATCTGAGAATGTGGCTTGCACAGTGAGGTAGGAAAAGTTCATCTCAGGGTGTTTATGGTGAAAGTACTGTAGGAAGCTTGGTTCTCAATCTTTTGAATTAAATTACTACCTAAACAATTGGTTAGCTCTCCAAAGTTCAACCATTTTGACCAACACTAAAATTCAGTGGTGTAGACCGAAGTATAAAAAAAAAAAAAAAAAAAAGACAGTAGTTTTATTCATAAAATATACCTATTATGCACAATTTGCACAGTAACACTGCACTTATATAAAGTTAAATAATAACGTACTTAAAAAAAAAAAAGTTAAACACAACTGAACTGTGTCTAGGCTTAGGTGATTGTTTACCTGTCACTAAAGGGAACCCAAGTGGCACTACTTGTAGTTCCACACTTTGAGAATCACTGCTTTATAGGACTGTTGCTAAACGCTGTGTTTGTGTACATTTGATTGTCTCATAGTGTGACAACTGCACTGGATATTATCCAAAAGAGGCACAAAGATGGCCTCTCATTACTTGGAAGATGCACTACTGACTGATAACATTACACACAGTTCAAGAGATCTATATGGTTGCCATTAAATAAAGCATTGACACAAGGTCTTTATTCCAGTATGTGCATGTATGTTTTGTGACATTTTTGTTTGGTGGTGTGCCATGAGATTTGTCTCATGTAGAATATGGGCTTGTCTCAGTAAAGTTTGTCTAAAACTGCTGTAGCAGACAGCTTTTTGCTTGCAACAGTTTTTTTTTTCTTGGCACACTTTATTTACCACTGCTACTTCCAAAGACAACAAAATATGCACATACCATGGAAACATCACTGGCTTAATGAATGCACCACCTTAAAATGCACCCAGTATAAACAGTGGGATTTCCCCACTCTTGTCATATCCTCATATATTGGCAAATCAGGGCAAGGCAAAGAAACCAAATTCGACAGGGAGAGCCTTGCCCTGCCTTGCCCTGCAGCAATGATTACGCATGCTGTGAAACACTTCAAAAGGCCCCTGCAGATTTTTCAAATGTGTTTGCTGTTGTGACGTTATAACCTATAATGCCACATGATTTAATAACATGCTATTAAAAGGGTATTTCAATCATGAGTCGTAACTGTCAAGCCGAACTCACCCAAGTTGTTTGATGCTTACTCGAGCCTTGCTGACTGGCCGCAGTATAAGATACATAAACCAAACAGCTGCAATATTAAAATGTTTGTTTGATTATGGTTTATTGCACTGCATTTTCTCTGAGCGCTTTTTTCAGTTGAACTCTGTAATGCTAAAGGTCCGGATGGGGAAAATACTGCGTCAAAGTAACTCACTGAGTAGGAGCAGGAGGAATGGGTGGTTAAAGAGACTACAAGTCCGAAATTGAGTCATCTACCAGAAATAATGTGCAGGGACAATTACATGACATGTTTCTTTGTTCTGCCAAAATGCTGCCACTATAGCTAGGCTATTGCTCGTTGCTCAAATAGTTTTTTTTTTTTTGTTTAAGTAGTCGGGTTACTCATAAGTTGAGGTTGCACTATAATTTAAGAGGCAGACACATGGGACAAGGAAGTGGGTGGATTAAATACCAAGAAAGGTTTGATGTTATTTCTCATCTCTGTCAAGTTCAGTATGACCCTCTTTTCAACATAACTGCATGGTTTATTATTAAACGATGCACTGATTGGAATAACACATCTCCAGGATTCATTGCTGCTTTTGCAACACATAGCCAATGCCAGGCAGGCTATTTATCCAACAATTCAGTGTTTTGTATATAACGAGTGAGACAGGCATGACCTTTTCAACAGCAACTGAAGCCAAATTGGAGTATTTGAGGTTTGACTTGCACAGGCAAGCCACATGTGAAATGACAGTCTGCAACAGTGTAGACGTGATAAATGGAACTACCTGATGTCTCACGAGTGACTACCAAAGGATGTCTACACTGGTCACACAATCGGTTCAAAGATGCTAAATGAAATGAATAAATAAATGAAAATAGTCAGAACCTGGCTCGATTGTAATTGCTTCATTAATTGTACAGGCAGTGTTTTAAGTTACATTTTAGAAGTACAGAATAAAACTGCAATGAACCACCGTTTATTGCGTAGGATTGAAATTTAGATAATACTGTACTATGTATTGTAGTGTGTTAGGTATGTGCAGAGGCAGTGGACAAATGTGAGGTGAACAAGCTGTCTTGTGAGTGCCTGATCTGAGTTGTAGTTTCTGCAAGTAGGGACAAATTTAGCACCTTTTTTTTCTGACAGTGTAGCATGGATACTGGCTTTCTAAGTAGGACTGCATGCTGCTATTTTTAACTTAAAGTAGTTTGTTACAGTCAAATGACAGGTGGTAACTCAATCACTGTGTATCTAGTAGGGAGTTGATCTACTGTTTGGAATCCTGCAATAAAGCAATTCTATTTATGCCGAAGCTGATGCACCATAAAAACGGAGCTTTTGTTAGAGCTTTACTTCTAGAATATTCCCCGTGTTCCATCGGGCTGCTCTTTGTGCGCTCACACTCTTTCCCACCCAGCCTACCTTGCTGTGGCTGTTGCAATGCAAATATTAAAGAGGCTACTGAATTCATGTGGAACCTCATGACTTTGACTTTGACGGAGGGCCTGTGTGTGCGTATTTGTGTGTACTCACCATATAGACAGAGACATTTTTGAAATGTTGGTGAAAACTGAGTTTGCCTACAAAGTAAGTATTTTTGGTTTGGTTTCGTCCGTCAGCCATGAACAATTTGAAGATGTCAGGCCTCCTCCTTTATGCTGTTGATATTCACTGTGATGCCGCATATTTCTTAATGGTATTTAGGCGTTATGCAAGTGATGCATACTGACTGTCTCTTTAATTGGTGCATGCAACAGAAAACAATGTGAAGGATGTTTATCAATGAGATATGAATGATCAGGTTATTGCACCATTTGGGAAACATGTTTATACTCCAGAGAGATAACGAGCTATAAACCAAAGAAGAGAAAGCATCAAGTAACTGAGACCGAGGGAGAGGACCTGACCCAAAAGAAGAGACGAGGGAAAGGGAGCAGAGCGACAGATGGCAGGCAGTAGATTAGTCCCGCTTTCCTCTTCTGTCCGTGTGGGCATCGATTGAACACAATCAGTCCAACTCCACCTTCACTTATGCCTTTCTATTTTTCCAATTTATGTTTTGACCATCTGTAATTGTATTTCCTATGAATAATTTGCCAGGCATTTTTTTGTTATGCTGTCGCGTTATAAACTTTTTTTCTCCTTGGATTGCTGTGTCACAGCCAGGCTGTCCCGCCGCCCAAGTCCATGATAGCTTCCTGTCAGCTGACTAGTGATGAGGAAATGATTGTTTCTGATTGGCGGGAAGGAAGTGTTGAGTAGAAACCCTGGAATGTGTCTCCTTTTGCTTCCTATGACTTCATCATTTGAATCTTACTAACTGACGGTGACAGGTGTTCAGCGTGGAAGCTGCAGATACAAGCAAGGCATTTGTTTCACACTGGGTAACTTTTTTTTTTTTTTTTTTTTTTTTTTTTTTCTTCTAGACTTATTGTGTCCTTTACCACACAAACCTGTTTTGTGTTGGCTTCTTTTCACCAGTACTGACGCTATTACAGGACATGTGGTACATCATTGTGACATTTGTTTATTGTAGTTAGTCTCTGTAATCATTCATGTAGAACTGTTGGGTTGTGATTATTGAGATTCGACCATATTAAGCATAATTCCCATGATTTTTTATTTTTTATTTTAACGTATGTGCAGATGTTTACAGTTACAGTTTGTTGCTTTCTTTACAGCTTTAGTTCATTCTGTGAACACTCGTATCGTGTATAATTATTTGTGTTTAGTTTGAATTGGGAGTTGGCGTCAACAACTTCAAACCTTTTTTTTTTTTTTTTTTTTTAAGGTTTACTACTTAAATTTTGTGGAGTGAGATCAGTTGAGTTCACTCACACCATTTAGGGCTGGTATCTCATATTTTTACTCCCAAGTCACACCAAATAAAGAAAAATAATGAGTCGAAAAGCGACGTCTTATATCTTGGGTCACTAAATTCAAGGTACCACTGCACTGTACACTGGAAGCTCAACACAATCCATTATGTGTTCGGAATTCAGATTATAAATTTGTTTTTTCCAATAAGAAAAACAGATTAAACTATTACCACTATAGAACATTAACTGTATAATAGTATAATATTAAGTTAACACATTGGTGGTGTTGTGTCATACATCATGACAAGTTTTATATCTCAGACATTAGAAGCATGTTTTAAGATGTAGAATAGAAATGTCATTTGTCTTGGAATGTTCTATTGTGTCACTATCACCACTTTCTTACTATACTGTTTGACAATTGACTGATGATTGTTAAACCTTTACTTGTTGAGTCATGACTCATGTTCATTCAAAGCATGTGAAAAAAAGAATGTGGTGAGAAAAATCATGTTACATAAGCTCTACTGACATAAGTCAGCATATGATTTTCAAGTCTCACATCAAGCAATAGAGATTTAATATTTTAGTATGTTTATTACAAAAGACAGCATACGTTAATCTTTCCAGTGAATGTAAATGCCATCGCTTTAGCACTAATAAAGAGGGACTGTTGGAGCCTCTCCCAGTGTGCTTTAAAAGGTTTGGGAGTTGGCTTGAGTTGCCCAAGCAGGAGAACAGGAGAAGCCCTGTTAGACTGTGCTGACTGACCAAAATCTCCCTCCTGTTTCCTGCCTGCCTCGTTCGCTCCACGGCTGCTGTGCTGTCCTCGCAGCAGTGCTGACTGATGACGGGGCTTCCACTGTGTTTTGCAGATGGCTGCAAGCAGTAGCTGAGGACACCACCGGGAGTTCATCCACTTGCTCCGTCCCCGACACCAGCAAACATGAATGGTGAGCTGGATCTTTGTTTGTTTGTATGAGTGCTCTGTGTGCGTATACGTTTGAATGAATACTCCTCGTTGTGGTAGATAGCTATGATAGATAACCATTGTGTGCAAGTAGACCTTAAAATAAACTTCATTTATAACACATGCCACATCTGCCACATTTGTTAGTTTAGTTTCGTTTTGATGTATTTAATTTTTCCATGGATTTTTTGGTCACATTTGTGGATGAAAAACGCAAAATAGAAGTGTGACAACTCTTGGTCATTATCATTAAATCAGTTTCTGTGTGTGCATGTTTAATTCTACTTTAACCCTTACCAAGTTCAGGGAGTGTCTAGTGTCTCTGCTGTTTGTGTGCCATCACCCTTTGGTGCCAAGTACTTGTTTGCTTTTCTCAGGTGAAGGTTTTGCTTCCTGGTAATGATCATCAGTGTGATTTGTTTGAACATGGCTTCCTGCGTGTTAAGGTTCTTAACGTAATGTATAATTCAGAAAGACTTAAACCGTGAGAATGAGATTATATGGACAAAAACATACATTGGCCATACAGCAATTACATCTTTTTTTTGTGCCCTGTTTGCTTCTGCAGTTTCTACTTTTCTGGAAATAGTTCCTACAAGATTTTGAAGTGTGTCTGTGAATTTTAAGGGTAGCAGATAATATGTGGGTGTCTCTTATTTTATTTTATTCTTTTAAACTCAGTCACTGCCATTGACAGGTAGGTGTTCTTTGTCTTGTTAGTCTGCCCAATACCCCTTGCTCACCTTTTTATCACATTTTTCTATATTGCAGGTGGTACAAATATGTGGGCTGTCACCCCTGAAGAGAGGAACAAGCATGACCAGCAGTTTGACACCCTCGCCCCTTCAATGGGTTATGTTTCAGGTGCATCCATACGTTCACTGTGGTTTCTTAGCTACTTTGTCCTTCTCTATTCACTAGATTTCTTGTCTCTTATTTTCTTTCTGTAGGTGAACAGGCAAGGAAGTTCTTCTTTCAATCAGGGCTACCTGCGTCAGTTCTTGCTGAGATATGGTAAAAACAGTTGTGGAACAACTAATTCCCCCCAAATCTATTCTTGAATGACAATTTTGTTGCTCAACCTTAGGTCTCTTGCTGACCTGAACAAAGATGGAAAGATGGACAGGTTGGAGTTTTCCATTGCGATGAAGCTTGTAAAGCTCAAACTCCAGGGAACACCGCTTCCTTCTACACTGCCAATCATCATGAAGCAGCCGCCTGTGCCTGCTCCCAATCCTGCCTATGGTACTGCCCATGCGTTACTTGAACTCTGAGCCAGTACCCTTTTTCACTGCATGTGACTTATTCAGCTCTACTTACTACTGACACTTACAGACCTATACTACATGGTTGCTCATTGAACGGAGCTGTAATTGTTTCAACATTGGAACACAGGCTAACGTGTTACAGTATTATAGTCCGCAGTGACACATTTCTGCAACATATTCCTGTTGACTTCCCTGTCCTCTAAAATAAAATTGTATCTTTTTACTATGGCCACACACAGTGAAGTTAATACTGTATAGGAAATGTTTGTTATTATTCATTGTTGTTATGTTAGCATGTCATGTTCTAATTCCTGTATTCAAAACTGAAAAGTTAAAGAGCAACATTAGGGCAACATGTGCTTTCAAGCAAGAGATGTACATGCAAAAATCATAAAAGAATTGAATGCAGCCTTTGGACAATTGTTGTCATGCCCGTTGTCTACTATCTAAGTAATTAACTTGTCATGTGTTTATGCCTTAGGGATGATGCCTAACATGTCCCTCATGTCTGGCACCAACATGTCCATGTTAACACCTGTGTCTATGGCAGCCCCAGGAAACACTTCTTTGCCACCAATGGCAGGCTACAACATTGGACTTCTCCAGCCAATGGCTGCTGGCACCGTGGCCACTGGTACACACTGTTTATAACTTTATTTTTTTTTAATACAGTTATTATTAGTGCTGCATTATAATGGAAAAATGTACGATATAGGTGATGATATGTGATATGGTTGTTGAATATTGTGCTATTGTTACTACTGCAATATTTAACATATACCTAAAGAATGTCATTTTTATTATCTAATGAAAGAAATACTTTTTGTGGAAAAATATGTAGGTTCAATGTATTCTTAGCTACTAATTGTAATAACATTTTTTGCAGATGTGCTTTTTATTTTGTGTTATTACTGCCCCTCAATACTGCTCACCTGGATGGCGATGCAGATATAAGGTTGCATCTGATTGATGATTGATTAAAGTCAGATTAAAGCACAAAATTTGACATGAAACATATTGTGCATCTTTGCGATATGCATATTGCACGCACGGGCCATTATTGTGATTAAATTTCTTTAATATTGTGCAGCCCTAATTAGTATCCATATAATCATGCTACTGATGTATTTTATGACACAAAAAAGTATTTGATCGGTCTGTTTTTTTTATTTTTTATTTTTTTATTTTATTACAAAATACACTATATATGAACAAAGGTTCCCCCCCTACTTCATGTAGTGTACATCTCACTTCTTGCTGATGCATCTATAAATGAATGAAATGCATATTGATGTATTTTCAGGCCTTCCGCTATCTACATCCTCCTATGGTTCTCCACTTGCATCCAGGTAGTGCACGAACACCCTGACATTTCAAATGCCCACAGCAACAGCCCTTCACATTATCCGCCTCTTATCTACTGGGGTGCTTGTAAATTATACTATACCTCATTTATTATTTATCCATCTGTAGACTGTGAGGACTGAGCCTCAGTATATTGGTGTGTTTAGACTGTATTTTTTGTATTGTTTGTCCATTACAGCGCCGCCTTGCCACTCTCCTCAATGACTGGCCAAATGGCTGCAGGCCTCGGGGAGTGGGCCGTGCCACATGCCTCCAGACTCAAATATAGGCAGCAGTTCAACATCTTGGACAAGCAGATGACTGGATACCTCACTGGTACAGTGTGTGTGAGTGCGTGTGCATGCGTGCGTGCGTGCTCACAGTGCATTTAGGTCATACAAAGCCCAACTATGTGTGGCATGCAGGCGTGGATGTTTATGAACAATGGCTGATTTCAGAAATGTTCCCTCCCTCCTTTTTCCTTTTTTTTTGCTATTTGAATTGCGTCAAGCCTTGGCTAACTTGGCAAGTGTGTATGTGCTTGTGTGTAGCTGGCTTGTTGGACCGGTTTTTCTGAAACAGCCATAATGTATTGAGACAATGAGCATTGAGCACACACCCACGCAAGCGTGACTTGCATGATGGTCAGCATAACTGTGCTTTAAAGTGTATCTCAACTTCATGCATGTCTTTAATGTAGTCTGCAGCCTCCAAGCCCTTGTACTTCTTAGTTTTATTTAGATAATGTTAGTTTTATTTAAATGTTAAAATTTCCATTAGGTAACAGTACAATACTTGAGCAGGTTGTTCAATTCTATCCCTCAAATGAAATTAGTACTAAATATAATCAGTATTGGGTTCAATACAAAAATGAAAAATGAAAATGAGGGGAAAACACATTTTAGGCAGGGTGACTATGTTTTAAAAAAAAAAAAAAAATCCATTTGTCTATAGGTCAGCAGGTGAGAGGTGCCATGGCAACCACAATGCTCAGTCAGACTCAGCTGGCCTCCATCTGGTGAGGACATAACTATGAATGTTTATGAGTGTACATTTTGTATATAGCTATTAATAAATAGTGAATGGGTGTGTGCGTATAACCTTTCTACAGGAATTTGGCCGACGTGGACAAGGACGGCAAGCTCTCGGCCGAGGAGTTCATCCTGGCCATGCATCTGGTGGATGTGGCCAAGAGCGGGCAACCACTGCCGCGAACCCTGCCAATTGAGCTGGTGCCACCCTCACAAAGGTAAGTGTAAAATAAGCCACATGACATAACTACATCAAAATGTGAGGTTATTTGGTGTCTAATATATCATCCCTTCTCCCAGGGCTGTTGCAAATGGGTCCAGCGCGTCTCACTATACAGCTCTTACTGATAATTTTGATGTTGAACCCCCACAGAAAGCCAGAAGCAACAGTTGGTTTTTTTTCTTCCTTTTTCTTTAGAATTTTAAAGAGTTTATTGGAGTTAAGAATTCTGTTTAACGTAAGTAGCACTAATTGTTGTACCTGACACCATTCAGTATCATTCGAGGACAAATTCAAAGCCAACATGGAGCTTGGTAATGCAGAGCTCGAGAAGAGACGATTGGCATTGCTGGAAGCGGAAAAAAAGGAGCAAGAGAGGCAAGCACAAAAGGCACGAGAGGCGCAAGAGCGGCGGGAGAAGGAAGCTCGTGAAGCAGAGGAGAGGAGGCGGAAAGAGGAAGAGAGACGGCTGGAGCGCCAAAGAGAGTTGGAGAGGCAGAGAGAAGAAGAACGGCAGAGAGAAATTGAAAGAAAAGAGGTGAGGCTGTTTTGAAGCTCTCACAATTAACCCTTCACATATCAGCAGTGGTTTCTGGCATATTTTTTGCTCATAACAAATTATTACTGTAGCGTCACTGTACTGTATAATGTGTTGGTTCATTACAGGCTGCACAGCGAGAGCTTGAGCGGCAAAGGAAGGAGGAATGGGAAAGGAGGAAACGAGGAGAGCTCCAAATAAAGAGGCAACAGGAGCAGGATGACATTATCCAGCTCAAAGCAAAGAAGAGGAGTCTGGAGATGGAGTTGGAAGCTGTGGTTAGTGGTGAAGAGCTACTATGGAGGGTCATTTGCAAAAGCATTGCCAACCTTGGTGGAGGTGTCAGGTCATTCTCTGTGTCTTAACACTGAAGGGTAACAAACAGCGTCAAATTTCTGACCGTCTGCGGGACATTCAAAACAAGAAGAAGCTTCCCAAGACTGAGCTGGACCTAATCAATCAGAGGAAAGATGGGCGCCAACAAGACATCAAAAACCTTCAGAAACAGATTGAGGTTAGTCCCTATTTGTTTCAAACTGTTTGTGATTCCCATTTTCTTTAGTGAGAACATCAAAACTATTTGCATTCACTCTTTAATAGGAGTTCCAGAGGAAATTGTCCCAATTGACTCCAGAACAGAAGAGGTTGACGGACACACTCCAAAGCATGGCTGTGAATAACCTGTCCGGTTGGTATTGGTGGAGCACTGCTTTGCACAGCTCGTGAAGTTCTACTATTAACTATATTTTTGCAGTATTATTTTCCTAGCAAACTGATACAAATTATGTCAGAAGAGCAACAGAAATGAACACAGCGGTTAACAAAAAGCAATGAAAACACTGTCGTAAAAGTTCAAATGCATTGATTACCCATCAGGCAATTTGCTATAATTTTGCTTCATAAAATTATTCTAAGCAGATTCTATAATATTTAGGCATTGTGGTGTCAGATTAAAAGCAATTTACAAACATAATTTATTAGCGTGCGAAAGGGAAATATCAGCTCATTATGCTGTCTCATCCTATGCTTGTAGTGTCCACCATCTCCAACCTGAAGCTCAGTGTTACCCAGAAGCGTGGTACATGCACAAAACTGAAAGATCAGTTGGAAGCCCTTGAGAGAGAAACTGCTGCCAAACTGGAAGAGCTGGACCGGTATAACAAAAGCATGCAGGTAGCATACAGCAACATCACAGCAATGTGACATGGTATCAGTTAAAACCCTGCAGTCACATGAAGCAGTGACTCACTGTGACTGTGTGTATGGGTCACACAACATCGCGATTCCTCATATAGCGGCCAAGGGCATTTATTTACCGTAGTCTACTGCAGATGGACAGATGGGGGATAGATTATAAGTGGGGGAGAGAATGTTTGTTCGCGAGGAAACTTAATTTGTACAAATGCAAAATTAGAAGCACCCTCCCCCCCCTAACGCTTTGTGGTAAAAATAGTGTGTTACAGTGTGTTACAATATGTGTAAAGTTAAATTGGAGTTTAGAACAATATAAAAATGACTTATGAATGACTGAAAGGACAAGAAGTGGGGTAGTCTGGGAAAAACTAATAAGTTCAATTGTTCACTGCAATATATACATGGACGCAGCTACTTGCTGAACAAGCATGTGTTGACTTTACTGGAATGCTAATTGCCAGAAAAGGTGCCATTTCTATACTATAATACTTAAGGTAACCCGTTTACAGCATTGGTTATTTTCCCACATTTAAATTCATCTGAGAGACGCTATCTGTGCTTCAGTGCTGCTGTTTTGGTTATCAACAGAGTTCCAGTTTTTCAGCAGTTAACACTTGTATGTCTGTGAAAAAAGTAGCGTCTATGAACTAAGGTAATGTTATTTCCCGTGTTTTTGTTCTTTTTTTTTTCCACGTTTTTTTTCCGATTTGGGGGAGAGTAGCTTATGTCCCGTAGAGATTTTGCTTATGATGTTCTGTGACCAACTTGCTTCCTCTTTTTCTCATGTTGTCATATCTTTTGCTACAAGCAACCATTTGCTTATTTCTTCTGCACCTTCCTCCTGTCCTCCTGTCGCACATCATTCTCGTAACTCTGCAGCATGTGGGTGCTAACGACGCTTTGCTTCAGGCGGTCGTCTCACTGCTCGCCTGCCTGCGTAATCTCTTCTACCTGCTGAAGGTTTTCATTCTCCTTTTCATTCTCAACTTTGAATATCTTTTTATTAGCTGGTGTCAATGCCTATCACACCCTTTGTTGAGCTTTGACACCCCAACACACAAGTCCTTTTAACACTCATGCATTTGTGCAAACTTTGATGAGCTCACTGAGGGTGGTCACGTCACAACTCGCTGTTTTCATGTGCATCAGGAACTGAGGGAGAGCCAGCAAAAGCAGCAGGCAGCACTTGAGAACCTGCGTAGTATCAAAGAGAACAAAAAGCAAGAGCTGATTAGGAAGAAGGAGGAGCATGAGGAAAGAAGGAAACAGGAAGAAGAGAGGAGACGGCAGGAAGAAGAAGCTCAAAGGTCTTTGACACTTTCACACTGAAATCCCATCAAACCTCACGTGATTCCTCGCGTTGATGTTTTCATCTGTTTTGCAGGCTTATCAAGCTAGAAAAGGAGCGTCAGTGGAAGGAGAAGTTGAGGAGGGACGAGGAGGAAAGCCAGAGGAGACTTCAGGAGGAACGTGAGGCCAAACAAAGGGAGGAGGAGGAGAAAGAAAGGCAAGCTCTCATCCAGGCAGCGAAGTTGGAGGCCGAACGAGAACGCAGGGCAAAGGAGGAGGCGGAACGGAAGCGTAGAGAAGAAGAGGAGAGGAAGAAAAGGGAGGAAGAGGAACGCCAGAGGCAAGCAGAGAGACGGAGGCAGGAAGAAGAGAGGAGAAAACTGGAGGAGGAACGGAGGCAGTTGGAGGCTGAGAGAAGGAAGCTGGAGGAGGATAAAAGGATGGAGGAAAAGAGAAAGAAAGAGGAGGAGGAGCGACTGAAGCGGGAGGAGGAAAGGAGGAGGCTGGAGGAAGAACGTCAAAGAAAGCGAGAGCAGGAGGCAGAGGAGAGGAGGCGGCTTGAAGAGGAACGCAGACTGGAGAGGGAGCGGGTGGAGGAGGAAAGGCGGAAACAGAGGGCCGCCCAGGCAGCCATCCGAGACTCTGAAGAGAGGAAGAGGTTGGAGGAGGAAGAGAAACGGAAGCTTCAGCAGCAACAGGAGGAAGATTGGAGAAGGCGTGAGGAGGAAAGAAAAAGAGCAGAGTTGGATAGAAAGAGAAAGGTGGAAGAAGAAGAAAAGAAGAGAAGGGAGCATCATCAGTCAAGTGGAGGAGGCAAGATTGACATTCAAGAGAAGCTGAACTCTCTGCTTCGAGGACTGGAGGAGCGGAAAGGTAAGTCAAAACTTTGCCATCAATTTACGATATATGAAAAGTTGTATGATAAATGAAAAGGAGCTTCTATGTTTAATTTATATTCCTCATGTGCAACCATAGGCCGGCAACCAAGGGTCATGCAACCCAGGAATTCGGTGGCTCTTACGCCCTTCAGGGCACTTTATCCTTTCACTGCGCGAAACCATGAAGAGCTCACTTTTAACGCAGATGAAATCATCGAGGTACGGTTGCAATATGCTTCACAAAGGCTGCCCACCAAGATCAGATCAATGATAAGCTTTCCACTAAGACTACCTATATGAAATTGGATAGCTGTATATGTACATAGAATTATTATTATTATTATTATTATTATTATTATTACTATTATTTTAGTCTGTGTGAAATTGAATGAAACCCCTTCCTCCTAACTTCCAAACTTTCTGTCCTCCTCTGTCAGGTGGATGAGACCGTGGAGCCAGAGGAGGGTTGGTTGTATGGGACCAGGCAGGGTCAGATGGGTTGGTTCCCAAAGAGCTACGTGGAAAGGGTGGGACCGTCTGACTCGACAGCCCCTGCACCACCTCCAAAATTGCCCATTCAGTCGCAACTCTCTAATGCTCTTGAAGCGGCAAAGGTAGCTGGGACTAAATCTGCCTTCACCCCAACACACTCTCCGAACCCCACCACAGCAGGACAGGTAAGACCTTTTTGGTCATTTTTGTCCTAACCCCACTAAGCGTACAGTTTAGTGAAATTTGTACAGTTGGCATTTTTGGGTTTTCTATGTCAAAAGTGCATTGGAATAGTAAGAAGGTATCATAACACACATGCCAAAAGAGCAAATTAAGAGCTGCATAGTTGTCTTTGGGATGCGAAAACATCTTTAGCTGACAGCTTACCTGCTACATGCCAAACGACACCATGTCAAGCCAATCTGAACTCTGCCACATCAAAGACAGTTTCCAGCATCTAAACTTATCTAAATACTTCCGGGTTTTTTTTTTTTCGTTTATCAGCAGGTTGTAGGGAACCTGCTCGCCCAGGCCCTGTGCTCCTGGACTGCAAAGACAGACAACCATCTAAACTTCAATAAGGACGATGTGATTCAAGTGTTGGAACAGCAGGACAGCTGGTGGTTGGGAAACCTGAACGGAGAAAAAGGCTGGTTCCCCAAGTCCTACGTCACACTTCTGGGAGAAGACGACAGTTCAGAGTATGTATGCAAATACGCAAAATAGGAACAGGAGTCGTGCTTGTTTTGTAACATATTTAAAAAAGGGATTTTTCTGAGTCACACAAATCATTGTTTGGGCTGACATAGACTCACTACTCACTCATAACCTTGGTAACTCTTTACACAATAGATAAATTCAAGTCATAACAAAGCAAGTTTATTTCAGCAGCTCTAGGACATAACATTAACAACACTTTGGATAATTTTCAGACACTCACTGGCATGCAAACACTGTTAATGAGCTATTACAAAACTTCAGAGTATTTTGAATTTTTTTTTGTGTTTTTGTTTACAGTATGAAGAACGCCACATCCAGTGCCTCAGAGACGAGTAACAGTCAGCAATTTGAAGGTGAACTCATCTACCTTGAATATGAGGTTGTGAACAGTACAATTTTGATTTCTTTCTTTCAAATCGGACTCAGGCCTTGATCATATGCGGATATAAATCGGATGTGTATGCAATTTTTCTTCCTAACAATAGAGTAAAAGTTAGTGGTTATAGCTTGATTTCTGACTTCAAGCTTTCCATCGCTTTTGCTCTTCAGAGTATACGGCGTTATACGCATATGAGTCATCAGAGCCTTCAGATCTGACGTTTAGAGAGGGCGATGTGATCTTGGTGACCAAGAAAGATAGAGAGTGGTGGACTGGCACCATTGGCGACCGCTCTGGTGCCTTTCCCGGCACCTACGTCAAACCTAAAGAGGCAGATGTAAGGATTTTCGACCACTACTCTTGTTTCTGACACGTATTACATGTATTATTAAAACATTTTATTTGTGTTTCTCAGACAAACACATCTGCGAAGAAGCCAGGTCAGTATCTTTACTCTTATTATGATATTACACTCTCTGTGCCCATGCCATAATATTACAGCTCCTGTTTGTTTGTTTGTTTGTTTGTTTGTTTTTGTATTTTTTTTTTTTTTACCCTGAAGTTTTCCCCTATTTCTTCTTGCACAGAGATTGGAAAGGTGACCAGATCCCACACCTCCAATGTACCTGGGCAGCTGAACCTGGAGAATGGTCAGCTCATTGTCGTTCTCAGCAAGGACGTGTCAGGCTGGTGGCTCGGTGAGCTGCAGGTCAGTAGTGCTCAAGTGATCCACATCTCGACAGTAGATGGCAGCAAATGATTTCACAAGTATACTCGGCATTTTATATTTAAAGCCTGTCTCTTGTCTGCTGAATGTTTTGATAGTTTTCTTTGCATGTGTGCTTTGATAACAGGCCCGTGGCAAAAAGCGTCAGAAGGGATGGTTTCCTTCCTCACATATCCAGATATTGGGGTCTAGTAGTGGCAAATCCACACCAGCAGTCCAGTCAGGTAAAATGCACATCATTTCAAAGCTTAATGCAGTGGGTTCACTGTACTACAATAGTAGTAATGTCACGATTACAGTAATTATGTCTAAAAAACACATACAGGTCTTAGATATGAAATAATTGGTGACGGTAATGATGTTGGGCTCATTGACATTGTCCGTTTGTCAAGGAGTGTGCCAAGTGATCGCCATCTACGACTATACAGCTGCCAACAAGGACGAACTGAGTTTCTCGGCCAATCAGCTGATCACTGTCCTCGACAAGAACAACCCAGACTGGTGGAAGGGCGAAGTCAATGGGGCTACTGGGTTGTTCCCCACCAATTACGTTAAGATGACCACGGGAGACGGTGACCCCAGTCACCAGTGTAAGTAATGCACTTGCACATGACCGCACCCTTAAGTCATCGTCGTCCTCGCCGTAGTATATAACGGTGAACCTTTCTCTCCATGTAAAAATGTTTCATGTGGCTTGTGGGAGCTGTTCTATCACCGTTGCACTTTGCATGCAATCTTCTTCTTGGTTTATGCTCCTTTGCACAGCATATTACAAACCAAGGCGTTGCTGTAGATAATTTGACATTGCTAGATGCAAATTGTTAAAACATAGAACCAAGTAAACATAAAACCTACTAGGATATTTTATACTTAATAACACAGTGGAACCTCTGAATTACAACACAATCCGTTTCAGGAAAATGCATCCTCAGGTTTGTTCAAATTTCGAATGTTTTCACCAAAGGAAATAAAGGAAACTGAAGTAATCAATTCCAGGTGCAAACTGTTGCCATCATAGAACCTTTGGCAAACATGGATCAGCTCTTCAAAGTAAGACTAATTTGAGTCCTATACTTTTTTGTCTGCAATTATTATGAGTCACTGACCAGCCAGGATAAACACAAGACTTTACATTCCAATACATTATGTCTCTGGTGCTGTGTTCAACACACTTCTGCACTCAGGGAAAAGAAGCACACTAGCTAAATGTATCATTTCAATGCCCAATGATCTGAAATCAGTTGAAGATTTGCTTTCCCATATTAACTTGTGCACGATGTTAGTCAGCCAACGCAGTACAACCTGGTGGGTTGGATTTGAGAGGTTTCACTATATTATACACTATCTTATACCTAATACTCAAAACAGGACCCTTACAGTCCCACCATGGGGAAACTCACATTGTGATGACAGCCTCAGGAGCAACTTATCTTCCTCAAGGATACTTCAACAAGTCTGAGGGGAACCAAAATCTTCCTATTGCTTGATGGCCACTCCTCCCCTCCCCTTCAACTATGCCGCCCACCCAGCAACTCATGAGTTAAGGAGATTTTTTTTTTTTTTCACTGCATCAGCGCTTGTAGGGATTCTTATCCATCAAAGATGGAGTTCTACTTGCTTTTTAGCTTTTAATCTCTGCTTTCCGTCCCAACTCTTCCTCTGTTGCTTCTTGCTGACTCTCACCTTCTCTTCTTTCCTCATTTCCCCACTTGTTGCCCCTCCCACCCACTTGCCTTCTTTTCTCCTTCTAGGATGGTAGAACGAGCTCCACCTCCTCTCCTTCTCCCGACTTCAGAGAGACCCACTATTATTGCACACTGCTCTGATGGAGTAGTATTTGGGTGCCTGGACCGTGCCACTCAATCTACTGACAACTCTCACTTAAGCACTATAATGTTTTGGAAGCTTCTTCAAGCTCTGAGAGGCTCTTTGGGACTCTGATGCAATAAGCCTTTGTGCCTTTTCTAAAACAAATGAGCAAAGGAAGAGAGAGAGAGAGACAGATAGTGGGTCTCTCTATGGTTTACATTTTTGTACCCCATGTGTTTTGCGGCCAATCTTCTTCTTGTTCAGCATCTCTTCTCTCTTTTTGGGGGGTGTCAACAGTTTTTCTCACGGGGATGCGTCCGTACATGTTATCCAAACTTTTATCACCTTTACGTTTTTTTAGTGCCTTCTTAATTGTCCTCAGTGGAAGTGGAAGAAAATGTTTGCTTGCAAGACCATCATATTGATTTTTATTAACAGCATGCAAGCTTGAGGGAAAACCTATGTCTAGTGCGCTGCCATGCTGTGCTAATGCAAGAAAGGGGACTTTTCTGCTTAGATTATAATTTTTTGATTATTTCAGAATGATCTGGCTCAATGTATTGCAAGCTCTCCTCAGATTTAATGATAAAAGAAAACAGGGTAAAATGCACTGGTTGCAATGATGTGTATTTATTTTCTTTGGGTTCTGCCTTAAAACATTAAAGCTTTGTTGAATTTCACACTTAAGTGTTAGTGTTATTATTCCTGTATACAGTATATTCTTCAGGTGCGTACGTAACGTGTGTGGGAGCTTGCATTCATGTGTGTGGGTGTGTGAGTGTATCAGCAGCAGAAACCTGGAACTGTTTCAGTAACCCACAACTGAATCGACTAAGTCAACACGGTTGATGATGTTTGTCAAAAGGACCATTTACAAACCACAGATACCCCCCTTTTTTGTTCTTAAACCCTATTTTTTTTCAATGAGGATTTTTGTCAGTTTCAAATATCTAAAATTATTGCCTCATCTAAACTTTTTTTTTTTTTTTTTCTCCCTATGGCTGTATAACGAAACCAACAACCTTTTTGCTCCTAACATGCCACCATGAACTAAAAGAATCCCTCTCCCTGTTTTGGTACAAACAGATTTATTTTGCGCATGGAAACATTTGTAATCCGTCACCAGCAACACTGAGAAAACACCCGGAAGGTGAGAGAGACAAAGACGACAGGGTTGACTAGACTGACAAGTAATATGTGGGAAGACCGGGACTAAGAAAATACAATTTTTTTGCATGTATGTGATACATAGTTCAGCTGATGACGTTAGAGAGCAGATTTCATTTTTTAAACCTCTGGGATGAGGTTACTAGTGACTGTGTGGTTAGAGAAGCAGAAAGAAGAAGAACGAGTTTGGGCTGCACACAAATGTTAAATCATGCATCCGGTAAGTATACGTGTTGTCTTCCTATTATTCCGAACAGAAGAAGCGACATCTCAAAGTTGAGCCGGATTACTGTTTTGTCTAAATATCCATGAGGAGGCAGTGTATGCATTGTCAAATTGCTGCTGTGATTCAGTAGAAGTGGTCAGTTAGAGTGACTTGCCATTTTTGTTTTTCCTTTGTTTTTGCATCCAAAATACCCCGTCTCGTCTGTGTTTTATGTGTCCTGTAGGGTGCGCAGACCTGACCAGCTTGGACTCGCTGAGCCCACTCGAGAAGAAGAGGCAAGGCTACATTCATGAGCTGCTACAGACTGAGGAAAGATACGTGGAGGACTTGCAGACGGTGCTCGAGGTGCGACAAAGCAAACCATGTTAATGGTACGTCTGCATGGAAAATATCTGTGGTGCTCTTTGTAGGTTTTCCATAAGCCCATGTCGGAATCTGGACGACTGACTGATGCGGAGATGAACATGATCTTTGCCAACTGGAAAGATCTGATTGCCTGCAACACGAAACTTCTCAGGTTAGGGCTGCATCCTCTAGAAGAGCCTTTAGAAATATTTCTAGTGTGCTTCAATCCTCACAATACGGATTCTTACTGTCTTTTTTTTTTTCAGGGCGTTGTCGGCTCGAAAGAAGAGCGGCGGGGAGAACATGCCGGTGCAGATGGTGGGAGACATTCTGGTTGCGGAGCTGTCCCACATGCATCCGTACATCCACTTCTGCTCGTGTCAGATTAATGGAGCCGCGCTGCTGCAGACTCGCACCGACAACGAGCCTGACTTCAAGGGGTTCCTGAAGGTAGGAAGGAGCATCTTGAGGTCTCCGTGCCACTGAAAAGTTATTTTATGCATTTTTGTTTAGGCATTCTAAATGTATATTGGTATATTTTTAGTGCTCTGTTTTTATACGCACTTGATTATTACTACTCTTTGTCTGCAGTGCAAAAATGTGTTTCCTGAAATTTGTCCAATGAAATCAGGAATGTATATAATTTACAAATTTCACATTTGGCAGCAGATTAAAAAATAAAAAAACTTTGTACCGTAGATAAACGTCCAATACTTTTGTCCCATCCCTATTGTATAGAGGTGCATCTCTATAAATTACAATGTTGTAGAAAATGTCATTTATTTCAGCAGTTCAACTTGGGGAAGATGAAAAAAAGTGAAACTCCATGTTAATGTCGAGTCACCTCATGCAGTAAAATATTTCTAGATTTTATTGTTTGTAATTTTGGTGATCATTGCATACAGCTAACAAAACGTAGTTCACCAGCTCAAGAAATTACAAAATTATGAGAACCAATGAAAATGTTTTTATATAGAAATTAAGTAATAATTTCACTTCTTCTGTGTTTGATGAGTTTGTATAGTATGAAGTGCACTTTTTTTTTAATTGGCGCGACTAATATAATAAATGGAAATTTTCAAATTTTCCAGTTTATTATTATTATTATTATTATTATTATTTTATTATTTTTTTGGCATAGTCATTGAAAAGCATAGAAAAAATGCACTACATTACAATACAGGGAAAATATTTAAGCCTTGGCATAGGTTTTCACTGAATGAACGCCCATGTTTTTAAAGCTAACCATTTGTGGCATTTCTTCTATTATTTATCTTTGCTGTCATTTGTCAGAAAATCGGCTCAGACTACAGATGTAAAGGGATGCCACTGTCCAGCTTTCTCCTCAAACCCATGCAGAGGATCACACGCTACCCACTGCACATCAAAAGTGTACGCATGCCCACGTGCTACTTGCGCGCATCATTGTGTCCAATGAGATCAGAAACATTCTCATTATTTGTGTCATCTTTCACTAGATTTTGGAGTGCACTGCGGATGGTCACGCTGACAGAGGTCCTTTAAAAGAAGCTCTGGAGAGGGCGGAGGAACTTTGTCAACAGGTGTGTAATCATCATATACTGTATGGAATTGTACCACGAAGCAATTTGAGTATCCATCAGACACACTTGCTTTTTGATCATTTTGACACTGATCTGTTGTGCCAACCAGGTCAATGAAGGTGTGAGAGATACGGAGAACTCCGATAGGCTGGAGTGGATGCAGAGTCATGTCCAGTGTGAAGGCGCAGCTGAGGTACAGTGTTAAGTTCTGAAATGCAATTTGAGTTCATGTATAAATCACCCCCACCCACTAAAAAAAACAAAAAAAAAAACATCTAAAAATCTTTTTATTTCTTTCCACAGAATATTGTTTTTAACTCTATCACCAACTGTTTGGGCCCAAGAAAATTACTCCACAGTGGCAAGGTGACTGATGTTAATATAAACCCCTCGACTGTCACACAAACGTTCCAGCCACTATTCAACCATGCTATGCTTATTTCATATTTTGGCTGAATGCTAATTTGCAGTTGTTGTTTGTTATTTTGCAAGATGTACAAAACAAAGAGCAACAAGGAACTTTGGGCCTTCCTCTTCAACGACTTCCTGCTCTTGACTCAATCGGGGAAGCAGTTCACCTCGTCTGGCATTGATAAGCTGTTCAGCACCAAGAACAACGGGCAGCTCAAAATGTATAAGCCGGTACGTTTACACAATATTGTCCTCTCAGTCAGCCTGACAGTTGTACTATTATTTCTTTCTGTTTTGCATTGATATCTTTGGGCCGTGTTTTCCTGCAGCCCGTTATGCTTAATGAAGTTCTGGTGAAGCTGCCGGATCCTTCCAGTGACGAACCCGTCTTCCACATCTCTCACATCGACACGGTTTACGTACTGAGGACGGACAACATCAATGAACGGTAGATATGCGCACAAAGAACGGCATGTTGTGCAAAACGACCTGAAACGTTGAACATGTGCATTCCAAATCTTAAAGATTGCATCTGTGTTTTTTTTGGCTCATCCTGAACTTTGACCCGAAAGCTGTATATCACAAACTTTTTATGAGCTAGCGTACGCGTCGGGCAGTCTAAATGATTGCTGTGATATTTTGTGTTTGCAGGACAGCCTGGGTTCAGAAGATCAAGGCAGCGTCTGAAGAATACATCGCGATGGAAAAGAAAAAGCGTGACAGGGCCTACCACTGTAAGCGTCTCACACACTCTCGTCTCTATTACAGCTAATGTGACACACCCGGCAGATGAATGACTCCTTGCTGGTCCTTTTAGCTCGCTCCGTGAAGGGAAATGGAATCGGCAGGCTCCTCGTCACAATCTTGGAAGCCACAGAGCTGAAGGCAGTCCGGTCCAATGGTGAGTTGTGAAGACATTTGCACTCGAATACCACATAATTGCTTTAGTTTTTCTTGCTCGGCCCATTGATTAGTGTGATGAAATATTTTAGAGGCTTTTTAACTCATTCCTTCCCCTCCACGAGTTAACTCGGGTATTTAACTCTTTGACCGCCAAAAACGTTTAATAACGATCAGTAAAATCACGACGTATGTCACCATAAATGTTAAATGACGTCAACTAAGTTTTTTATTTTATTTTTTTTCTCAGTGCAACGTCTAAGTGCAGCACTGCCTGGTCAATGGGTTGTGGAATCAAAAACACTCTATGGCCAGCAGATGGAAGCATTGAATCTCTTTTTGTGAACGATCAAAGCCTTTGTCATATCAAAGTTGTTGTTTTTTTATAACGTGTGGCAGTAAAAGAGTTAATATATGTGCTCGCCCCCATCCACGAATTAACTTGGGTTTTGCGTTTTTTTTTTAATGCACTGTACGTATGAGAACCTCATGCAAGTCCCCAGGAAGTATTGAGCTGAAAAAATAATTGTAATGAGGTGTAGTTGCCAGCAGATGGCCACAGTAGCTTTGATCAGAGGAGGGCCAGCATGGAGGGGGCGTGGAAGAAGCCCACAGTAAGCGGACAAGGAAGAATGTGGAGACGCATTAGCTTAGCAATTTGTTAAGACGTGGGAAGCCACCGGGCGATCGCGCGTCTGAATTTCCCGTTCACCATATGACGCTTCCTGGGCAAACTGCATCGAGGTATGACGCCACATTGATCGAAAGACGCCACACAGCAATCGTCATTTTGCTTTTTACCTGAAACGTCCCCTCGTCAATCCACCGGCTTCTCCGGACTTCCGCATTCACTGGATGAATCACCGTGGGCAAACATATTCACGCCACTGATCAAAGACGGGCAAGCGGCGTTGCCAATCGCCATGTAGGTAAGCACGAACTTGGTAGCATGCTAAATTTCACAACTTCAAGATGACTTTTTCACTGTACATCTATCAGCTCACGTCATATGATGCCTATACTATCCATTGCCTCGTGTGTTATACTGTATAGCATCTTTTCACAAAACCCTCGATCTCTCCGTTATTTTTGTCAAAACAGGATTTTCGGTGAAACTTGCCTCTCTTCTACTGCTGATTACTCAGGAATGACAAATGCTATAGAGAAACATTTTTTTTTATCTGATGAAAGATGAGGTTTTAAGCGTTCTTTTGGTGGTCCCATGTTTAGATACCCATAGAACACAATATTCTGTAGGCCGTCAAAAATGGGGTAAAACCTTGTAAAATGGTTGTCACTGAGGGGATGACAGCGCTGCAAATGGCTGGCATTCAATGAGTTAAGGAACTTCCTCTTTCTTTTGACCTTCGTCATCCTTCCCGCCGTCTCCCCACTGCAGGTAAAATGAATCCGTACTGTGAGGTGACCATGGGAGCTCAGGTCTTCACGTCCCGAACGCTCAACGACACCGTGTACCCCAAGTGGAACTTCAACTGTCAATTCCAAATCAAGGACGTCTACCAAGATGTCCTCAGCATCACTATATTTGAGAGAGACCTCTTTGCTCCTGATGGTCAGTTCCCGTCTTCATCGTCCTGCCTCTTTGCTTCACATAGCCAATCCTGATTAACATCTAGTCATTTTGCAGATGAGAAGTAAACTTGCAAACCATGTTTATTTGTTTTCTATTGTGGATATTTTTCTTTTTACTATATGGGTCTTGTAACATAACATCTCCCACAAAAAAAATGTTCACCGTATATCATCTTAACAGATCCAGAGATGTTTTTGTATTAAATTTTGGTGAACGGATCTTTTTTTTTTTTTTTTTCAACCCAATTTAGAACAAATCTGTATAAAAACAACAAAAAAATCACTTGGAATGTTTATCTTCTCTTCTCAGAATTCCTGGGACGGACGGAGGTTCCCGTGGGGACCATAAAGAAAGAGCTGGAGAGCAAGGGTCCCGTAACGCGGCGTCTTCTGCTGCACGAGGTGCCCACCGGGGAAGTGTGGGTGCGCCTCGACCTGCAGCTCTTTAATGGCAAATAGCTCAACCTCGTGCTGCCTTTGCCACTGGATAACTCTCCCTCCGCTTGGCATTCTTAATATTGTGATGAAGGAAGGCAGAAAAATCTGTCCAATGTTACCCCAATCCTCCAGAAGGGCTACAAGTATATTCTTTTTGCTTTGGATGAAAAAAGGGAATATTGATGAATCCTGAATGAAGCTACTATTCTCATATGGTGATTCAGTGCAAAGTCCACTAAACAAGTTGCACTTGGACCAGTCTGAAACAAGCATGACTGATGGTTTTGCTGACATCTCCACCATTCTGTCATGAAAACATTTTCAGGGTTAGCACTGGCTTCAACACACTCCACTGCTGTAGATAGAAGATCTCAGGATATGTCATTCTGGGCCCAGTTACTGTAAAGGACTTTGTCTGTGTCTGCAATCATTTGCATGTTTTGCTCAGTCCTTGTTTTCCCAACTTTTTATTGTGGGGACCCAAGAAAAATGCTCTTTTTAACTTGTGAAACTGTATGTGTGATGTAACAATCAGTTTGTATGTAACAAAATGTATATTTTGTTGATAAGAGCAAAAGGGACACACTGCTGTTCACCATATACTGTATACTGTGGTTAGGTCAGGCCATTTTGTTTTCATGTGATTTCGTAGTAGTAAAATCACAGCCATTTTTATTTTTTTTTTTAAGGAGTTTTGACACACTTAAGTGTTCAAAACTGTGGGTAACAATTTAAAGGTCTTTAATTTCGCTGGGACATTAATTAGGTTTGTTTGGTGATTCCCCTTTTTGTTTTATTTTTAATTTTGACATTGTCTGGTATGCTCCTTTAGTTTCCCCCTGTCTCAAAGTCCTTTACAAACATCTTTTAGATTCAAGCTGAAACTTATGAAGTGGCTGTGCAATAATAATATAATAATTCTCTTTCATGTAATGTTAGAAGTGAATCCTGCTAATGTTTATTTACAGCAAGTGTCGCACTTGCTGAAATTTTCACTTTTATCTGACAAATTTATAGTGTGACTTTCTGTTCTTCCAGCCCACCACAGATTTGAATGTCAACCCACCCTCAACGAGTGCCTACCGGGGTCTGCATCTTAATTACAATTTGTATTTATTTCTTAAGTTATGTGTGGAGCTCTTCAAAGGTATCGTGCGACCCTTGTCATCTTGCATAATCACGTTTGGGATCGTTTTTAGGGTTGGTGATGCATGTTATTACCGTGTTTTCTGTAGTTGTTGAGTTTTGCTTTAAGTCGACACTGCCACTCGCTTGTTAGGTCAATCAAGTTGTTTTTATTTCCTTTATTAACTTCGTTGATTTGAATTTTCTTTTCTTTTCTTTTTCGCACAGACTGCCAAAGTGCTCCGAATAGACTTGTGAAACATGTTTGGTTCGTTTTTTTGCAACCATCTGTCTGTTTACCTGCTGTTTGTACTCAATCAGGGGTTCCTGATTCAAATTAAAGATATTAAAAGTGGCCAGACTTCTACATTATTTGAAAAGCTCACAAAAACTTCTTTAGGCACTCCACAGTTAGGAATTCCAAGTTTGAATGTTTCACTGATGGGTTATTATGTTTAGAACAGGTAAACTGAAATCTGGTATATTCATCCATCCATTTGACTTCATTTTATTTATTTTTACTATGCCTCTTGTTCTCGTTATGGGGAACATATAAAGACAATCATTCATGCGGGAATAATTTTTCAAAGCAAATGTTACTTAATTTTGTTTTATTTTGAATCAATTTTTTAAGCACAGACAGGGAATGAGTTTTGGAAGAGTAGAGTGCACAAATAGACCTCATTAAGTCCTTCTTCACCCTCCACTTGTTCCGGGTGCACGGGAGCAACAGCGATTGCGTAACCACACTGACAGTGGCTGCGAGAGAGGCTGACAAACACATACACACGCTCACAGCTGTGCAACACAAATCAGCTGGGATCAACCTTCTGTGCCGCCTAGTTGGGGGTCTTTAATGCTGTGGGGATAACATTGCTATTAGTGACTCGTTCTCCGTTTAAGACTGAAACTAAATTATACATAAAGCGGTATTGTCGAGTTTGAGAATTGAACGTCAAGCAATCCTTTTTGTAAGTGTTGCTTGATCCGTTTGATTGTGTACATTCGTACCTTGAGATACGAGTTCGAGCAAGCTTTTAATTATTGTACCTTGGCCACCTGGGGGCAGTATTTTGTAGACTAGTTGTTCTCAACCGCATCTTCCTGTTGCAGTTTCGATCCACTTTCATTAAGGTTAAGAACACTAATTTTGTTGTTTAAAAATAGCCTAGGAAAATACATGTACAGTTACAGTATGTTATATTTTTAAATGCTGTTTCAAATGACTGACTATAACGCCAGAAGCATATTAGCTTGACCCATTTGAGCCAAAGGTTGAGCTGCGGTTATACAGTAAGTAATCTATCAACTAGAGCACAAGTGAGCAACTGTCTTTTACCGCATACGTTTCATGTGGGAACTTGGTACACCTCCATTTTTGTACTTCAAAAATTGCTTTTTTTTTTAAAAAACAAACAAACTGACTTTCTATAGCCTAAGGCAAAAAAGCGATGTGGTTTAAACATGAAATATTTTGTGTTTTATATTTAGTTCGGCAGGTAACTAATTGGGAATGGTAATAAACACCTTGAAGACCCCTTTTGAAGAATTGTTTATCCGCCACATTGCTGCTTGTTATGACGCGAGTTGTGTTCATTGCCACCATACAGCAGCGCTCATATCTCGAAAATTTACACAAAGCAAAGATATCAGCCAAATGACGGTACGTATCTTAAAATTTTTTTTTTATTTACGTCAGTCCCTTATTTTTGCATGTAATAGATATTTCACTAAAATAAACTGACGTCTCATGATTTGCCATCATTTTGCATGATGTTTTGAGCTCCTTTTGTCTGAATTTTCCCGCATATCCTTCCAGAAAATCTTGAGCTCCATACAGTACTGTTTGTATGACATCAGAAGTGCCACGGTGCCAATACATCTGTTGATATTGTGTATATAATTCATATCTCCTGTAGGGTTCTCTCTGTCTCCCGTACTGTATACGGGTGCATCGAGATGAAAATAGCCCCAACAAATGGAACAAGGCGGATGGAGAAAGAGAGAGCGAGAGGCGGTGAGTGAAATACAGAATAAAGACAAAATGCAGCAAAGCAGAAGCAAAGAGCTACAGAGTAGTTGGGAGGCAAAATGGAAATAAAGGAGAATAAACACGTATGGGGGGGCTGAACCAAAGTACAGAGAGGCAGAGTGACAGTCTGAGAGGCCCTGACTTCCACTTGACTCAGTCATGGGAATGATTTGATTATTACCACATGAACAGCTGTCTTATGTAACACACACACACACACAGACCTAAATAATGGCAAAGGGGCCACATCCTGGACAGAAACCTAAAACAAGTACAGGTGGCCTACGCAAACAAAGTTATAATGCGAGTTGACGTGTGAAATGAGAGCAATTGTGTTCATCTAATAAAGTTTAAATAACATGCTACCAACTTGCAACTTGGGTTTGTTGAACATGAGTTAAATCCACCCATTTTTACACATCTTAGGGGGCAGCCATTTTGACTGAAAATGGCATCATAGTTGCTCAGGTAATGAATCGACCAATCACGATGCACCTGCTTTCTGTAGCTGAGCCCTGAGGAACTGTAATGTCATTTCCAGTTGATGGCACGTGACAAAATGGCCGTCCCCTGAGGTAGGTAAAAACGGGTAGGTTTTGCTGCTTAACTGACATTCGATGAGTGCAATATTGCACATTCAACATGTTATTGTCAAGAAAGATTTTGGGTTGACTTCCACTTGTCAAGTCAAGTTTATTTATATCGCCCTTAATCACAAAAGAGTCTCAAAGGGCTTCACATGCCCACAGTTGACAAGTATTAACGACATCCCCTGATCGAACTACAAGTGGGCAAGGAAAAAGTAAAAAAAAGGGGAAAAATAAGAAACCTTAAGAAGTTTGATTGCTAAAAATTATATGTAATGTTATAATAAACTGTTTGCAGTGTGTTTTTAATTACTATTACTGTAGAAAATGGCACGGAAAAACATAAAGTTGATGTACCTACTTTTGGGTATCCCCATGTTTTCCCTTTTCAACAAATGCTGGTGATTGGTGAACAAAAAAGGTCCGACATATGTTTTAGCACAGATAATTCAAATGTAACTTGAGCGTGATACAGTATAGTAGTTTGATCTGTCTGACATTAGAGTAGACTGTTCCTTGTGACCCCTCACTCGCACATAAAGTGTCATCTCATTTCAAATGCAATAATTAGTGACTGTTTTCATCTGTTGTGTGTCCTAAGATGTCTGGCAGTGTGTGTGTAATGTAAAAGCGGGATGTGGAGAGGGTTATGGTGGGAGAAGGTGCAGTGGTGGATGCATAATGAATGTTAAGAGCTTCAGCCCATGTGCCTGCTGTACAACAAGAACTTTATGTTTCACTAATAGTGATAATGAAGAAGTGATCATTCGACTGTACTGCCACTTAACATGCTATTTCCCCCTACATATGAAGACAAATTAAACTATATATGTACACACAATATACAACGACTCATTTATGTAGACAGGTGGAATGTAGAGTGAAAATTGTCTCACATTTATTTCTCAGTGCAGTGATGAGAAAACAAATATTTTCCCACCTAGAGGCCAGGGAACAATTGCGATTGTACGGTTATGTGCAGCCTGGTGTGGAAAGACACTGAAATGTGCTGAGATTTGATATTGACTCTTCGGATGCGCTATTCTTACGAGTCCAATTAAAAAGCCTTCAGCACTGATTGCCCTCATACACATCATGTGTGTGAAGCAAAACATCTCCTAGTAGATATAAAAAGACTACACCACTGTTGAAATGCCATGTTTCTGCGATTATGAAAATGAGATTAAGAGGAATAATTTCAAAACGTCTTCCAAAATGTGGCCAATAACCTGTGTGTGGCATGTGGCTGTGTTCAGAATGAAATTCATTCACATTGAAGCATGTTAAATGGAAGTGTCACCATTTAAAGTGCCTCTGATCAACACCAAATTAACTTAAGCAGTTCCTTAAGACTTTTCTGTGTGCTGACTTGCTACAACCCTAGTTAAGAGGGTGTGCACACTTGTGCAACCCCATTATCTCAGATGTTTATTTTTACTTCCACTCTCAATATTTTTTTTTCAACTGGGTTCTACAAGTTATTGGTCATATTATAGTGAAAAAAATTGTTTTGAAATGATTGATCTTGATAAATCTAGATTTTGAACAGGGGTGTGCAGAATTGTTATATTCACTCTACAGTTGTTTTTTTCCCCCTGTCAATTGCAATACATTTAGCGTTTTTAAGCATTCATAAGTCCAGTGTGCGCTTGGGGGGGGGGGGGGGGGGGGGGGGGGGGGAGTCCTGCGAGAGAGGGCGAGTGAGTGAGGTTGTCAGGCTTGGCGCAGAAATAACCTGCCAACATGACAGGTCAGCTCATAAAAATTTCACACATCCGATGTAAATGCGTTTTTAGAAAAGAAAAAAAATGGTGATTTAGCACAAAAAAAAAAAAACTTCAACAGGAACAAACAACCTGCATTGTTATTGTGTGTGTGTGTTTTTAAATCAGGCGCATCAATGAGAAAATAACTGTAGGTACGTACTGTATGTAATTTGGTCTATTGTGTGAATATAATGCAACTGTAAGCTGCCATTATCCTGATACAAGTCACCTTGTAAAACATTCTTGTATTTGATTTATCACAGTCATTGCATGTGCTGGACACCTCATGAGCTTCTTTAAATACACTTAAAGGGGGAGTTTACAGTGTTAAAACTGCTAGCAAGATTTGAATATTATAACCTCATTTACTAATCCCTCCCCACCCTTCAAGTCTCTTGTTATTCTCAAACATGGTCGTTCATCCTGGCATGCGATTATGAAAGTGCAAAGGCCTAATAAATAGTCACAGAGATGCATACTATCTCAAGCTTCAACAAAATAACAGCACTAGCAATACTAAGCTAGCATTAGCAGCACTGTAAGTTATCTGGTGTTAGCCACGTCTGCTGCGTTGGTAGTCTGACTTTGTAAATGAATGATAAGCTGTCAACCTCAGAGGAATAGCCATATTTTGTGTAGGACGACTTTATTTATTTATTTATATATTTATTTATATATTTATTTATTTATTTTTTATCTTAAAGAAAATACTTTTCTTCAGGAAGACTGGAGCGTCACAGTTCTATCAAAGGTTTGCTAACTTTCACGAAAAGTATTGGCAACTACCAGTCAGATGAAAGATATTTTCCACAAAAAAATTAAGGATTACAGTGACCCAATCGGAGTAAAGCGTTTTAACATACTGAATATTAATGAGGAAACAGCCCGTTCAAAATGAAAGATGTGTAAGACCAACCAAAATAGCTTCCAAAATGGCATCATGGGCAAATGCAAAAGCCTGATTAAAAGGACCCCAAAGAATATATTTAAAATAAAAGGTGTCGCATGGGACCTTTATGTGATGTTATTGAAAATTGCAAACTCTGCCTTAAACCTGTTATAAACGTACACATATATTTTTTTTCCCACACAAATACATACTATTAAGTATTCAGCAGGCTTTTGTCACTCTCCTCCCACCTCCTCCTCCTGCACATACTACAGTATATTCTCCACAAGCAGTTGAGGAAAAGGATGCAGACATTTGGGAGATAGAGAGAGAGAGAGAGAGAGAGAGAGAGAGAGAGAGAGAGAGAGAGAGAGAGAGAGAGAGAGAGAGAGAGAGAGAGAGAGAGAGAGACTTGCTTGTCCTGTCGAGGTCTCTCATGTCACAGCTCTGCCCCGAGGGCCTGACCTCAGCCTCGCCGACTGCAAACCAACCTGGAGAAGCTCACACGGCAGAGGAGGGAAGCGTATTTTGGAAAACAGTCAACCTGTGAAGCTGTATCAAGAAGGAAAAAGTGAACGATGGATTCATTTGTTTTTGATAACAGTCCAGAGGAGAACGTCTATGTTTGGTGATCGTGTTTTTTTGCAGGAGGGAGACACGGGGAAGAGGAAAAAGGGGAGGAGTGGCGCTGAACGCAGGAGAGAGGAGCACAGACGCAGGCAAACAAGAGGAGCTGAGAGATGCTGCACGGAAATGTAAGTGTAAATTCTCCTTCTTTTCTTGTTGTTCGCAAGTTTGATGTGATCTTCTGCCACTTTTCCACCTTGTTCCATTATTGCGTGCCCCCACCCCATGCTCCAATTCCGTCCATCTCCCGTGCTGTGTTTGTGTTTGGCGTGCATGCTGTCTCCCTTGTGCTCCGCAGGTCATGTTAACAGAGTAACGGTGCTGAGGAGGGAAAGGCCAGTGTCACAATGTATTAACATCAGCTTCACATGCAGAGCCCCACACACACACACACACACACGATGTGTTTGAACCACGCTCAGAGAAACAAGATCACTTTGTAGACGGTGCAAGGAAAGTCTCTTAGCATAATTGTCAGCTCGAATTTTAATTGTATTTCATTAGCAAGGACAAGAGTGGAAATCATGAGAGCTACTCTTCCCCCACCTAGCAGCTTATTAATTTATTTGGTTGTGGCGAGAGTAGCTTACTGTGTGAGGACTTGGCCTGGGGACATGAGGGTCCATGGGTCAAAATCCCTCTATGGACCAAAATATTCTGTCAAGGTGCCCTTGAGCAAGGCACTGAATCATCAAGCTGCTCAGAGGTGTTGACCTCCTCCAAGGTTTTAAAATAGTAGTATACAGTATTTATTCATTCTCACATTGGAAGTGGACTATTTAGTCATTCATTGAGGAAAGACACTTTCTCCAACTGTGTTATATGAATATTACTTGTGTCATGCGCCTTTCATCAGTTCAACACAAGACTGTCCAAGTATTTAAAACGAATCAATAGGGGTGTGACAAAAATGATTTGAATATTCTGTTTGATTTGAAGGATGTGAGCGCATAAAATCGAACCGAATCAAATCGTTCTACATACGTATTGAATCGTCTTTTATCATAAAGATAAATCTTTGACGGAAATGCCATACAGTATTTACAGTAGCTTACTAACAATTTCATTCATGTAGTGGTAGTATTTCAGGTTACTATTGTAGCTATGTACCTCACATGTTATGACGTGGCATGGCTCAGGTGGTAGAGTGGTCGTCTCCCAACTAAAAGGTTGTGGGTGTGATCCTGAACTGCCTTGTCGAAGTGCCCTTGAGCCAAGAAACTAAAACCCTCTTGCTCCTGTTAATAAGTGGATGAGACAACGTACTTTGTGAGGCAGGCGCGCAAAGTTGCTATCTCTTTATCAATGGTGAAACTCGATTTGAGATACGAGTGATTTGAGTCATGAGCATGGTCATGGAAAGAAAACTTAAGTGAAGGCATGACTATAAAGGAAAGTTTCCTATACAGCTGTGAAGGTATCCTTTATTGGATTAATTTTCAATTGAGCCAGTTAGCAGCTACTATTATCTGTCAGTACAATACAAACGCTACTATACACTGCAGCCCAATAGTAAACAAATTGTTGCATACCTCACTGTCACTGAAAACGTCTTATCATCAGGCTTGGGGAGTAACAGAACACATGTACCGGTGTTACATAATTAGGATACAAAAACGAAAAATCATCTATCACGCATTTAGACACCGTATTAGCCAATATAGCAACTGCTAATCTGGTCAATAAAAATAAAACTGCTTCTCGAGGTTGACGTCAAATATCAACATATCATGCCTATATGATCTTAATTTGTCCTCTCAGTTCCCCAGTCGACCCTCCCCAATTTCACTTGTTATAACAAATACTTGGTCATGTGAGAAGGTTTGAAAAACTTTTGTTATGAAGCTAGCAAATCTATCCAGCTATTTAGTGAGCTAGCTAGTGCTCTATGATGCTATCTGGCTAGCTAGTTAGCATGTCTGCCTCACAGTTCTTATATTTTTTATTTGAATTCAGGGTGCTCAGTTTTCTTTGCACATTCTAAAACCGTACACATTAAACAAACATTCATTCATCAAACATTCATTTGGTATTGTAGTAATTCAAAATGTATTAAAAGTAATCAATTTACGTTACTTTATTCTTATAGCACTTGGATTACATTATTAACTATTCCTATTTTATTTATTTATTTATTTATTTATTTATTTATTTACTTATTTTAACAGGTAACTAGTTAATAATTATGTATCGGAATACATTTTTAAAGTAACTCCCCCAACCCAGGTTATCAATTTGTGTAAAGGAAGATTATTTTAACCAAAGATTGTGCTGCTGGTGTACCTAATGAAGTGTCCAGTGAGTGAAAATGGCTGATCCCTTGCTTGGCAACAAGTTCTATCACTGTTGCCATCTATTAATGAGCTGTCTGCTGGCCCTGTGCCTCACAATCATCTAAATACATAACTGGGAAGTTCAGCAGCTAGCAACGTTCACACTACATGAGCATGTTACTGAGCCTGTAATGATTTTTATGAATTCAAGTCTTTAATACAGAAAGCATTCAGCCTCTATAGTGCAATAAATCCTTTTCTGCCGGCAGGGAGGAATGATTTTTGCTCCAACAAGCACAAATCTAAATGGTCGAATGCCAAGGCTGCGAGGAGGAAGGGAGCAGGGGAAGAAGGGCATCCGCGTCCTTTGGCACTCGCACTCCACATCCCAAAACCACCTCGACAGCCAGCTAATTTGGCATCGCTCTGAGGATGCCGTCCATGTTTGTGTCGTCTTGAGTCCCAATAGTGTGTGAGTGTGTGCGCGTGGCTGATGTGTCATTCTTGTAACAGTTAAATGTGCCTGAAGTGCTAAAGAAAGCTTGAAACGTGCATTTTACACGCCTCGTGGTTGCGCTTCCAGTATACACTTCAGCCCCAAATGATTGATACCCTGGCCAAAATTGGAGTTGGAAGGGGGTTTTATTGGTCAATGGGTCCTCTGGTTGGATTCACCAGACAAAGTGGCAAATGGGTGTAAGAAGTGCTGTTTTGTAAACAGTATAAATCAAAAAAGTTTTTCTTACTTTTAAAAATATGGTTCACATTTCTGATACTGAACATATTTGAGGAATGCCAATATTATGCTACATTCTCAAGGATCCTTGAGAAAATATTTATTTCATGTTGTGACTGTCACATTATGGCTTTAGTCTCCAAATATTCTGATTATACTTCCTCTATTATTTTATTATTTATATTATTTATACAATATTTTATTCCCATGACATGACTACTTTTGAAAAAATAAAAAGCACTGCGGCTCAAATACTCATTTTATATTCCTCATGGATCCTTCACTTCTTCATTCTCAAGTGCACGCCAGTGCTATAGTTTGTCTCCTTTACCCTTTAAGTCAGTCAATATGACGCGATGTCATTTGATAGGTGTGGAAAATAAAAAAATAAAAAACAGCTCTGCTCCAGACAAACTGGATCAAGTCGGTTGAATCACTTTTACTTTACAGCACTTACAGAACCTAATGACGTCGAGTATAAGCGCTCTTGTCAAAAACTGCCCTTACAAAGATAATCATGCTCAGTTTTGAGTGATGCTGTCAGAGCTATATTTATTTAGCAATGGTTGTAGTTTGCAGTGGGTGTAGAGCTGCACTGGATCATGCCAATTTGTATTTGTTATTTTGGCTTGCTCTATTCTAAAATAAATAAATAAATAAATAGTCTAATAATAAAGGTCTCTTTAATACGTCTGACTTAGTGAATCATGAATAAGTAAAGATAGAGCTTATATGACACAACTCTTGTCTGGGATGTGAGTAAGTTTCATGAATGAGCTGCTGGGCTGCATGTCTAGACAGTTCTATTAAGAGCTCTGTGTTTACTGTCTCTCCATTCGCTCTACATTTAGCTTGGCAGGCCATAACTACTGTTGCACTCATTACGATGTGCCTGTGTGGGGGCGTGTGCATGCGTGCGTGTGGGTTAGCCCTTGGGCTCTATAGTCGAAAAACAAATACCCATGGCTTTTTTTTGTTGTATTTGTATTGT
The DNA here is from genome assembly GCF_051991245.1 of Festucalex cinctus. Classification (NCBI taxonomy): domain Eukaryota; kingdom Metazoa; phylum Chordata; class Actinopteri; order Syngnathiformes; family Syngnathidae; genus Festucalex; species Festucalex cinctus. The sequence goes on from NC_135414.1 coordinate 26,194,485, forward strand.
TAATGAATGTGATTCAATTTGTCGTGCAAGATGGGATCGTTCCAAACATCTCTGAGTAAATGTAGTTGTAAAAAACATTGCTAGTTGCTACATGTTTGACATTGATGTTTGGTTATATTTCCTGCATTTATTGGCTTATTAATTGATTTTATAGCAAAAAAAACAAAAATAAAACCTGCACCAATGCATGCTAGTGTGTTAATTTTGCCACCTCTGATAATTATCTTAGATTTAGCTAATGGCAGCTCAGTGATGTGTTAGCCTTTTTTTTTTTTTCCATGATGCTTCTTATTGCGTTCCATAGCAATAACCCGATATTGTTTTGCTGGTGTAAATGGCACTTGAGTCTACCCAATGTTGTGTCCAATAATCGCGCGTTTCCAAATTGTTTGATGAAAACCGTTCTCTCTTTCTCCTCTGTTATTTGTCGTTTGTTATGAAGAGATGAGTATGAGAGCGCCGTTGAGGGCTGAAGAAGATTCCAATAAGATCAACTCCCTGTGAAGTGATGAGCACTCAGACCGCAGAGAGCCCCGACACGGCTGTGATGGTGGTCTCCAAGGAGATGGCATTGCTTAGCAACATACTGGCAGCTTACACCTTCATCACAGGTACGATACATGTTCAGAACATGTCATATATGGCAGTCTGAATATACTGTGCATCCTCTGTGACTATATCTTTTTCGATGTGGTCTCACAAGTGCATATTGTAAGTGTTATATTACGAAAATGAACTTTTTTCCCCCCCAGAAAGTGCCACTGCAACAATGTGAAAGAGACAGAATATATTGGGTTAGGCAGTTGTGTTATTGAACCCAAAGGAAATTCTGGGATACGTCGCAGCAATAATAGTAAAAAAAATAATCATAATAATACAAATTAACATCTGATGTCTATCAGGAAATGTTAAAAACAAAACAAAACAAAAAACAAAAAAAAAACAATGCTCTATGCGCCCCCAATAGTCTAAACATGGCATTATGATTAATTTTTTTTAAAGTTTTTAAAAATAAATCAGCCTTCGTGTTTAAGCAGTTTCTAAGTACTATATATTCTTTTAAGCAAATACTTTTTAAAACTTTTTTGTGACTACTTTTACTTAAGTAATATTATTAGAATTATTAGAATTTTTGGCTACTCTATCCACCTCTGGGTAAACGACCAATCATGGCTCACTTGTTTGAGTTTGGTCATGTGACATGTGTAAGAGGTCATTTTCAGTCAAGAGTAAGTGGCAAAATGGCTGTCCCCAGAATTGGATAAAAATGGTGGATTTTGCTGCTTCATTCAGATTTCACAAATGCAACATTAATAAGAATAGCATATTTAGACTATGGGATTGCATAGGCTTTATTTTTGAAAATATTTTTTTTTATAGTTGGCTGTGACCATTCCCAAAAAGGCAAAGTCCTCCTCGCAGTTCCGTCGGCCTGAGCTCATCTGCAAAATAAATTAACAGTATCATGTCTAATCTTCCTCTGTGCAGAGATACGCCTTGTGTCGCAAATGATTCATAACTGTCATGAAAATAATTTCATCTCATGAGCTCTAACGACACAGCAGTTAAGAATCACGGATTTAAATGTGTCTCTCAGAAACTGTTGGGTGGCTGGATTTTTTAAAATAGCAAATAAATCAATACATAAATAAATAGAACTCTAGTGTTTAAACAAATGATGAAAGTTGTTCTGTCTGTGATCTCTCTCCGTCAGACCAACCCGAGAGGACGGCGCTGGTGTTTCTGGGCGGCGTGTCTGTCGGCCTGCTCGTCACGCTCTGTGCCGTCGTCTTCCAGATACACTGCCGCGCCGACTGTCACTATGGCAACAGTAAACACCCTCGCCATCGCCACCACCACCACCACCGCCACAGGCGGCACCATCACCGTCACGTCTGTCAGCACCACCAGCAGCACGTCGACGCCAACCCGGACAACATGGCCGTCGTCGCCTCGGAGGTGGCCGGACCGGCCGGGGACAGCGAATCGGAGGACTGGGATGAGATGACGGACATGTCGTCGCGAAGGCGCAGACGCTTTGAGAGGGCCTTGCTGCACGCCAGCATGTTTACATCCGCTGAGGGTATAATTTTACATGCAAACTCACAAAAAAATGTGTACACACCAGAGGGAATTGTTGCTTAAAGGGTTGTAATACAACAACATGGTTGTATTAGTTAGCACGTATATGGCTTTTTACATTGTGTGTTAGCATTAAGCTAGAATGCCTTTTTTTTGCTTGTTATTCCCTTCTTTTTGCAAGGGTAATTTGAACACACATGTTTCTTAAAAATAGAAATGAGTTGCAGTGCTCAAAGATAATTTGATGCTGATGTGAATTGATGGTCATTGAGGATGTGTGTGTGTTTGTGTGTGAGATCAGAACTAGACCGGGCCCAGCGGCTAGAAGAGCGGGAAAGGATCCTGAGAGAAATCTGGATGAACGGACAGCCAGACATCAGCACAGTCACTCAGAGCCTCAACAGATATTACTGACAAAAGAAGAAACACTTTGAAGGATGGAATGGAAGGAAGGAAGGACTAAAACGAAAGATACAAAAAGCAACAGAGGACACGTGTACATGTGTGACCTCGAATGAACAAAGGGGCTGTCCACGCATTTGCTCAAACGTTCGTTTTGTGTTGCAGACACAATTAAAATGGTGCTTTTGTATACATAAGGAATGTGAATATGTTTCTCTTTATGGGATATATGTTTGTTATTCCATCTTTTTGATGCTTTGGAAGATGAAAAAAGAAAACGCAGAAGGGAATAATGGACATGATGGTTTAATTCTGGTGCTTTTACTGTTGTTGTACGTCGCATTCCTTAAATAAAGTGGATGCATACTTAAAGAAAATGAGTGAGTTTATTACTTGGGCCTGTGTTGCAGCAGTTTTTTTTGTTTTGTTTTTTTTTCATATGATGCAGCTTTGTCACTGGCAGGGGCCAAGCAGGGAAAATATCACTTTGGGCCCAACCATTTCCATGCCGCAAGTTGAAAATGTCGTTTCTAGAGCGCCTGTCAGTATAAAACGCCAGGAGAATTTTCTCCCCGTCCCTTATCACTGATCAGAACATTAGATACACCTGATATCCAATACCAGTATCAAAACTTATCTTTGCAAAGATAATATTTTTAAAGGGATTCATTTTACAATATGTAAGTTATTATAGCTGTAGTGACCCAAATTAATATGCAGCCATGACTCCGGAGAAACTGCTATAAAATGTCCATAAAGTAATGAATATTTAGTTGATTGATGCAGCAATATTTTTCATATACTGTAGTTAGTTTGCTCTCAGAGGTCTTTATAAAAGCTGAAATGGCTCCCCACTCTTGTGCTACTGGTATATCTTGTTTCTGTGACAAAAAAAAAAGGTAATCCCTTGTACATGTTTTGTATTGTTCCGCCCTCGTGTGGTAAAAAGCTGATACCACATGCATCCGAACGCATCTCCTTGTGCCCAAATGAGCCCGCACAACCGTTGACACTGTAACCTAGAAGCAATTTGCATTGTGCTGCATTGGTGAAGTATCGGAAATGCCCGGATGTTCGGAAATGTCATTCGTGTTTATTCAAAGTTCATTATAAATAAAGTTGAGTTTTCCAAATTAAGATGACGATTTAAAAAAAAAAAAAACATTTCCCCTGTGCAGTGGTACAGAGACTGAACAGGCAGATTATCTTTTCGTTGCTTCCGCGCAAACTTTATTTTAGCTTTTTTCCACCAACATACAGTGCGCTCAAAGCAAGCTCCACAGCTCCCATATACTTTCTGAACCAATAACGCCCCCTGTGTCAATGTGCGGCACTGCAACACTCTATCCCCCAATTTACAACTAGGCTTGGCCTGTAACAATTACTTTCCACTCAAATAAATAAATAAATAAATAAATAAATAAATAAATAAATAAATAAATAAATAAATACATTCATTGTAAGAAAACACATTAAATAGAATCAGAACATAAGTTAAATATGTAAACAAAAAACAGTTCTCTTTATACTTTTCTGCTGCATGGCTGCTGTCTCTTTAACCGGAGAGACGGGAGCGCGCAGCCCAAGCGTGCGCGTTCTGCAGCAGCTGGAGCGACCGCCGCCCCCCACCGCCCACCGCCCACCCCCATCTCTCTCTCTCTCTCTCTCTCTCTCTCTCTCTCTCTCTCTCTCTCTCTCTCTCTCTCTCTCTCTCTCTCTCTCTCTCTCTCTCTCTCTCTCTCTCTTTGACAGGACCAGAACGACTACGGGTCGCCAACCCGCAAACCAGGTCTGGTCTGGCTTTTCCGGATAAGCGTGTGTGTGTCTGGGGGGGTCCGCCATGAGGGACTACTCGGCCCCTGCGGGCCATGGAGGCTCCTGTATGGCCTGCTGCCAAGTTTGTGTCTACTTCTTCACTGCAGTCCTCCTTGTCGCAGAGAGGACGGCGCGTGAGTCCTACCTGGGACACACACACACACACACACACACACGGGACATGCATCCATCCACTTTCACATGCACTAACCTGCATACATTAAACACAATAGACTAGTTATTTCTGATTGACTGTAGAGGAGATTGGGTAGGTGGGGGTGATTGGTGCAACTATTCGTGAAAGTTACCTTTGCTGTGTGACGTCACGGACTGCAGCAGTGCATGATGCTACACCCTGCATGCATGCCATCAGAGCAAAAGTGCAGACTCATGCCTCATGCTTTCACCCCCTCCGTGCTGCATCATCCCAAAATGATTTATTCCGCAATTAAATTGAGGACTGTAAGAGCATAATGACACATTGCAGCTCTACCCTTTATTTGGGGAGGGTGATGGGATGGGGCCTTGTTATGGCGGGACCCATGCAGCATTCGCGTGAAGGTTTGGATTTCAATATGTGAGTGGAAGGAGGGAGGCCGGGCTGTTATAATGTTCCTCAGATGGGATGAAGAGCATACAGAGGTCATATGAATGCTGATGAGGAAGTAGCCTAGTAGAGGGGAGGCTTTCATGAACTTTAATTGACAAGTTTATGAGGAATTTATAGGAATTAGTATCAAATACAAACACCTGACCTTTTTTTTTTTTTTTTTTTAACCATATATCCATTTTCTATCATGCTATGTACCTTATTAGGGGTGATGGGTTAGCCAGAGCCTGTTCCAGATGACTTTGAGCCAGAGGTGGGGTCTATTATGGCACATAAAAACAAACACCATTTAAAAATTAAGAGTTAAAAATATGTTTGTTTGTTTTTTTTTAACAGAATTTTGTTTCTAATGCATATTTCTACATGTTGCAGTAACGGCTAACCTTCCATTAGTGATAGGCATTTGACTTTTAGGGGGGAAATGAAAAATTAACCTCTTCATTTTTTTTTTATTTTTTTTTTTCAATTAAGATTCTCAACTCCTGTTTCCGTACAATAAATGTCATTGTGGAGGTCACATATAGGTGAAATTATGTTTAACATTCTTTAGAGACAGCCAACTAGTTTACTCTGAATCAACAGTGTTGGTTGCTGTGCACTTCATTTTTGCCTTAATTGCATCACAATACAATTACTGTCAACAAAATCAATCCACTTACTCATTATTTGCTCAGGTACACATGTAGTATCTATATATCTAATAACGATAGCCAATAAGAAATTACCACTACCGTAAAGTTACTCACTTGAACCTGTTTACATTGGCCGGCCATTCTGTAGTAGTCTAAATACCCCCCCCCCCCTTTTTTTTTTCTTTTAGTGATCTACTGCTTTGTGTACTATCTGTGGGTGGGTCACAACTACTGCTACGCCCATCTGGCAGGCTTCACTGCACTCTTCCTGCTACCAGGTGAGCTCAATAGATAGATAGATAGATAGATAGATAGATAGATAGATAGATAGATAGATAGATAGATAGATAGATAGATAGATAGATAGATAGATAGATCAACTTGAGCTAGCTAGCTAGCTTTATACTGACTCACCTATAACACCAAGAACCCACTGTGTGTATTCCAGGTTGGGGTCCACAGTGGCTCAGCTATCTGTGGTACCTCTCAGATGGACGGATCCGCAGAAAGTCTCTCACCTGGACTCACATACTGCACTTGGGCATCTTCAAAAGGTAGGTTGTGCTGTGCATTAGGCAAAGTTAATTGTGTTTCTTAAATGCGCAGTGGTCACATCGGGTTTTTACCTGAGAAAAATCTGGCATTGCAGTACTTAATGTGTGCGCGGCCTTGGCAGGTTGTGGGACTGCATGCGTCTTCCAGACATGGACGTGTACGGAGAGATTATGCAGCAGGCCGACGTGTCCGCCTTACGCCTGTTTGAGGCCTTGGTGGTCACCCTCCCCGAAACACTGCTACACACTTACGTGCTCATCTGCACCGACATCGGCATCAAGTCTCCAGGTCGGGAAAATAATGTCACGCTAAGATTTGTATGTGAAGGGAGGGAGTATTGTAACCATAATAATATGTGTTGAATTTCTTAAATAGTGGCTAGCTAATAGAGCCTGTGTCCTAATCGTTGCCATGTCAACCACTAAACACAATGACAAATAAATGTCTCCCTCAAATAGAAACCTACCTTTCTTACTTAGCATATTAGGAACAAAATGGGTACTAAATATAATGACCTAAATTCACACAGAAGGCACAATTGAACTTGATTGCAAACCAAAACATAAGCACCAAAGTACAGTATGTCAACAATTGTTTCACACTTAATGTCTTTCTGTCTTCCCCCAGCATCAGTGTGTTTCGCGGTGTGTTTGTTATCTCTGGCCTGGGCGTTGGTCCTGTACGCCCGAGCATGTCACCTCATCAGACCAGGGCACCTGCAAATGACCCCCGCAGCCATCTTCTGTCGACTCCTGTGGAGGGTAAACACTATTTCTGACAGCCTTTCTGACGAAATCCATTCCTCACCGATTTAAGTTGTGTACTTTGCACTGTGCATGTTTTCTGTGTGCGCAGGTCAGTATGTTGGGATCTCGATTTGGCGTCCTCATGCTTTTCACACGGGTCTTCAAACAGTGGGTTCTTGGTGTTATAGGTGAGTCAGTATAAACCGACGTGAGTTCATGGTTTCAAATCAAATATACTATAATAGTATTTTACAAAGCACAGCATCATATACTGATCTAGTATCTATTCATCTATTGACTTGAGCTAGCTAGCTAGCTCGCTAGATCAAGTTGATCTATCTATCTATCTATCTATCTATCTATCTATCTATCTATCTATCTATCTATCTATCTATCTATCTATCTATCTATCTATCTATCTATCTATCTAGCCAGCTAGCCAGCTAGCTAGCTAGCTAGCTACTGTATAAGGTATCCTTATACAATGCATGGTAAATAGCTAGATCAACTTGATCTAGCTAGCTTCAGCATTTGCAGATTAATAAAAAAAGAAAGTGAGTGGTGTTTTCTTATGATTTTAAAAGATTTTTGGGAGATTTACAATATGGGCCAGCACATATTTTGTCCATATTTAAAATAGTATATTTGTCTTATCCTAAGTGACCCCCATTAGCGGTGATGAAAAATTGTGGTCCCCTTCATCATTTAAGTTGCCTATCCCAGTTGTATAGCAATATAAAATTTAGCATATTATATAGCATAGCATAAACAAAGTAGTTCAGAAAGTATAGTAGTAATGTCATATCTGAGCATAGTGGCCTAGGTCAAGCGAAGCTATATGTACTATACACAAACTAATTAAGTGTTAACTTTATCCATGATTTTTTTTTTTTTTTTTTTTTTTGCTTAATGTGTCAGGTGTGCACTGGTTGGGGGCAACATTCTGGATGGTTTCTCAGCAGACTGACATCATACGATCAACCAGTCGATGGAGAATCTTCAATCTGATTCTTGGAGCCATTCATATCTTCTTCTTCCTCAACGTGAAGTACGGTCCGTCACGCTTCCGTGTGGCTGGATTCTATCTGGTATGTGATTCGGTGTGCGCGTGCGTGTGTGTGTTGTTTATGTTTTGTTCTGTATTTAGGTGATAATTGTTATGATTCTCCACCTTTGTTCTGCTGTATCATCAAATACTGTGGAAAATTGCGTAATTTGTCCCAAAATTATTATTTAGACAATGTATCTTTATTCATCTTCATTGAAGGCTATTTAAAAACTGTCCCGAGCTGTGTGTAAATGTTTTATGTGTCCGAGTGTGGTACATGTAATGCTAGTGGTCGTGGGCGCCCTCTAGTGGTAAGCGAAGAATCACTACATTAACCGTTCAGACAAAACGTTCTTAAAATCCAATGGAGTACTTTTGTTAAGTACAGTTTAGCTGTAGTTAACTTTTAAGTGAGTTAGTTAGAGTTGTTAAATATGCATTTTTAGGAATATAGTCTCTGCCTGATTTTTGATGAACATTTCGGCCTACTAAATGTGCCCACTGATTGGCTGGTGTCCACAATTTGTGTGTGGTCTTCAACTTCAGGTAATGTTTTTAGAGAACGTTCTCCTCCTGCTGGCCTCGTCCTGGTTGTTCAGCATGGTGTCATGGGACACGGTGGCCATCCCGGTCGCGGTCATCTGCAGCTTCCTTATCGGTGAGGCGAGCTCAGTGCCTGTCAGTAGTTTCATTTCTTTCCGTATGTTTCATCGACGAGCTTCACACGTTTTATATCCGCGTTCATCTTTACGTCCACAGGTGTGATCTCGTTGGTGCTGTACTATCGCTTCCTCCATCCCAAATCCTTTGAGATCTTCCAGAGTATTCGTCGCAGGGGGTTCAGCGGCGCCTGTATGGAGAGTGCATCCATACTGTCGTTGGAGGAGAAAGTCACGCCTACTTTCCATCGCCATGCAACACTGTCTGGTCTGTTTGGTCTTTCAATGAACCAATCAGTCATACATTGCAGCAATTTAGGTATTCCTCAATCATGGCTGTGGTTGTGAATCAAATCAGGAGGCGGCACCCTGATGGACCTCCCACTCCAGTGGGAGGGCTGGAGGCATCATCACTGGCTGCTGATTCGGTTGGCTCTGAAGACAGGAGACGTGCCCAAGATCTGGTCCTTGTACGGAGAAGGCGGTCTTGCTGGACTCATGGGTCTGTGTGAAGAGATTCACTACGGCAATGAACCTCGTCGTGTACCGCAGGTGTGTTGTTGTCTTGCCCGGATGGACTACTCAAGGAAAATGTAGGCCGTGTCAAAAGGGAAGAGAAGCGGCAGCAAAACAGACCAAAATGCAGATGTCAGGTGGTGAGATTTTTTTTTTTAGGGATACGTGCAGCTCAACCAGGAAAAAGTTGGATTTATAATATTATTATATGAATAATATCGAAGAACAAAGTTGGAATGTTGCAAGAAAGAAAGTCTTTACGCTTAAATTATTATTATTATTATTATCAACTTTATTATAAAAATATTATGACTTTTTTCCTCATAAAACATTATTTCCGTAAAATAGTAATAAAAAAATTGTCACATTATTAGTGAAGAAAATTGAATTTTTTTCTTGTAATAGGATTAATGTCATTTCTGTAAAATAATGACTTTTCAGTATTTTTGCCTCATTTTATTCTCAGAAAATATGATAATTTCTCATCAAAAATGGTTTTATTCTCAGTAAAAGGATGACTTTTTTTCTTTTTAAAATTAGGACTTTGCTTGTCAAATTAAAACTTTATTCTCATACAATCATGACTCTCCTTCGCAAATTACAACTTTATTCTGTAAAATTGTGACTTTTCTTGCAATTATCAGCTGTTTCTTAAAATTTTATGTCCTTGTTATTATTTTATTTATTTTCTTTCAGCGTGTCTCTGATTGGCATTGCATGGTCAGTTAATTAATAGGAAAAAATATCAATCAATTTCCGTGAATGTTTGTGGTGTGATTGGCCAGGGAAGAATCCATTGATAATGAAAACAGTTGAAAATGCGCATAGAAGTCACGATGGAACCCAACCTCCAGCCACATTCTGAAAATGGTCCAATTCATCTACTTCCTAACACCTTCAAACAGATGAGCAAATGCTCCCTTTGTGTCATTTCGGCTCTTCTTTGTTCCCCCGTCAGGCTCCGCGTATCCCCCCGCAGGTTCCTCAGGTTCTACAACCAGCTCCTCAGCCACCCCCACCTCAGGAGACCCCAGCTCCACAGGTAAATGCTTCAGTTATGCTTCAATTCCACCCATCAGTGACAGCAGTTTTCCCCATTCAAAGACATTATACATTCACTGCCCACTTCATTGAGTACACCTGAACAGTCATGTCCAATACAAGCCAGTTATAAATAATCCTGATTTTCTAAATACAGCATAATAATGTTCCGTTTGTCTCTCTGTGCCTTCTCCAGGAGAGAGAAGTGGCGCCGCCACCAAAGCCAGCTCTTACAAATGTCATAGCCAGACCTGTGAGGAAAGCTCCTCCCACCACAATCCACGACATTCGACTGGTTCCAGAGATCATCCCGGTGCACGAGGCCATTCTTGAAGAGCTCACGGAAGATTTCAGTGCTCCACAGACAGACGATAGAGGTTGGTTGGTTTGCAACACACAATTAACAACACGGATACATCAGTGATGTACAGTGTTCCCTCGTTTATCGCGGGTTCATCTTTCGCAGCCTTTTTACAGCGTGTTTTTTTTTTTTTATGGTTTTTGGTTTGTTTATTTTTTGGGGGCTTTGCGCGGCCGTATCTCTCGAACCCTGCGCCCGACCGGGGACGTATGGGCATCAGCAGATTCGTCTCAACGAGACCTTTCCAACGGTGTCGTCTGTCCCGTCGCTCCACCACTTTACATTCCGGAGATTTAAAAAACAAAACAAAACAAAAACAAACAAACTGTGCAGTAAAAAAAGAATATATGATGAATGAAAAAGCTAAAGTAAAAATCATACCAAAACTAAAAACATTTAATAAATGAAAAAATATACATAATTAATGGGAATAAAAATTTTTTAAAAATTAACGCGGATTTCCATTATCGTGGGTAGTTTTTGGAACGTAACACCCACCTGCGATAAACGAGGGAACACTGTACTTATTATCCATTGGCCAACATGAAGAATGTATTTCAATCTTTTTGTTTTGATCTAAAAAAAAACTTGCTATTTATTAAAATTGTTGGAAGTACACATCTGGAGAGGAGGTAATTCTCCTTGTGCACTGTCTGACCATGAGAGCGCCACTGCCACCTACTGCAGTGGATGTGCAATTACCAAAATTATTACTATTATTCTTAAAATGATTATTAAAATTATTATATTTATTATTATTATTATTATTATTATTATTATTATTATTATTATTATTAATTATTACCAACTTATTCTAGTACGGTAACAACAAAAAAAAGGACAGCTATAAGCACAAGGGAGCTCTTCACTGTATATTATTAAAGGGATACTTGACTCATTGAACAATTTTCAACAGTAAAAATATTTTGTCCAGAATGAATTTGATAACTTCATTATTTTTCATGTACAATTAATACCTTTAAAAAACAATTTTTATAGAAAAAAATACATGAAAAATAATGAAGTTACCACATTATTTATAGACAAAACATTAACTTTTTACTGCTGAAAATAGCTCAATGAGTCAAGTATCCCTTTAATTGTGCCTATTACTTAACATCATGCATCCTTTTTAAAGGTGATGAAGAGTTTCAGAGTGCGATTTACGGCTCACCGACTCTTTCATCACCTGCCCAACCGGGAAGCCTGCACCACGTCGACAGCAATGCCGCCACCCTGACCGAGAAGTCGTCCTCCGCTGCTTCTTTGGACATCAAGACCCCCGGCTGGTCACCCGAACGCCGCTCCCCTCTCCTGATCAGCTCCCCGGACAAGAATTCGGCCACGCCATTAGATCCTAACACTACCTCGTATTTCAGCGTAGATGCACCGTCTCCCTCCAGTGGGAGCTACCTGGGCTGGGGGTCCGAGCTGTCGCCCATCTCCACCTACAGGAGCCCCTACCGCATCAGGGAGGCTCGTTTCGTCCCATCTACCCCGCGTCCGGAATCCCGAGCCGGGACGGAGAGTCCAAGTCCGTCCCCGGTTGTTATCATCCCCGCTACGCCCGGTACGACCCCACGCGCGACCCCTAGTGGCACCCCTGGTTCCATCACCCCTGCGGCCTCCACGCCCACCGCCTCCACTCCTGGCGCTGCCAGCCCTGCTAGTGCCACGACACCCGGCACCCCGATAGTGCCGCTCACCCCGGTCATCTCCCACGCCCGCAAACAGATGATCCAGTTTGTGGACGGCAGAGAGAGGGCCGTGTAAGAAGGATGAAGGAGCGACAGTGCTCACTGACCACAAAATTAGGTACATGTGCAAAGAATGTATCAAAAATTTGAGTATTTTGGTAGCCATAAGGGTATGGTAAAAATTTTAGGAACAGATCCCGGCATGATTCAATGCACTTGTGCACCACTGTGATAATAAACGTAGGTCATTAGTCCAAATTAAAATCATTATTATGATTGACTGACACAGCGCTTGGCACATGGACCGCATCGTTGTTCAATTTACGTTATCAAAAGTGCCGTAATTTGTTGCATTAATTCAGCCATGTTCACCTAAAATTGGATAAATACATTTTTTTTTATTCAATCATCTCATTAAATAATTGGTAAAGTGAATTATTGTGAATAATGCAATACAAATACTGGTAAAATAACATTATTTTACAGATACATTCATTTTTAAATAAATTGTTAATTCATACTAATGTATGAATGTAATCAAATGTATGTAATAAATTAAATGTAATAAATAATAATTATAATAATAATAATTAATAATAATAATAATAATAAATAATTAAATGTAATAAATTACCTCTTTTTCCACCCTTTTTTTAAACTTCATTTATGGCCCATCTGACCACTTTTAAAAATCAAATATACCCCTTGAGCACATCCCTGCTTATCAGGGTGCAGGTGTACCTAATAAAGTGTCCAGTGACGGAAGAATACACAAAATGAAGCGCTTCTTCTCCCAGTTCGTTACCAGTACACAGAAAATGTGTAGGAAGTTGCTTGGTGGGACTCAGTGATGCAAATTTCCCAATAAAACCAACTTAACTTACTGAAACAAAACCATAAAAAGAGAAAAAAATCCCATTAAAAACAATATGAGGAAGATGTCAAGACAAGATGAGAAAAACTGGTTTATGGTGATATTTGAGAAGATTTTTTTTTTTCCCCCTAAAGAATCAGTTTACATTAAATGCTGTTTTCCAGGGTGCAGCATTATTTTCTAAACCTCCTGGGTTTTTGTGAATTCTTACTTTTACTAAACAATAGCAACAAACTATTGTTTATTCATTTAGAAAAACAAATAACAGTTGATAAAATGTTAACCTTTCAAGGATTTCATACTTAAATTGTAACTTTTAGTTGTTACAAGTTTATTATTTGTTAGTCACCAGAGTAGCGGTTTCAGTTAGTGTTTCGTGCTTTTGCTTCCTAGTTTTTGTCTTTCCACGGAACTTCTCTTAAATGGTGAGCTGAAAATATATCCAGTTTGCACTTTCAACATGTAGCTGATCTTAGCACTAAAACATTTTTTTATTTAAAGCCGCCTTCGGAACAAACTACAACACAGTACATGAAATAAAATGAGCGGGGTGGAAAGAAACAGCTAAAAATCAACAAGTGCATGGTAAAATGAGTAAAATAAATCATTTATTTCAAAAAAAGCAGCAGCTTGCTTTGCGGAGCTTAAAGTATTTCTTTGTTTTTCTCACTCTACTGCACCACATTGAAAACTCCTACTAACATGTTGCATTTCATTGGGATCTTGTGATGAGGGAGATTTAGCAGCACAGAACGGATTTGAGTCCTGCCAATAATGTTTGATATTATGAAAGCTATTTATTTGAATAATCTACTCTGTTAAGAGGTCGTAAGTGAACTGCTCTTTTGAGTGCGTAAGAAACGTTTGTCAAATACATCAAGAGAAGCGATGTGTGATTATGAAGAAAATCTGCATGAGGATCACATGCACCTGCTGCACATACTGTAGAAGACATTGCACATGCTTGGATGAGAACGCCACAGCAATAAAGCAGTAATGACATGTAACTTTGTGCTTTAATGGAAAATGTACATGCTTTAGATTGCAGAACCATTATCACGAATTGGTGTGAGTGTGCGTCCGCCTAGTAGCCTAGAATGCATTGCTTTAAAGTTATACACATTTTTTTGTCTTGATTTTTTTTTACTTTCACACATTTGAGATGTGTGGACATAAATTGTGCAATATGTTGACGTCTTTTGTCATTGTCAATAGACACTCAACACTTCATCTCTACTGAGATTTGCACTGCTGCTGTGATTGATGGTGCCGAGACACTAACTGTGCTATAGATGTGACAAAATAAAGTCATTAACCCCTGAGGAAAAGATGCTCTGTGTGATGCTTTTTAACTGGCTGATCAAACTCCACAATTCTGTAGCTCTTGCTCAACCTGCTTGGTAAAACAATAGCGGCAGTATTTTTCCATAATCATCATTTCTAATGTCAGCCGACAGTGCCAGAAGGAAGCGAGAGCGGCTAGCTATAATTCAGCATATTCTCTGTGGTTGGCCTGTGAAAATACACGAACATACACATAAATACATAAAATCACTATCAGCTCAAAATTTGAAAATTGGTGTAATAGGAATATGAGTTTATAGGCTGCATGATGCTTAGACTTAGACTGTTTTCTATAATGACAGAATATATGCTAATTATTTTTTAGATCAAACCTTTTTTATTTATTTATTTATTGGTACTAGCGGCCATGTCAAAAGTTATTTTAGTATATTCCACGGGAATCTTAAAAATGGATGGTGGGCCAGTAAATTATGCACAGTTGGACACTATTTAGAATGTGCCAAAAAAAAAAAAAAAAAAAATCTGTCAAACATGAGGACAATTTGAATCAGACATTTTGGACTGATTGTGATTTGGAGGAAGTCAATTCGAAGTATGAAAACATAAGCAACAAAAGAAAAATAATTAACTCTCAAGTGTTTTATTCTACTACTAGTAGTAGTTTTTCAGTTTGTGCCCATTTTGGGAAAATCGAAGTATATAATATTTAGGAGCCCCCCCAACCCCCCCCTCCATTTCTTCGTTTGACTGCGTTTTTTGTTTTTTTTTGTTTTTTACTAATGTCAGTTGTTTTTTTGTTTGTTTTTAGGGCCCGAGCAGCGACCGCTGCGAGGTCCCTATTGTTCCTGAAGGAATTCTTATTATTAGGGCCCGAGCAGCGACCGCTGCGAGGTCCCTATTGTTCCTGAAGGAATTCTTATTATTAGGGCCCGAGCAGCGACCGCTGCGAGGTCCCTATTGTTCCTGAAGGAATTCTTATTAGGGCCCGAGCAGCGACCGCTGCGAGGTCCCTATTGTTCCTGAAGGAATTCTTATTATTATTAGGGCCCGAGCAGCGACCGCTGCGAGGTCCCTATTGTTCCTGAAGGAATTCTTATTAGGGCCCGAGCAGCGGCGGCGGCGGTGCCGCTGCGAGGCCCTATTGTTTTTGTAGGAATTCTTATTAGGGCCCGAGCAGCGGCGGCGGCGGTGCCGCTGCGAGGCCCTATTGTTTTTGTAGGAATTCTTCTTATTATTATTCTTATTATTATTATTAGGGCCCGAGCAGCGACCGCTGCGAGGTCCCTATTGTTCCTGAAGGAATTCTTATTATTATTCTTCTTCTTCTTCTTTGTTATTATTCTTTTCCGCAAACAACCACATTTTTGAGGCACTAAACATGAACGAAAACTCACCAAACTTTACACGCAGATCGGGTCTGGCGAAAAATTTGATATTTTAAAGTCGCCATACATGATAACAGAAAAATGGCTCTGTAGCGCCACCTACATAGGTTTAACGGATCCCTGTCCCGCTACGATTGTCCTATGGCTACGAAAATTGTGTGGCACCTGTAGCACATCCAGATGAACAAAAACCTCTTTGATATGTGTACCCTAAAATAGACAGGATGTGAGGTATGAGTATTTGAATGTCCAATTTTGGCCCATTTTTGCACATTTACAGGGGTCATACTTTTGCCCGCTTCTCCTACACGGTTAACCCGATTGACTTCAAACTTGGGCTGTACCATCTCAACACCTGGGACAACATCATGGTAAAAAATCTAAAGTTTTTGACATACTATATGACGGTGGCGGGGCATCAAATTTACAGTTTCAAAATTCTTACTTAACGAAGCATTGCCGGTGGTACGTTTAATCTAGAGCTACGAAAATTGGTACACATATGTAACAGACTATGATCTACAAAAAAGCCTGTTGGTGCCATATGCTAAACCTAACAGGAAGTCCGCCAGAGGCGAGGCATCAAATTTTGTGTTTCAAAATTCTAACTTAATGAAGCATTCCCGGCTGTACATTTCACCTAGAGTTACCAATATTTGAAGACATATGTAACAGCTCTCAAGGTACAAAAAACTATTTTTGAACCATATGCTAAACCGAACAGGAAGTCCGCCATTTTGATTTACTTTGGAACGTGTTGCCATTTTTTGGGCCATTTCATAGGGGTCTTATTTTAACGAACTCCTCCTACAGAGTTTATCCGATCATCTCCAAACTTGGTGTGATTCATCTTAAGATGTTGAAGATGAAAAGTTATTGAAAGCTTTTTATTTTGTCGCACGCTGTTGCCGTGGCATGCACAGTTTGCAAAGGAAAAAATTACTTCTTAATGAAGCATTCCCAGTTGTACGAAGCAGCTAGAGCTACGAAAATTTGGAGACAAATGTAACAGCCCACGATGTACAAAAAAGTCTCTTGGTGCCATGTGCTAAACCCAACAGGAAGTCCCGTAGGGGCCGGGCATCACATTTTGAGCTAAAAAACTCCTCTTTAACGAAGCATTCCCGGTTGTACGTTTCACCTAGCGCTATGATAATTTAGAGGCATACATAAGAGCCCACGATGTACAAAAAAGTCTCTTGGAACCATGTGCTAAACCAAACAGGAAGTCCGCCATTTTGATTTATGATGGGATTTGTAGCCTTTTTTTGTGGCCTTTTTTAGGGGTCATATTTTAACTCCTCCTACAAAATTCATCCGACCGTGTTCAAACTTGGTGTGTTTCATCTTAAGATGTTTAAGATGCAAATTTATCGAAAGTTTTTTATTTTGTCGCACGCTGCTGCTATAGCGATGCATTGGTTGCCAAGTAAAGTGCTGCTTTGTTTTTTTTTATCTATACATGTGTGAAAACTCGTGAAACTTTGCAAACACATCAGACTTGTCATGAACATGAGTTTTTAGAGATTTATTGTGCAATTTGCAATAAATAGCGCCCTCTAGACATTTTTATGAAGTATTTCCGATTGTATGATTCTGCTAGATTTGTGAAAATTAGGACAGACCCCTATCAGCATAATACCTACAAAAAAGTATTATGTAGCCATTTGCCAAACCAAAGAGGAAGTCCGCTATTTTGATTTTATTTTGGGAATTATACATCATTTTTGGCCTCTTTCATTAAACTTTGCACAAACAAGGCATGGAAAAAACTAACATTTTAAATGGTCCTTGTTCCATGTAACAGTACCCCAACGTGCCAGTACCCTGACGTGCAAGTAACCCAACGTTGTGCTCAATAGCGCCCTCTATGCATTTTTATGGAGCATTTCCAATTGTATGATTCAAGCGATACACAACTAAAGATGACTTGACCTAGATTTGTGAAAACTGGGAGGCATACCTATTAGCTTAAGACCTACAAAAAGTATTCTGTAGCCGTATGCTAAACCTAAAAGGAAGTCCGCCATTTTGAATTTATTTTGGGAATTGCACACCATCTTTGGCCTTTTGCACTCACAAAGCTTGTCAAAAACATTTTAGATGGTCCTTGTCCGATTTGACAGTACCCCAACGTGCCAGTACCCCGACGTGCAAGTACCCCAACGTGGCCCAGGTTGCGAGGGCCCTTTATAGCTGCTCGCAGCTCTAGTTCTTATTATTATTCTTCTCCGCAAACAATCGCATTTTTGAGACGCTAAACGTGAACGAAAACTCACCAAACTTTACACGCACATCAGGCCTAGCGAAAAATTTGATATTTTAAAGTCGCCATACATGATAACAGAAAAATGGCTCCATAGCGCCACCTACATAGGTTAAACGGATCCCTGTCCCGCTACGATTGTCCTATGGCGACGAAAATTGTGTGGCACCCGTAGCACATCCAGATGAACAAAAACCTCTTTGATGTGTGTACCCTAAAATAGACAGAAAGTGAGGTATGATCATCTGACTGTCCAATTTTGGCCCAGTTTTGCACATTTACAGGGGTCATACTTTTGCCCGCTTCTCCTACACGGTTAACCCGATTAACTTCAAACTTGGGATGGACCATCTCAACACCTGGGACAACATCATTGTAAAAAATCTAAAGTTTTTGATATACTATATGACGTCGGCGACGCATCAAATTTAGAGTTTAAAAATTCTTACTTCATGAAGCATTGCCGGTTGTACGTTTAATCTAGAGCTACGAAAATTTGTACACATATGTAACAGGCTATGACCTACAAAAAACTCTTTTTGAACCATATGCTAAACCTCACAGGAAGTCCGCCATTTTGATTTATTTTGGAACGTGTTGCCATTTTTTTGGCCATTTCATTGGGGTCTTATTTTAACGAACTCCTCCTACAGTGTTTATCCGATCATCTTCAAACTTGGTGTGATTCATCTTAAGATGTTGAAGATGAAAAGTTATTGAAAGCTTTGTATTTCGTCGCACGCTGTTGTCATGGCATGCACTGTTTGCAAAGGAAAAAAAATATCCTTAAAGAAGCATTGCCAGTTGTACGAAGCAGCTAGAGCTACGAAAATTTGTAGACATATGTAACAGCCCAAGATGTACAAAAAAGTCTCTTCGTGCCCTGTGCTAAACCCAACAGGAAGTCCCCCAGGGGCCGGGCATCACATTTTAAGCTAAAAAACTCCTCTTTAACAAAGCATACCCGGCTGTACGTTTCACCTAGAGTTACCAAAATTTGTAGAGGTATATAACAGCCCTCGAGGTACAAAAAACTCTTTTTGAACCATATGCTAAACCTAACAGGATGTCCGCCATTTTTATTTACTTTGGAATGTGTTGCCATTTTTTGGGCCATTTCATAGGGGTCATATTTTAACGAACTCCTCCTACAGAGTTTATCCGATCATCTTCAAACTTGGTGTGACTCATCTTAAGATGTTGAGGATGAAAAGTTATTGAAAGCTCTTTATTTCGTCGCACGCTGTTGTCGTGGCATGCACTTTTTGCAAAGGAAAAAAATCCCTCTTAATGAAGCATTCCCAGTTGTACGAAGTAGCTAGAGCTACAAAAAATTGTAGACATATGTAACAGCACACAGTGTACAAAAAAGTCTCTTGGTGCCATGTGCTAAACCCAACAGGAAGTCCCCCAGGGGCCGGGCATCACATTTTGAGCTAGAAAACTCCTCTTTAACGAAGCATTCCCGGTTGTACGTTTCACCTAGCGCGATGATAATTTGCAGGCATACATAAGAGCCCACGATGTACAAAAAAGTCTCTTGGAACCATGTGATAAACCAAACAGGAAGTCTGCCATTTTGATTTACGATGGGATTTGTTGCCATTTTTTGTGGCCTTTTTCAGTTGTCATATTTTAACGAACTCCTCGTACAAAGTTCATCCGACCGTCTTCAAACTTGGTGTGTTTCATCTTAAGATGTTTAAGATGCAAAGTTATCAAAAGTTTTTTATTTTGTCGCACGCTGCTGCTATAGCGATGCAGTTTGCCAAGTGAAGTGCTGCTTTGTTTTTTTATCTATACATGTGTGAAAACTTATGAAACTTTGCAAACACATCAGACTTGTCATGAACATGAATTTTTAGAGATTTATTGTGCAATTTGCAATAAATAGCGCCCTCTAGACATTTTTATGAAGTATTTCCGATTGTATGATTCTGCTAGATTTGTGACAATTAGGACAGACCCCTATCAGCCTAATACCTACAAAAAAGTATTATGTAGCCATTTGCCAAACCAAAGAGGAAGTCCGCTATTTTGATTTTATTTTGGGAATTATACATCATTTTTGGCCTCTTTCATTAAACTTTGCACAGACAAGGCATGGAAAAAACTAACATTTTAAATGGTCCTTGTTCCATGTAACAGTACCCCAACGTGCCAGTACCCTGACGTGCAAGTAACCCAACGTTGTGCTCAATAGCGCCCTCTATGCATTTTTATGGAGCATTTCCAATTGTATGATTCAAGCGATACACAACTAAAGATGACTTGACCTAGATTTGTGAAAACTGGGAGGCATACCTATTAGCTTAAGACCTACAAAAAGTATTCTGTAGCCGTATGCTAAACCTAAAAGGAAGTCCGCCATTTTGAATTTATTTTGGGAATTGCACACCATATTTTGCGTTTTGATTAAACTTTGCACATACAAGGCTTGTCAAAAACATTTTAGATGGTCCTTGTCCTATTTGACAGTACCCCAACGTGCCAGTACCCCGACGTGCAAGTACCCCAACGTGGTCCGGGTTGCGAGGGCCCTTTATAGCTGCTCGCAGCTCTAGTTATTATTCTTCTTCTTCTTTTTCTTTGTTATTATTCTTTTCCGCAAACAACCACATTTTTGAGGCACTAAACATGAACGAAAACTCACCAAACTTTACACGCAGATCGGGTCTGGCGAAAAATTTGATATTTTAAAGTCGCCATACATGATAACAGAAAAATGGCTCTGTAGCGCCACCTACATAGGTTTAACGGATCCCTGTCCCGCTACGATTGTCCTATGGCTACGAAAATTGTGTGGCACCTGTAGCACATCCAGATGAACAAAAACCTCTTTGATATGTGTACCCTAAAATAGACAGGAAGTGAGGTATGAGTATTTGAATGTCCAATTTTGGCCCATTTTTGCACATTTACAGGGGTCATACTTTTGCCCGCTTCTCCTACACGGTTAACCCGATTGACTTCAAACTTGGGCTGTACCATCTCAACACCTGGGACAACATCATGGTAAAAAATCTAAAGTTTTTGACATACTATATGACGGTGGCGGGGCATCAAATTTACAGTTTCAAAATTCTTACTTAACGAAGCATTGCCGGTGGTACGTTTAATCTAGAGCTACGAAAATTGGTACACATATGTAACAGACTATGATCTACAAAAAAGCCTGTTGGTGCCATATGCTAAACCTAACAGGAAGTCCGCCAGAGGCGAGGCATCAAATTTTGTGTTTCAAAATTCTAACTTAATGAAGCATTCCCGGCTGTACATTTCACCTAGAGTTACCAATATTTGAAGACATATGTAACAGCCCTCAAGGTACAAAAAACTCTTTTTGAACCATATGCTAAACCGAACAGGAAGTCCGCCATTTTGATTTACTTTGGAACGTGTTGCCATTTTTTGGGCCATTTCATAGGGGTCTTATTTTAACGAACTCCTCCTACAGAGTTTATCCGATCATCTCCAAACTTGGTGTGATTCATCTTAAGATGTTGAAGATGAAAAGTTATTGAAAGCTTTTTATTTTGTCGCACGCTGTTGCCGTGGCATGCACAGTTTGCAAAGGAAAAAATTCCTTCTTAATGAAGCATTCCCAGTTGTACGAAGCAGCTAGAGCTACGAAAATTTGGAGACAAATGTAACAGCCCACGATTTACAAAAAAGTCTCTTGGTGCCATGTACTAAACCCAACAGGAAGTCCCGTAGGGGCCGGGCATCACATTTTGAGCTAAAAAACTCCTCTTTAACGAAGCATTCCCGGTTGTACGTTTCACCTAGCGCTATGATAATTTAGAGGCATACATAAGAGCCCACGATGTACAAAAAAGTCTCTTGGAACCATGTGCTAAACCAAACAGGAAGTCCGCCATTTTGATTTATGATGGGATTTGTAGCCTTTTTTTGTGGCCTTTTTTAGGGGTCATATTTTAACTCCTCCTACAAAATTCATCCGACCGTGTTCAAACTTGGTGTGTTTCATCTTAAGATGTTTAAGATGCAAATTTATCGAAAGTTTTTTATTTTGTCGCACGCTGCTGCTATAGCGATGCATTGGTTGCCAAGTAAAGTGCTGCTTTGTTTTTTTTTATCTATACATGTGTGAAAACTCGTGAAACTTTGCACACACATCAGACTTGTCATTAACATGAATTTTTAGAGATTTCTTGTGCAATTTGCAATAAATCGCACCCTCTATACATTTTTTATGGAGCATTTCCGATTGGATGATTCAAGCGCGAAATAACTAAAGATGACTTGACTTGACCTAGATTTGTGAAAACTCAGAGGCATACCTATTATATTATTATTATTTTTTGTACCTTACAAGATTATCTCTTGTGCCACATTAAACCTCTTTGCAGGCCTGAGCCAAACCACGGTCCATACATTTGATACCACTGCTTTATTTCAATGGTCAAGTACTTCATAACCACACCTACTTATGCTTGTCCTTGCATATATAGTAGACAACAAAGAGCTCTTTCAACAAAAGACATTTCCATCTACAAAGTCATACAAGGTAAGCACTCTATAAATTCTGCAATCACTACACTTCTATTCCTAAATTATCACTTCAAATACCAACAATGGTTAATACAGCTACAAATTTCTTGTATGTTTATGAAGTATGATACTGTATTTATTTCTACTCCTTTGCTTTTCTACAGAACATGAACAAATCACCAAGCAAATTCTCTTTTGATAAAGACCCTCTAATCATCTCCATACGCAAAGATTGCCAACTTTTTTCCGTAAGTATACAATACATAAACTAAACAGGACAACTTTCTCAATCATATACAGTATGCCATACATATATGTATTAAGTTCTCATTTATTAACAGGTTTGTTAAAGGCACCTTTAGTGTGTTTTTCTGTTTGTAATGTTTCTCCACGAGCACGTCTAGCCATTGATATCATGTAGAACACATATGCTAACCTTTTAGAGACAATTGAAGCTTACTTGCACAGTAGCCACTATCTTAACCACTTAATTCACATGTCTACTTGACAACTTATTACATGTAGTGAAATGGTACTTTGTGCGTCTTATGCTTTTTTCTGAACACTGCTTTTCAACTCTTTCCTTAAAACCAATACATGCGGTACTGTTATACTGTATAAATATATATGTCCGTGTGTATATATTTGTATATTCTTTCAAATAAACTCGTTTTGACACACACAGCCATTGAGTAACATGCAACACGACCACAACGTTTTGCACCAACACGTTACACTTACATAACCATTTATGTACCTGTCGTATCCTTACTTTTATTCATCATTTCATCACACAATCCTAAAACATTGCTTTTTGACCCAGATGATTCAACTATACCATTTTTGCGTGTCTTATTACTTACTAGCTATATTATTTATTAACGGGCAAAAACTATGAATATAAGATCACCGTCAAATATTACGTCTGTAATATCCATATACAGTGCATTACATAATATGCATTTGTATTAAGACACTACCATGCTAAAAATATGCACACGACTGTTCTGTAAACTACACCTAAGACAACCAAACTTCACAGATCTAACATGATTCTTCATTCTTTTTTGTTCTACAGATGTATCAAATGCTGCCACACAGACAGAAGAAGCCACTGAGGACATGCACGAAGACGATGATCACAATATAACAGGACAGGTTAACCCCCCTGAAGTTTTAGCCCGCAGGTCAAAGCGTCCTAGGACTAATTCATCCATGGAGGTTACATTATCCTAAGACAGACTATGTGCTAACCCAAACTCTTTGACCCCAAGGGATTCATCTGTCCCAGAAAACTTTTACACTAAAGAGTTTATCTGTCCTAGGGCGCTGTTAACCCCAGGTTAAAGTGTTATTTAATCTGTCCTGTTACAACAGCTATACATAAACAGCTGCATTCCTCTCCTGTTCCATCTCTCGCACTTCTTTCATCTCTTTTTCTCCTCTACTTATACCTATGCTTGCTCATGTGCTTTTTTCCCCTTTAGATGATGTCATTGGTTAGCCTGCTTCAAAGCTACATTTTTTCTTGAATAACTGTCACACATTTACTGTTTGCTGGACCCTACAAAACTGTCACAATACTTCACTATGTCATGAATACATATGTGTTGCACAGCGACACCACATTAAGAGTCATCAAAAAGCTTTTTATTTGATCACACACCATCTCTGTGCCATGCAATGTTTTCAAATGAACAGATGCTGGTTTTGAATATCAAACGAGCGACTTTTCATGAAACTTTGCACACACATCAGAAAGTCCACACTTTTGAATTTATTTTGGGAATTGTGCATCATTTTTGGCCTTTTACTGCACCTTTTTACACACAAGGCACGGCAAATGCATTTCTATTTTCCATGGTCCTTATCTATTTAACAGTACCCCAACGTGCAAGTCCCCCGACTTGCATATACCCCAACGTGGCCCGGGTTGCGAGGGCCCTTTATAGCTGCTCGCAGCTCTAGTTATTCTTATTATTATTATTCTTATTATTATTCTTCTCCGCAAACAATCGCATTTTTGAGACGCTAAACGTGAACGAAAACTCACCAAACTTTACACGCACATCAGGCCTAGCGAAAAATTTGATATTTTAAAGTCGCCATACATGATAACAGAAAAATGGCTCCATAGCGCCACCTACATAGGTTAAACGGATCCCTGTCCCGCTACGATTGTCCTATGGCGACGAAAATTGTGTGGCACCCGTAGCACATCCAGATGAACAAAAACCTCTTTGATGTGTGTACCCTAAAATAGACAGAAAGTGAGGTATGATCATCTGACTGTCCAATTTTGGCCCAGTTTTGCACATTTACAGGGGTCATACTTTTGCCCGCTTCTCCTACACGGTTAACCCGATTAACTTCAAACTTGGGATGGACCATCTCAACACCTGGGACAACATCATTGTAAAAAATCTAAAGTTTTTGATATACTATATGACGTCGGCGACGCATCAAATTTAGAGTTTAAAAATTCTTACTTCATGAAGCATTGCCGGTTGTACGTTTAATCTAGAGCTACGAAAATTTGTACACATATGTAACAGGCTATGACCTACAAAAAACTCTTTTTGAACCATATGCTAAACCTCACAGGAAGTCCGCCATTTTGATTTATTTTGGAACGTGTTGCCATTTTTTTGGCCATTTCATTGGGGTCTTATTTTAACG
The DNA here is from genome assembly GCF_051991245.1 of Festucalex cinctus. Lineage (NCBI taxonomy): Eukaryota > Metazoa > Chordata > Actinopteri > Syngnathiformes > Syngnathidae > Festucalex > Festucalex cinctus. The sequence continues at coordinate 26,219,673 of NC_135414.1, forward strand.
AACTCCTCCTACAGTGTTTATCCGATCATCTTCAAACTTGGTGTGATTCATCTTAAGATGTTGAAGATGAAAAGTTATTGAAAGCTTTGTATTTCGTCGCACGCTGTTGTCATGGCATGCACTGTTTGCAAAGGAAAAAAAATATCCTTAAAGAAGCATTGCCAGTTGTACGAAGCAGCTAGAGCTACGAAAATTTGTAGACATATGTAACAGCCCAAGATGTACAAAAAAGTCTCTTCGTGCCCTGTGCTAAACCCAACAGGAAGTCCCCCAGGGGCCGGGCATCACATTTTAAGCTAAAAAACTCCTCTTTAACAAAGCATACCCGGCTGTACGTTTCACCTAGAGTTACCAAAATTTGTAGAGGTATATAACAGCCCTCGAGGTACAAAAAACTCTTTTTGAACCATATGCTAAACCTAACAGGATGTCCGCCATTTTTATTTACTTTGGAATGTGTTGCCATTTTTTGGGCCATTTCATAGGGGTCATATTTTAACGAACTCCTCCTACAGAGTTTATCCGATCATCTTCAAACTTGGTGTGACTCATCTTAAGATGTTGAGGATGAAAAGTTATTGAAAGCTCTTTATTTCGTCGCACGCTGTTGTCGTGGCATGCACTTTTTGCAAAGGAAAAAAATCCCTCTTAATGAAGCATTCCCAGTTGTACGAAGTAGCTAGAGCTACAAAAAATTGTAGACATATGTAACAGCACACAGTGTACAAAAAAGTCTCTTGGTGCCATGTGCTAAACCCAACAGGAAGTCCCCCAGGGGCCGGGCATCACATTTTGAGCTAGAAAACTCCTCTTTAACGAAGCATTCCCGGTTGTACGTTTCACCTAGCGCGATGATAATTTGCAGGCATACATAAGAGCCCACGATGTACAAAAAAGTCTCTTGGAACCATGTGATAAACCAAACAGGAAGTCTGCCATTTTGATTTACGATGGGATTTGTTGCCATTTTTTGTGGCCTTTTTCAGTTGTCATATTTTAACGAACTCCTCGTACAAAGTTCATCCGACCGTCTTCAAACTTGGTGTGTTTCATCTTAAGATGTTTAAGATGCAAAGTTATCAAAAGTTTTTTATTTTGTCGCACGCTGCTGCTATAGCGATGCAGTTTGCCAAGTGAAGTGCTGCTTTGTTTTTTTATCTATACATGTGTGAAAACTTATGAAACTTTGCAAACACATCAGACTTGTCATGAACATGAATTTTTAGAGATTTATTGTGCAATTTGCAATAAATAGCGCCCTCTAGACATTTTTATGAAGTATTTCCGATTGTATGATTCTGCTAGATTTGTGACAATTAGGACAGACCCCTATCAGCCTAATACCTACAAAAAAGTATTATGTAGCCATTTGCCAAACCAAAGAGGAAGTCCGCTATTTTGATTTTATTTTGGGAATTATACATCATTTTTGGCCTCTTTCATTAAACTTTGCACAGACAAGGCATGGAAAAAACTAACATTTTAAATGGTCCTTGTTCCATGTAACAGTACCCCAACGTGCCAGTACCCTGACGTGCAAGTAACCCAACGTTGTGCTCAATAGCGCCCTCTATGCATTTTTATGGAGCATTTCCAATTGTATGATTCAAGCGATACACAACTAAAGATGACTTGACCTAGATTTGTGAAAACTGGGAGGCATACCTATTAGCTTAAGACCTACAAAAAGTATTCTGTAGCCGTATGCTAAACCTAAAAGGAAGTCCGCCATTTTGAATTTATTTTGGGAATTGCACACCATATTTTGCGTTTTGATTAAACTTTGCACATACAAGGCTTGTCAAAAACATTTTAGATGGTCCTTGTCCTATTTGACAGTACCCCAACGTGCCAGTACCCCGACGTGCAAGTACCCCAACGTGGTCCGGGTTGCGAGGGCCCTTTATAGCTGCTCGCAGCTCTAGTTATTATTCTTCTTCTTCTTTTTCTTTGTTATTATTCTTTTCCGCAAACAACCACATTTTTGAGGCACTAAACATGAACGAAAACTCACCAAACTTTACACGGAGATCGGGCCTGGCGAAAAATTTGATATTTTAAAGTCGCCATACATGATACATGAAAAATGGCTCTGTAGCGCCACCTACATAGGTTTAACGGATCCCTGTCCCGCTACGATTGTCCTATGGCTACGAAAATTGTGTGGCACCTGTAGCACATCCAGATGAACAAAAACCTCTTTGATATGTGTACCCTAAAATAGACAGGAAGTGAGGTATGAGTATTTGAATGTCCAATTTTGGCCCATTTTTGCACATTTACAGGGGTCATACTTTTGCCCGCTTCTCCTACACGGTTAACCCGATTGACTTCAAACTTGGGCTGTACCATCTCAACACCTGGGACAACATCATGGTAAAAAATCTAAAGTTTTTGACATACTATATGACGGTGGCGGGGCATCAAATTTACAGTTTCAAAATTCTTACTTAACAAAGCATTGCCGTGGTACGTTTAATTGAGAGCCACGAAAATTGGTACACATATGTAACAGACTATGATCTACAAAAAACTCTTTTTGAACCATATGCTAAACCTAACAGGAAGTCCGCCAGAGGCGAGGCATCAAATTTTGTGTTTCAAAATTCTTATTTAATGAAGCATTCCCGGCTGTACATTTCACCTAGAGTTACCAACATTTGAAGACATATGTAACAGCCCTCAAGGTACAAAAAACTCTTTTTGAACCATATGCTAAACCGAACAGGAAGTCCGCCATTTTGATTTACTTTGGAACGTGTTGCCATTTTTTGGGCCATTTCATAGGGGTCTTATTTTAACGAACTCCTCCTACAGAGTTTATCCGATCATCTCCAAACTTGGTGTGATTCATCTTAAAATGTTGAAGATGAAAAGTTATTGAAAGCTTTTTATTTCGTCGCACGCTATTGCCGTGGCATGCACAGTTTGCAAAGGAAAAAATTCCCTCTTAATGAAGCATTCACAGTTATACGAAGCAGCTCGAGCTACGAAAATTTGGAGACAAATTTAACAGCCCACAATGTACAAAAAAGTCTATTGGTGCCATGTGCTAAACCCAACAGGAAGTCCCGTAAGGGCCGGTCATCACATTTTGAGGTAAAAAACTCCTCTTTAACGAAGCATTCCCGGTTGTACGTTTCACCTAGCGCTATGATAATTTAGAGGCATACATAAGAGCCCACGATGTACAAAATAGTCTCTTGGAACCATCTTCCAAAACAAACAGGAAGTCCGCCATTTTGATTTACGTTGGGATTTGTAGCCATTTTTTGTGGCCTTTTTTAGGGGTCATATTTTAACGAATTCCTCCTACAAAATTTATCCGACTGTCTTCAAACTTGGTGTGCTTCATCTTAAGATGTTTAAGATACAAAGTTATCGAAAGTTATTTATTTTGTCCCACACCGTTTCATGGCGATGCATTGTTTGCCAAGTAAAATGCTGCTTTTTTTTTTGGTCTAAACATGTGCAAAAACTCATGAAACTTTACACACACATCAGGCTTGTCATAAGCATGAATATTTTAGAGATTTCTTATTAAATTTGCAATAAATGCTTCAATAGCGCCCTCTAGACATTTTTATGAAGTCTTTCCGATTATATGATTCAGCTAGATGTGTGAATATTGGCAGGCATGCCTAATATATTCAAAAAGTATTCTATATAGCCATGTGCCAATCCATTTTGATTTTATTTTGTTAATTGTGCATCATTTTTGGCCTTTCCATGAAACTTTACAAACACAAAGCATGGCAAAAACGTTTAAAATTTAGATGGTTTCCTATTTGACAGTACCCCAGCATGCCAGTACCCCGACGTGCAAATACCCCAACGTGGCCCGGGTTGCGAGGGCCCTTTATAGCTGCTCGCAGCTCTAGTTCTTCTTCTTTTTCTTTGTTATTATTCTTTTCCGCAAACAACCACATTTTTGAGGCACTAAACATGAACGAAAACTCACCAAACTTTACACGCAGATCGGGCCTGGCGAAAAATTTGATATTTTAAAGTCGCCATACATGATAACAGAAAAATGGCTCTGTAGCGCCACCTACATAGGTTTAACGGATCCCTGTCCCGCTACGATTGTCCTATGGCTACGAAAATTGTGTGGCACCTGTAGCACATCCAGATGAACAAAAACCTCTTTGATATGTGTACCCTAAAATAGACAGGAAGTGAGGTATGAGTATTTGAATGTCCAATTTTGGCCCATTTTTGCACATTTACAGGGGTCATACTTTTGCCCGCTTCTCCTACACGGTTAACCCGATTGACTTCAAACTTGGGATGTACCATCTCAAGACCTCGGACAACACCATGGTAAAAAATCTAAAGTTTTTGACATACTATATGACGGTGGCGGGGCATCAAATTTACAGTTTCAAAATTCTTACTTAACGAAGCATTGCCGGTGGTACGTTTAACCTAGAGCTATGAAAATTGGTACACATATGTAACAGACTATATACAAAAAAGCCTGTTGGTGCCATATGCTAAACCTAACAGGAAGTCCGCCAGAGGCGAGGCATCAAATTTTGTGTTTCAAAATTCTTATTTAATTAAGCATTCCCGGCTGTACATTTCACCTAGAGTTACCAACATTTGAAGACATATGTAACAGCCCTCAAGGTACAAAAAACTCTTTTTGAACCATATGCTAAACCTAACAGGGCGTCCGCCATTTTGATTTACTTTGGAATGTGTTGCCATTTTTTGGGCCATTTCATAGGGGTCTTATTTTAACGAACTCCTCCTACAGAGTTTATCCGATCATCTTCAAACTTGGTGTGACTCATCTTAAGATGTTGAGGATGAAAAGTTATTGAAAGCTCTTTATTTCGTCGCACGCTGTTGTCGTGGCATGCACTTTTTGCAAAGGAAAAAAATCCTTCTTAATGAAGCATTCCCAGTTGTACGAAGCAGCTAGAGCTACAAAAATTTGTAGACATATGTAACAGCCCACAATGTACAAAAAAGTCTCTTGGTGCCATGTGCTAAACCCAACAGGAAGTCCCCCAGGGGCCGGCATCACATTTTGAGCTAGAAAACTCCTCTTTAACGAAGCATTCCCGGTTGTACGCTTCACCTAGCGCTATGATAATTTGCAGGCATACATAAGAGCCCACGATGTACAAAAAAGTCTCTTGGAACCATGTGCTAAACCAAACAGGAAGTCCGCCATTTTGATTTACGATGGGATTTGTTGCCATTTTTTGTGGCCTTTTTCAGGGGTCATATTTTAACGAACTCCTCGTACAAAGTTCATCCGACCGTCTTCAAACTTGGTGTGTTTCATCTTAAGATGTTTAAGATGCAAAGTTATCGAAAGTTTTTTATTTTGTCGCACGCTGCTGCTATAGCGATGCATTGTTTGCCAAGTAAAGTGCTGCTTTGTTTTTTTATCTATACATGTGTGAAAACTCATGAAACTTTGCAAACACATCAGACTTGTCATGAACATGAATTTTTAGAGATTTATTGTGCAATTTGCAATAAATAGCGCCCTCTAGACATTTTTATGAAGTATTTCCGATTGTATGATTCTGCTAGATTTGTGAAAATTAGGACAGACCCCTATCAGCCTAAAACCTACAAAAAAGTATTATGTAGCCATTTGCCAAACCAAAGAGGAAGTCCGCTATTTTGATTTTATTTTGGGAATTATACATCATTTTTGGCCTCTTTCATTAAACTTTGCACAGACAAGGCATGGAAAAAACTAACATTTTAAATGGTCCTTCTTCCATGTAACAGTACCCCAACGTGCCAGTACCCTGACGTGCGAGTAACCCAACGTTGTGCTCAATAGCGCCCTCTATGCATTTTTATGGAGCATTTCCAATTGTATGATTCAAGCGATACACAACTAAAGATGACTTGACCTAGATTTGTGAAAACTGGGAGGCATACCTATTAGCTTAAGACCTACAAAAAGTATTCTGTAGCCGTATGCTAAACCTAAAAGGAAGTCCGCCATTTTGAATTTATTTTGGGAATTGCACACCATCTTTGGCCTTTTGCACTCACAAAGCTTGTCAAAAACATTTTAGATGGTCCTTGTCCGATTTGACAGTACCCCAACGTGCCAGTACCCCGACGTGCAAGTACCCCAACGTGGCCCAGGTTGCGAGGGCCCTTTATAGCTGCTCGCAGCTCTAGTTATTATTCTTCTTCTTCTTCTTTTTCTTTGTTATTATTCTTTTCCGCAAACAACCACATTTTTGAGGCACTAAACATGAACGAAAACTCACCAAACTTTACACGCAGATCGGGTCTGGCGAAAAATTTGATATTTTAAAGTCGCCATACATGATAACAGAAAAATGGCTCTGTAGCGCCACCTACATAGGTTTAACGGATCCCTGTCCCGCTACGATTGTCCTATGGCTACGAAAATTGTGTGGCACCTGTAGCACATCCAGATGAACAAAAACCTCTTTGATATGTGTACCCTAAAATAGACAGGAAGTGAGGTATGAGTATTTGAATGTCCAATTTTGGCCCATTTTTGCACATTTACAGGGGTCATACTTTTGCCCGCTTCTCCTACACGGTTAACCCGATTGACTTCAAACTTGGGCTGTACCATCTCAACACCTGGGACAACATCATGGTAAAAAATCTAAAGTTTTTGACATACTATATGACGGTGGCGGGGCATCAAATTTACAGTTTCAAAATTCTTACTTAACGAAGCATTGCCGGTGGTACGTTTAATCTAGAGCTACGAAAATTGGTACACATATGTAACAGACTATGATCTACAAAAAAGCCTGTTGGTGCCATATGCTAAACCTAACAGGAAGTCCGCCAGAGGCGAGGCATCAAATTTTGTGTTTCAAAATTCTAACTTAATGAAGCATTCCCGGCTGTACATTTCACCTAGAGTTACCAATATTTGAAGACATATGTAACAGCCCTCAAGGTACAAAAAACTCTTTTTGAACCATATGCTAAACCGAACAGGAAGTCCGCCATTTTGATTTACTTTGGAACGTGTTGCCATTTTTTGGGCCATTTCATAGGGGTCTTATTTTAACGAACTCCTCCTACAGAGTTTATCCGATCATCTCCAAACTTGGTGTGATTCATCTTAAGATGTTGAAGATGAAAAGTTATTGAAAGCTTTTTATTTTGTCGCACGCTGTTGCCGTGGCATGCACAGTTTGCAAAGGAAAAAATTACTTCTTAATGAAGCATTCCCAGTTGTACGAAGCAGCTAGAGCTACGAAAATTTGGAGACAAATGTAACAGCCCACGATGTACAAAAAAGTCTCTTGGTGCCATGTGCTAAACCCAACAGGAAGATGCAAATTTATCAAAAGTTTTTTATTTTGTCGCACGCTGCTGCTATAGCGATGCATTGGTTGCCAAGTAAAGTGCTGCTTTTTTTTTTTTTTATCTATACATGTGTGAAAACTCGTGAAACTTTGCACACACATCAGACTTGTCATTAACATGAATTTTTAGAGATTTCTTGTGCAATTTGCAATAAATCGCACCCTCTATACATTTTTTATGGAGCATTTCCGATTGGATGATTCAAGCGCGAAATAACTAAAGATGACTTGACTTGACTTGACCTAGATTTGTGAAAACTCAGAGGCATACCTATTATATTATTATTATTTTTTGTACCTTACAAGATTATCTCTTGTGCCACATTAAACCCCTTTGCAGGCCTGAGCCAAACCACGGTCCATACATTTGATACCACTGCTTTATTTCAATGGTCAAGTACTTCATAACCACACCTACTTATGCTTGTCCTTGCATATATAGTAGACAACAAAGAGCTCTTTCAACAAAAGACATTTCCATCTACAAAGTCATACAAGGTAAGCACTCTATAAATTCTGCAATCACTACACTTCTATTCCTAAATTATCACTTCAAATACCAACAATGGTTAATACAGCTACAAATGTCTTGTATGTTTATGAAGTATGATACTGTATTTATTTCTACTCCTTTGCTTTTCTACAGAACATGAACAAATCACCAAGCAAATTCTCTTTTGATAAAGACCCTCTAATCATCTCCATACGCAAAGATTGCCAACTTTTTTCCGTAAGTATACAATACATAAACTAAACAGGACAACTTTCTCAATCATATACAGTATGCCATACATATATGTATTAAGTTCTCATTTATTAACAGGTTTGTTAAAGGCACCTTTAGTGTGTTTTTCTGTTTGTAATGTTTCTCCACGAGCACGTCTAGCCATTGATATCATGTAGAACACATATGCTAACCTTTTAGAGACAATTGAAGCTTACTTGCACAGTAGCCACTATCTTAACCACTTAATTCACATGTCTACTTGACAACTTATTACATGTAGTGAAATGGTACTTTGTGCGTCTTATGCTTTTTTCTGAACACTGCTTTTCAACTCTTTCCTTAAAACCAATACATGCGGTACTGTTATACTGTATAAATATATATGTCCGTGTGTATATATTTGTATATTCTTTCAAATAAACTCGTTTTGACACACACAGCCATTGAGTAACATGCAACACGACCACAACGTTTTGCACCAACACGTTAGATCTGCTATTTAGAATCATGGAATCTAACATGACTGATTTTCATTGAATGCTTTGTCATTACAGTATGCATGCATTGATCATGCTTTCAGTCGCAACGACTTATACCAGCGCAGCCTTGATCTTCATTCCCAAATGAACCAACTAGTCCATGTGACTCGAGTCAATCGAGCACTTGAAAAACAGATAGACTTCAAAACCAAGCTTGTGAAAGAACTCCAGACTGCATTGGATATAAAGGATGCATGTGATGCATTTGTCCGTGATGGTAAGCTATATGACATGGAAGACACACAAACACTAACACAGCAAGCATCCCCATCCTACACATTGTGTATAATGAATGACATGTTTGACAATGGACATTTTTACATTTTTTTGTTAATGCACGTTCCTTTTTTTCTGTTAGGAATATCTTGAAGGTAACATTGGACTGTTAACTAAAACACTGACTGATTATTGAGCCGCAATTTCTCAATGTATATAATGTGAATACATACTACACTTGATTACTTTCAAATGTGACTGATATCATGTAGCTATGCTGTGATCTTGCCCTCTTTCATCCACTGATAGACACTTCAAAGTTCTTTTTTTTCTGTATCTTCTCAAAATAACTGACATATTCATGGAAAAGATTGTATTTAAATTCTATCATTATTAATTACTATTATTATGTTTATGTCTTTGCCCCTGATTATGATGTTTCTATACCATAGATTTTTAAAAAAAATATTTTTGGACATACTGTGACTTGACCTTTACAATACTAATTTTTACTAAGAAAAAATCAATCACACACCATAATATTTTATACTTATCCTGCATGTATCTGGACACACCATGACAAATTTTACACTTACATAACCATTTATGTACCTGTCGTATCCTTACTTTTATTCATCATTTCATCACACAATCCTAAAACATTGCTTTTTGACCCAGAGGATTCAACTATACCATTTTTGCGTGTCTTATTACTTACTAGCTATATTATTTATTAACGGGCAAAAACTATGAATATAAGATCACCGTCAAATATTACGTCTGTAATATCCATATACAGTGCATTACATAATATGCATTTGTATTAAGACACTACCATGCTAAAAATATGCACACGACTGTTCTGTAAACTACACCTAAGACAACCAAACTTCACAGATCTAACATGATTCTTCATTCTTTTTTGTTCTACAGATGTATCAAATGCTGCCACACAGACAGAAGAAGCCACTGAGGACATGCACGAAGACGATGATCACAATATAACAGGACAGGTTAACCCCCCTGAAGTTTTAGCCCGCAGGTCAAAGCGTCCTAGGACTAATTCATCCATGGAGGTTACATTATCCTAAGACAGACTATGTGCTAACCCAAACTCTTTGACCCCAAGGGATTCATCTGTCCCAGAAAACTTTTACACTAAAGAGTTTATCTGTCCTAGGGCGCTGTTAACCCCAGGTTAAAGTGTTATTTAATCTGTCCTGTTACAACAGCTATACATAAACAGCTGCATTCCTCTCCTGTTCCATCTCTTGCACTTCTTTCATCTCTTTTTCTCCTCTACTTATACCTATGCTTGCTCATGTGCTTTTTTCCCCTTTAGATGATGTCATTGGTTAGCCTGCTTCAAAGCTACATTTTTTCTTGAATAACTGTCACACATTTACTGTTTGCTGGACCCTACAAAACTGTCACAATACTTCACTATGTCATGAATACATATGTGTTGCACAGCGACACCACATTAAGAGTCATCAAAAAGCTTTTTATTTGATCACACACCATCTCTGTGCCATGTAATGTTTTCAAATAAACAGATGCTGGTTTTGAATATCAAACGAGCGACTTTTCATGAAACTTTGCACACACATCAGAAAGTCCACACTTTTGAATTTATTTAGGGAATTGTGCATCATTTTTGGCCTTTTACTGCACCTTTTTACACACAAGGCACGGCAAATGCATTTCTATTTTCCATGGTCCTTGTCTATTTAACAGTACCCCAACGTGCAAGTCCCCCGACTTGCATATACCCCAACGTGGCCCGGGTTGCGAGGGCCCTTTATAGCTGCTCGCAGCTCTAGTTATTCTTCTTCTTCTTCTTCTTTTTCTTTGTTATTATTCTTTTCCGCAAACAACCACATTTTTGAGGCACTAAACATGAACGAAAACTCACCAAACTTTACACGCAGATCGGGTCTGGCGAAAAATTTGATATTTTAAAGTCGCCATACATGATAACAGAAAAATGGCTCTGTAGCGCCACCTACATAGGTTTAACGGATCCCTGTCCCGCTACGATTGTCCTATGGCTACGAAAATTGTGTGGCACCTGTAGCACATCCAGATGAACAAAAACCTCTTTGATATGTGTACCCTAAAATAGACAGGAAGTGAGGTATGAGTATTTGAATGTCCAATTTTGGCCCATTTTTGCACATTTACAGGGGTCATACTTTTGCCCGCTTCTCCTACACGGTTAACCCGATTGACTTCAAACTTGGGCTGTACCATCTCAACACCTGGGACAACATCATGGTAAAAAATCTAAAGTTTTTGACATACTATATGACGGTGGCGGGGCATCAAATTTACAGTTTCAAAATTCTTACTTAACGAAGCATTGCCGGTGGTACGTTTAATCTAGAGCTACGAAAATTGGTACACATATGTAACAGACTATGATCTACAAAAAAGCCTGTTGGTGCCATATGCTAAACCTAACAGGAAGTCCGCCAGAGGCGAGGCATCAAATTTTGTGTTTCAAAATTCTAACTTAATGAAGCATTCCCGGCTGTACATTTCACCTAGAGTTACCAATATTTGAAGACATATGTAACAGCCCTTAAGGTACAAAAAACTTTTTTTGAACCATATGCTAAACCGAACAGGAAGTCCGCCATTTTGATTTACTTTGGAACGTGTTGCCATTTTTTGGGCCATTTCATAGGGGTCTTATTTTAACGAACTCCTCCTACAGAGTTTATCCGATCATCTCCAAACTTGGTGTGATTCATCTTAAGATGTTGAAGATGAAAAGTTATTGAAAGCTTTTTATTTTGTCGCACGCTGTTGCCGTGGCATGCACAGTTTGCAAAGGAAAAAATTCCTTCTTAATGAAGCATTCCCAGTTGTACGAAGCAGCTAGAGCTACGAAAATTTGGAGACAAATGTAACAGCCCACAATGTACAAAAAAGGCTCCTGGTGCCATGTGCTAAACCCAACAGGAAGTCCCGTAGGGGCCGGGCATCACATTTTGAGCTAAAAAACTCCTCTTTAACGAAGCATTCCCGGTTGTACGTTTCACCTAGCGCTATGATAATTTAGAGGCATACATAAGAGCCCACGATGTACAAAAAAGTCTCTTGGAACCATGTGCTAAACCAAACAGGAAGTCCGCCATTTTGATTTATGATGGGATTTGTAGCCTTTTTTTGTGGCCTTTTTTAGGGGTCATATTTTAACTCCTCCTACAAAATTCATCCGACCGTGTTCAAACTTGGTGTGTTTCATCTTAAGATGTTTAAGATGCAAATTTATCGAAAGTTTTTTATTTTGTCGCACGCTGCTGCTATAGCGATGCATTGGTTGCCAAGTAAAGTGCTGCTTTGTTTTTTTTTTATCTATACATGTGTGAAAACTCGTGAAACTTTGCACACACATCAGACTTGTCATTAACATTAATTTTTTAGAGATTTCTTGTGCAATTTGCAATAAATCGCACCCTCTATACATTTTTTATGGAGCATTTCCGATTGGATGATTCAAGCGCGAAATAACTAAAGATGACTTGACTTGACCTAGATTTGTGAAAACTCAGAGGCATACCTATTATATTATTATTATTTTTTGTACCTTACAAGATTATCTCTTGTGCCACATTAAACCCCTTTGCAGGCCTGAGCCAAACCACGGTCCATACATTTGATACCACTGCTTTATTTCAATGGTCAAGTACTTCATAACCACACCTACTTATGCTTGTCCTTGCATATATAGTAGACAACAAAGAGCTCTTTCAACAAAAGACATTTCCATCTACAAAGTCATACAAGGTAAGCACTCTATAAATTCTGCAATCACTACACTTCTATTCCTAAATTATCACTTCAAATACCAACAATGGTTAATACAGCTACAAATTTCTTGTATGTTTATGAAGTATGATACTGTATTTATTTCTACTCCTTTGCTTTTCTACAGAACATGAACAAATCACCAAGCAAATTCTCTTTTGATAAAGACCCTCTAATCATCTCCATACGCAAAGATTGCCAACTTTTTTCCGTAAGTATACAATACATAAACTAAACAGGACAACTTTCTCAATCATATACAGTATGCCATACATATATGTATTAAGTTCTCATTTATTAACAGGTTTGTTAAAGGCACCTTTAGTGTGTTTTTCTGTTTGTAATGTTTCTCCACGAGCACGTCTAGCCATTGATATCATGTAGAACACATATGCTAACCTTTTAGAGACAATTGAAGCTTACTTGCACAGTAGCCACTATCTTAACCACTTAATTCACATGTCTACTTGACAACTTATTACATGTAGTGAAATGGTACTTTGTGCGTCTTATGCTTTTTTCTGAACACTGCTTTTCAACTCTTTCCTTAAAACCAATACATGCGGTACTGTTATACTGTATAAATATATATGTCCGTGTGTATATATTTGTATATTCTTTCAAATAAACTCGTTTTGACACACACAGCCATTGAGTAACATGCAACACGACCACAACGTTTTGCACCAACACGTTACACTTACATAACCATTTATGTACCTGTCGTATCCTTACTTTTATTCATCATTTCATCACACAATCCTAAAACATTGCTTTTTGACCCAGATGATTCAACTATACCATTTTTGCGTGTCTTATTACTTACTAGCTATATTATTTATTAACGGGCAAAAACTATGAATATAAGATCACCGTCAAATATTACGTCTGTAATATCCATATACAGTGCATTACATAATATGCATTTGTATTAAGACACTACCATGCTAAAAATATGCACACGACTGTTCTGTAAACTACACCTAAGACAACCAAACTTCACAGATCTAACATGATTCTTCATTCTTTTTTGTTCTACAGATGTATCAAATGCTGCCACAGAGACAGAAGAAGCCACTGAGGACATGCACGAAGACGATGATCACAATATAACAGGACAGGTTAACCCCCCTGAAGTTTTAGCCCGCAGGTCAAAGCGTCCTAGGACTAATTCATCCATGGAGGTTACATTATCCTAAGACAGACTATGTGCTAACCCAAACTCTTTGACCCCAAGGGATTCATCTGTCCCAGAAAACTTTTACACTAAAGAGTTTATCTGTCCTAGGGCGCTGTTAACCCCAGGTTAAAGTGTTATTTAATCTGTCCTGTTACAACAGCTATACATAAACAGCTGCATTCCTCTCCTGTTCCATCTCTCGCACTTCTTTCATCTCTTTTTCTCCTCTACTTATACCTATGCTTGCTCATGTGCTTTTTTCCCCTTTAGATGATGTCATTGGTTAGCCTGCTTCAAAGCTACATTTTTTCTTGAATAACTGTCACACATTTACTGTTTGCTGGACCCTACAAAACTGTCACAATACTTCACTATGTCATGAATACATATGTGTTGCACAGCGACACCACATTAAGAGTCATCAAAAAGCTTTTTATTTGATCACACACCATCTCTGTGCCATGCAATGTTTTCAAATGAACAGATGCTGGTTTTGAATATCAAACGAGCGACTTTTCATGAAACTTTGCACACACATCAGAAAGTCCACACTTTTGAATTTATTTTGGGAATTGTGCATCATTTTTGGCCTTTTACTGCACCTTTTTACACACAAGGCACGGCAAATGCATTTCTATTTTCCATGGTCCTTGTCTATTTAACAGTACCCCAACGTGCAAGTCCCCCGACTTGCATATACCCCAACGTGGCCCGGGTTGCGAGGGCCCTTTATAGCTGCTCGCAGCTCTAGTTATTCTTCTTCTTCTTCTTCTTTTTCTTTGTTATTATTCTTTTCCGCAAACAACCACATTTTTGAGGCACTAAACATGAACGAAAACTCACCAAACTTTACACACAGATCGGGTCTGGCGAAAAATTTGATATTTTAAAGTCGCCATACATGATAACAGAAAAATGGCTCTGTAGCGCCACCTACATAGGTTTAACGGATCCCTGTCCCGCTACGATTGTCCTATGGCTACGAAAATTGTGTGGCACCTGTAGCACATCCAGATGAACAAAACCTCTTTGATATGTGTACCCTAAAATAGACAGGAAGTGAGGTATGAGTATTTGAATGTCCAATTTTGGCCCATTTTTGCACATTTACAGGGGTCATACTTTTGCCCGCTTCTCCTACACGGTTAACCCGATTGACTTCAAACTTGGGCTGTACCATCTCAACACCTGGGACAACATCATGGTAAAAAATCTAAAGTTTTTGACATACTATATGACGGTGGCGGGGCATCAAATTTACAGTTTCAAAATTCTTACTTAACGAAGCATTGCCGGTGGTACGTTTAATCTAGAGCTACGAAAATTGGTACACATATGTAACAGACTATGATCTACAAAAAAGCCTGTTGGTGCCATATGCTAAACCTAACAGGAAGTCCGCCAGAGGCGAGGCATCAAATTTTGTGTTTCAAAATTCTAACTTAATGAAGCATTCCCGGCTGTACATTTCACCTAGAGTTACCAATATTTGAAGACATATGTAACAGCCCTCAAGGTACAAAAAACTCTTTTTGAACCATATGCTAAACCGAACAGGAAGTCCGCCATTTTGATTTACTTTGGAACGTGTTGCCATTTTTTGGGCCATTTCATAGGGGTCTTATTTTAACGAACTCCTCCTACAGAGTTTATCCGATCATCTCCAAACTTGGTGTGATTCATCTTAAGATGTTGAAGATGAAAAGTTATTGAAAGCTTTTTATTTTGTCGCACGCTGTTGCCGTGGCATGCACAGTTTGCAAAGGAAAAAATTCCTTCTTAATGAAGCATTCCCAGTTGTACGAAGCAGCTAGAGCTACGAAAATTTGGAGACAAATGTAACAGCCCACGATGTACAAAAAAGTCTCTTGGTGCCATGTGCTAAACCCAACAGGAAGTCCCGTAGGGGCCGGGCATCACATTTTGAGCTAAAAAACTCCTCTTTAACGAAGCATTCCCGGTTGTACGTTTCACCTAGCGCTATGATAATTTAGAGGCATACATAAGAGCCCACGATGTACAAAAAAGTCTCTTGGAACCATGTGCTAAACCAAACAGGAAGTCCGCCATTTTGATTTATGATGGGATTTGTAGCCTTTTTTTGTGGCCTTTTTTAGGGGTCATATTTTAACTCCTCCTACAAAATTCATCCGACCGTGTTCAAACTTGGTGTGTTTCATCTTAAGATGTTTAAGATGCAAATTTATCGAAAGTTTTTTATTTTGTCGCACGCTGCTGCTATAGCGATGCATTGGTTGCCAAGTAAAGTGCTGCTTTGTTTTTTTTTTATCTATACATGTGTGAAAACTCGTGAAACTTTGCACACACATCAGACTTGTCATTAACATGAATTTTTAGAGATTTCTTGTGCAATTTGCAATAAATCGCACCCTCTATACATTTTTTATGGAGCATTTCCGATTGGATGATTCAAGCGCGAAATAACTAAAGATGACTTGACTTGACCTAGATTTGTGAAAACTCAGAGGCATACCTATTATATTATTATTATTTTTTGTACCTTACAAGATTATCTCTTGTGCCACATTAAACCCCTTTGCAGGCCTGAGCCAAACCACGGTCCATACATTTGATACCACTGCTTTATTTCAATGGTCAAGTACTTCATAACCACACCTACTTATGCTTGTCCTTGCATATATAGTAGACAACAAAGAGCTCTTTCAACAAAAGACATTTCCATCTACAAAGTCATACAAGGTAAGCACTCTATAAATTCTGCAATCACTACACTTCTATTCCTAAATTATCACTTCAAATACCAACAATGGTTAATACAGCTACAAATTTCTTGTATGTTTATGAAGTATGATACTGTATTTATTTCTACTCCTTTGCTTTTCTACAGAACATGAACAAATCACCAAGCAAATTCTCTTTTGATAAAGACCCTCTAATCATCTCCATACGCAAAGATTGCCAACTTTTTTCCGTAAGTATACAATACATAAACTAAACAGGACAACTTTCTCAATCATATACAGTATGCCATACATATATGTATTAAGTTCTCATTTATTAACAGGTTTGTTAAAGGCACCTTTAGTGTGTTTTTCTGTTTGTAATGTTTCTCCACGAGCACGTCTAGCCATTGATATCATGTAGAACACATATGCTAACCTTTTAGAGACAATTGAAGCTTACTTGCACAGTAGCCACTATCTTAACCACTTAATTCACATGTCTACTTGACAACTTATTACATGTAGTGAAATGGTACTTTGTGCGTCTTATGCTTTTTTCTGAACACTGCTTTTCAACTCTTTCCTTAAAACCAATACATGCGGTACTGTTATACTGTATAAATATATATGTCCGTGTGTATATATTTGTATATTCTTTCAAATAAACTCGTTTTGACACACACAGCCATTGAGTAACATGCAACACGACCACAACGTTTTGCACCAACACGTTACACTTACATAACCATTTATGTACCTGTCGTATCCTTACTTTTATTCATCATTTCATCACACAATCCTAAAACATTGCTTTTTGACCCAGATGATTCAACTATACCATTTTTGCGTGTCTTATTACTTACTAGCTATATTATTTATTAACGGGCAAAAACTATGAATATAAGATCACCGTCAAATATTACGTCTGTAATATCCATATACAGTGCATTACATAATATGCATTTGTATTAAGACACTACCATGCTAAAAATATGCACACGACTGTTCTGTAAACTACACCTAAGACAACCAAACTTCACAGATCTAACATGATTCTTCATTCTTTTTTGTTCTACAGATGTATCAAATGCTGCCACACAGACAGAAGAAGCCACTGAGGACATGCACGAAGACGATGATCACAATATAACAGGACAGGTTAACCCCCCTGAAGTTTTAGCCCGCAGGTCAAAGCGTCCTAGGACTAATTCATCCATGGAGGTTACATTATCCTAAGACAGACTATGTGCTAACCCAAACTCTTTGACCCCAAGGGATTCATCTGTCCCAGAAAACTTTTACACTAAAGAGTTTATCTGTCCTAGGGCGCTGTTAACCCCAGGTTAAAGTGTTATTTAATCTGTCCTGTTACAACAGCTATACATAAACAGCTGCATTCCTCTCCTGTTCCATCTCTCGCACTTCTTTCATCTCTTTTTCTCCTCTACTTATACCTATGCTTGCTCATGTGCTTTTTTCCCCTTTAGATGATGTCATTGGTTAGCCTGCTTCAAAGCTACATTTTTTCTTGAATAACTGTCACACATTTACTGTTTGCTGGACCCTACAAAACTGTCACAATACTTCACTATGTCATGAATACATATGTGTTGCACAGCGACACCACATTAAGAGTCATCAAAAAGCTTTTTATTTGATCACACACCATCTCTGTGCCATGCAATGTTTTCAAATGAACAGATGCTGGTTTTGAATATCAAACGAGCGACTTTTCATGAAACTTTGCACACACATCAGAAAGTCCACACTTTTGAATTTATTTTGGGAATTGTGCATCATTTTTGGCCTTTTACTGCACCTTTTTACACACAAGGCACGGCAAATGCATTTCTATTTTCCATGGTCCTTGTCTATTTAACAGTACCCCAACGTGCAAGTCCCCCGACTTGCATATACCCCAACGTGGCCCGGGTTGCGAGGGCCCTTTATAGCTGCTCGCAGCTCTAGTTTGTTTTTGTTTTTTTAAGCGGCAGGGTGGAGCAGTGGTTTCATCCGTCTGTTTTCTGACGTGTGGGGGCGGGCCTGTGGTTTGCTTGGAAGTGAAAAACAACTCTGAAACAATTTCACTTCTTGTTAATTTGTCTTTGTGTCTTGTCTTCTTCTTCTTCTTTTTTTTTTTTTTTTTTTTTAGTAAAATGTACATTTGCATCGTGAAATGTTTTTTTTTTTTTCACATTTTTTAACTTGCACTTGCACTTCCCAATCATTTCTACATATTTTACAGTTCGACCAACGTCCTCCCCTTTGGTTTAGATCACATGAGCGATGTTCATGTGACTGGTCACGTGAGGTGAGATCTAAATGTCGTTGATGTGCGTCGTCTATTTCACTGACTGACAGGCAGCCGGTGATCTGAACAAACTTCATCTCACCTACCGACGATCTCGCTGCAGGTAATTATTCTGTTTAATCACTGGCTCGTCTTTTAGCTACACAGACTATTTGATTATTTACATGAAGAGCGAAAAATTAGCCGCGAGCTAATCCAGCTAAATCTGGCAATTCACACTTAATCATAAACAAGGCAGCAAAAACAACAAACTGTTTTGTACTTTGAAAAGAGGCGACATAGCTGAATGCTCACATCCAATATAGACAGCAGACGATTGAACAAAATTCAGAATTTAATATAGAAAAATAACTCTTGAGATTCAACAAAAGAGTAAATAAAATCAAGGTTGGACAAAAGCGACTCTTAACGTCAAAACTGTGCAAGAAAAACTGTTCAGACAAGATGCTATAAGTTGTTATTTTTTCCGTGTTGGCTGTCTGTGTTTTTGTTTTTGTTTGTTTGTTTAAGTAAACATATATACCCATCAATGAGGAAATTGATTTGTCTCAAATCTAGTTGACTAGTTGACCTGTAAGGGCAAGATAAAACCTGCAAAACCATAATGTATTAATATGGTACTTCTTGCTCTTTGAGCCGGATCCACAACAAAGAAATACTGTAATGCAATGTCTAACAGTGAATTACCTGCCCTACTTATTTGTACTTCTATTTATTCAAATACACAGCAACTTGACTTAAACAGCTATATCCATTCAGAAGTAATCAGATAAGCACTGTAATCTAAGGAGGTAAAGTCTACTTGAGATTAATGTCTTTATCAGTATGGAGTCTTTCTCATTGGATGGAAACCTCGCTGTGTGGTTTGGTTTCAGTTATGACTCACCGTGTCTGTAATCGGCAATCATTGCAAAACTCTGTTTTCTGAAGTGTGTACATGGAAAATAAATAGTTTCCCCACATATAGGAAGGCAAGTTCACGACCATGCTGCACCTAAGCAAATCCTTTGATGCTTTCACTATATGAGCACTATTTGCGCTTGTGGGTGGTTCACTTCCGTCAGTTGACATTTTCTCCTTAAATGACACAACTTAATGCTCCTACTGGTTTTGTAACAATACTGTAGTGGAACCTTGAAAGTAGAAACAAGTAAAACAAATACCCAGAACAAGGCTAGAACATATATATATATATATATATATATATATATATATATATATATATATATACATACATATACACCAAAATATTACAAATTATCTTATAGTATGACGAGGGCAGTTCTACACTGCTGGATACTACAACTACAGTAGTAAGCATTTTGTTAAATTATCCATCCATTTTCTTGACCGCTTATTCCTCACAAGGGTCGCGGGGGGTGCTGGCGCCTATCTCAGCTGGCTCTGGGCAGTAGGCGGGAGACACCCTGGACTGGTTGCCAACCAATCACAGGGCACACAGAGACGAACAACCATCCACACTCACACGCACACCTAGGGACAATTCGGAGCGCCCAATTAACCTGCCATGCATGTCTTTGGCATGTGGGAGGAGACCGGAGTACCCGGAGAAGACCCACGCGGGCACGGGGAGAACATGCAAACTCCACCCAGGAAGGTCCGAGTCTGGACTCGAACCGGAGACCTCAGAACTGGGAAGCGGACGTGCTAACCACTCGACTACCGTGCCGCCCTTTGTTAAATTAATGAAATACATTCTGGAAGTCTAAACAGAGCATATTAACATTGTTTATGAAGGTCATACTGAGATGACAAAGGGCAAAAAAAAAAAACTATATGTAGGTTTCAGCTGAATTTTCTGTTAGTTTCCAACTTCCCTCTTTACACTTTCATTGATGAGGGAGGAAAAAAAAAAAAGTATTTTTTTTTGTGTAACTTAAAAAAAAGTGGTTGGCTGCCCCTACAAAAAAAGGGACCAATATGGGATTAAAAATATTAAAAAGAAATCTCTGAATAATGATAATCTTCAAGTGCCTCAGATTGTTTGATTGGCCCGCAGACTGCCACTTTCCCATCCTTGTTTGTCAGTGTCTGCTCCTTTCTGAGGATGTTTTAACATCGTTACATCGTTACATGATGTGTCTGTGCCTGTAATGATACTAATGGACCTTGAGTAGCTTTTTAATCCAGCGCACAGGACTCGCTTCACATCATCAGCATCTCTAATGGCGGCTTGTCCTTCAAGCTACAAACTCAAGTGCCCTTCAAAACCACTCTGCTGGCAGAATTTCAGATCAGGTCAAGTGTCCAGTTAGAGTAAAAACAACATTGACAGGACGATGTGTATCACAAAGCATGCAGTTTATAAATACAATGAATTCTTTGAATGCAATGGCTGTTGCTGAAGTGTGCTTGACCACTGAAGGGGACTTTGGCAGGCATGACTGAGGATAATCGGGTGCATACTGCATAGTGGGGGTGTAACGAAAACCAATTTGAATTTGGAAATCAGTTTTGTATTGAACCAAACCCGACCTCACATGGCCTCACAGTCAGAATGTATAAAACGCCAGCAGCGATTCACGCGACGAAACTGCAGGTTATTGCAAATGTAAAGTATTTTTTATGGCTTTTTTGTCATTCTTTCTTTTCTTTTTTTCTTTTTTATGCTGTAGTTTAAGCTAGTTTCCCTTGGGGGTGTAAACCATCAAACACCTGTTTCCGCCTGTGATTAAAAAATAATAATAATAAATTAACTATCAAAAGCCTGTTTCCGCCTGTGATTAAAAAATAATAATAATAAATTAACTATCAAAAGCCTGTTTCCGCCTGTGATTTAAAAAAAATAAAATAAATTAACTATCAAAAGCCTGTTTCCGCCTGTGATTTAAAAAAATAAAAAATAAACTATCAAAAGCCTGTTTCCGCCTGTGATTTAAAAATAAATTAATTAACTATCAAAAAAGCCTGTTTCCACCAGCGAATATTTTTTTTATTTATTTACTTATTTATTTAAAATAATGTCAGAAGCCCGTTTCCGCCTTTGATTTCCCGCCTACCCTGGCAAAACGTAAGAGTTTAAAATAAATAATTAAAAAAAAATTTAAAATAAATAAATAAAAACGATCCAACGCTATAGAGTTGGAAGTGGGTGAGATAAAGCTTATGCAGAAGTATGCAATTAAAATAGACTCATACTGTCAACTTTTTTTTTTGTTTCACTTAGAGGGAAGTTTTCTTTCATACTGCATGCATCGTTAGATTTGTTTGTTGGTCTCTTCAGGCAACATGTGGCGTGCAACCCTCCTCTTCCTGGCTGCCATCTTTTCACTGAGCTTGGCTAAACCCCACGTTCACCCCTTGTCCACTGAGATGGTTGACTACATCAACAAGATCAACACTACCTGGAGGGTGAGTTTTTTTGTTCGTTTGTGTTTCCATCCATGCTGGTTTCATTCCCTCTTTCACTGATGTCTACCTACATTGCTCCTCTGTTGCAGGCTGCTCACAATTTTCATAATGTCGACTACAGTTATGTTAAGCAACTGTGCGGAACGTTTCTCAAGGGACCCAAACTTCCTATCATGTGAGCGTCATTGGAGATGAGGTGGAAATCGTGCAAACTTTTTTTTAAGCCAACCTGAACTTGCTCTTGTGTGCAGGGTTCAGTATGCTGACATTATGTTGTTGCCTAAGAACTTTGACTCCAGGGAGCAGTGGCCCAACTGCCCCACATTGAAGGAGATCAGAGACCAGGGCTCCTGCGGATCCTGCTGGGTGAGCGACCAAAACACTGTCCATCTTATTTCGATTTAGAGTATTTATTGCGCTTTGTAAAAGACGGTAAATTAAATGTACTCCTAACACTGAGTCCTCTCTGTTTCCAGGCATTTGGTGCTGCAGAGGCCATCTCGGACCGCGTGTGCATCCACAGCAACGCCAAGGTCAGCGTCGAGGTATCGGCAGAGGACCTGCTGTCCTGCTGTAAAGGTTGTGGCATGGGGTAAGTATGGAGGACCAAAAATGCCAACATAAAAAAAAATAATAATAAAAGTGAAAATAAAAATGGATATAAAAAAATATAATTAAAAAAATTAAATACAAAAATAAATGTCAATGCAAATATAAACAAATAAAAAAAGAGATTCAAAAAATAAATATAAAAATAAATGTGAAAATAAATATGTAAATAATTCAATTTAAAAAAAAAATGCTCTGCTCTCATTTATTCCATGCTGCAGATGCTGTCAGCATGAACAACGCCATGAAGTATTCAAATGAGGGGGCGGTCCTAACTGTCTTGGGTTGAACTATTCCCCCATTGGTTGATCGGCATGTCAGTCGATGTCGGACTCTGCCCGTTGCAAAGCAAAGGGAGACGTCACACACATGAAAAAAACACTGGACCTTGTTTACAGGAACTTGCGTGAAGTTATCGAGCAACACAAGTTGCAAGTTGTTGTGACAGTGAACAATATAGTCGGCCATTGCTGAAGCTGTCGAGACTTCCTTGTTTGCCAACTTGCTTGGTGTGAATGGGAGAGCACTCAACCATTGAAAGGAAGTTTGCAACGGCGGAGTCCAACCCAAGACACGCTTAGGGTCGCCCCCTCATTTCATGACGCATTTCATGGTGATAGTGTCTAGCAGCATAAAATAAATATGAGAGCAGAGCCTTTTTATTTATTGATTGATATTTAAATCTATTTGTATATTTATTTTTGTATTTATTTCCACATTTTTTATTTTTGTATTTTTACTTTTATTTGTTTATATTTTGTCCTTTGTATTTCCATTTATTTATTTATTTTAGTATTTAATTTTTGAATCATTTTTTTTTTTAGGTTTTTATTTTCACTTTTATTTTGGCATTTTTTGGTCTTCCAAAGGTAAGAAGACAGCGACTGTTTTTTTTTTATTTTTATTTTTTATTTTTATGTGACTCAACAGCGCCACCTGCAGGACTGGCCGGCTGTTAGCATGCAAATGTTGAACAATTAATGTCCAAATGTGACACTTGACTTAAATGGCAGTCAAGCCTGTCTCTAAATTCATTCCAAAATGAAAAAAAATAGACACCTATACATTCTGTATTCTGACATTAGAAGCATCCCTTTAAAAAAAAAGTTTTGGTTTTTAACAACATATTAAAACTGACGTCTTTTAGATGTAACGGCGGCTACCCCTCAGCAGCCTGGGACTTCTGGACCAGTGAGGGACTGGTCTCTGGCGGCCTATATAACTCCCACATCGGTGAGTTTATGCACACAAAATAAACCATGAGGAGAGCGTAAACGTGCGACTTGAGCGCCGTCTTCCTGTACGCAGGCTGCAGGCCGTACACAATCGCGCCGTGTGAGCACCACGTGAACGGTAGCCGCACTCCCTGCACTGGCGAGGGCGGAGAGACACCCAAGTGCGTGTCCAAGTGTGAACCCGGTTACTCGCCCAGCTACATGCAGGACAAGCATTATGGTAAGAGAAACTTAATATGAAAGGAGCTTAATTTGTTTCTTAGGGCCAGTCATCACTAAAGTTGTGCTTCATTTGGATATAGCTAATTATTTTTGTGTGATTCAGGTGAAACGTCTTACAGCGTTTTGTCAGAGGCGGAGCAGATTCAGATGGAAATATACAAGAATGGACCAGTAGAGGGAGCCTTCACTGTGTATGCAGACTTTGTTCTATATAAGTCTGGTAAGTGTACAGTTCTACACTGTAGCGTAAAAATTGTCAAAAGAATTGCTTTCTGAATTTTAGTCTTGTTTGTTAACTCCTGTATTAGTAATGGTTTTGCCTTTTTGTTCTTGTCTGCAGGTGTGTATCAGCATGTGTCTGGGTCAATGCTGGGCGGGCACGCCATCAAGATCCTTGGCTGGGGTGAAGAAGATGGCGTCCCCTACTGGCTGTGTGCCAACTCCTGGAACACTGACTGGGGTGATAATGGTGAGAGAGCACTTCAGTTCATTCCACAAACTCATGGCCTCAAATAGGGATTTTTTATTTATTTATTTTTTTTAACGTATTGCAGCATGATACTGTACATTCTTATATGACTAAGTCTCATGCAGCTGTGGTTCAAACTAAATGAACAAACTATTTTTATAGCATTATCAGTGGTGCTGCACAAAAACAATCTTGTAAACAAATTTAAATGCAAGTAAAGATCTTGTTAAAAGACAAGTAATTTCAGAGAGTGCAACATTGAAGAAGTAGAGCCAATTTCAGGTTAGTGCGGAATATAGACCAACTAGTCTAGTATTGAAATGAACAAATCTCAATTCACAGAAAATACAAGTCGTCGTTGCACTGCCGTCGCTTTCCAAATTGAATGACTAAGCTGCAGACATTACCTGAATGCTCCACATTTGC
This sequence comes from Festucalex cinctus, assembly GCF_051991245.1. Classification (NCBI taxonomy): domain Eukaryota; kingdom Metazoa; phylum Chordata; class Actinopteri; order Syngnathiformes; family Syngnathidae; genus Festucalex; species Festucalex cinctus. The sequence goes on from NC_135414.1 coordinate 26,244,843, forward strand.
TATAAATGATTGAAAACCTGCACAATTTAAAGAGACTTGATGCAGGAGCAGTATCGAATGCTCAGCTTTTACAAAGATGATTGATTGTTATCTGTATTTTTGTTCTGCTTTTTCTTTTTTAGGATTCTTTAAAATCTTGCGTGGGTCAAATCACTGTGGCATTGAGTCTGAGGTTGTGGCGGGTATCCCCAAGTAGATTCAAAGGTAAGATGAAATTGTGAATTGCTTATTTTAAAAATCCAGTAACTCTGAATTGAAGTCTATTGAGTCTATTTTCTTTGTGTAGGTTTTTGAGTGTCCACATTCAACATGTACTCAGTAGAGGGCGACATACTCGGCTGCACTGAAATGCCCACTGTGTTATTTTTTTTCTTCTTCTTCTTCTTAGTTTTTATTCAGCACAAGTCAAGCCAGCGGATCAGCCTTTTAACAATAGCCACAAAAGATTGACGAGTGACCGTTTTTATTTTTAGGGCGATCTATATAGAATGTTTGCAAACACTGTATGTGCCTGAACACAATGTGTTCTTTTTTTTTTTTTTGTTTAATTGTCAAAGATCTGCATGCGACTTTGTATTTGTTCATTTCTGACTTCTCCAGTCTACAAATTTGATGGGATAACGTCATAATCTTGAATGTGTCAAATGTTTTATCATTACAGCTTTTATATTGTCATTTTATTTTTCAATGTCACTCTAAACTGAGCAATGTGTATTTTATTTTATTAAGGATGGAGTTTTAAAGTTAGTTTTAATCACCTGCCTGCAGTGAACAAAGTATTGTCATACAATTGTTAACTGGTGTCTGAAATAAATTTTTAGTTTGGTTCTCATTGTGAGTTTGTGGTTCCTGTAATATTTATACAAATGTAACTGATGCGAAGGAAGGAGATTTAATACAAAGTCATGTTTTCTGTTGAAATGCTATCCATGCGATTTGGTCATCGTTTGAAACTCTTTATGACGACATCCTTTCTTTTAAAACTAAGAGGTGTTAAACGTGAACATTGGTTGCACTACGCTACAGAACACTTAACGGCAGAAAATGGATGTGTAGAATATAGGAGTAGCGCCTCCCATCTTTTAGAACCTTTTTCCCAAGTCATTCATTATTAACAACAGTGGTGCTTTATCTATCTCGCCTGCAAAGCTTCGTGTTGCAGTGTACAACCAGTAGTGTCACATTTCTGCAACGGAGTTACGTCACAAATGTTCTCCATCGCTTTTTCTCGAAATATGTGAACCTTTTGAATCAACTTGAAATGTGCAGTACAGTATCTGAATAATTGCACAAAGCCTGAAACAACCGTTGTTTCGCGAATTTTGATGAATGTATGCTCGTGAGAGAAACCGGTTTATCTAAATATGTCAATATTTCATGTAAATAGGGATTATATCGGCGCTGTTTGTTGAAATATTACTGCCATTCGTAACACATGCCCCAGGCTACTCTACTTCCGCCTTGTTGTCAAAATAAACACGCCCCTTAGGAAGAGGAGGGGGAGAAGGGTAGGCTCGTTTTGTTTACCAGACTACTCTTTTTCGTCACCTCTATACTCGACAGTGGATTCCGAAACAAATTAATCGAATGGAAAGGATGCTCTTTTAAGAAAGAGTATTGATCGATATTTAAGTCTTATCTGAATTAATAATATTAAGTATGTGTGAGCTTTACCCAGTGTGTCATTATTGTACGTCAAGGACATCCTTTGATTAAAATCAAACACCCCATTAGGCGCTCAGTTGGAACTTGTGTGTTTAATTTCCAACGTCCATTGACTGCCAAGCTAGTAAGTTAATGATGGAAGGCGCCGGCAGGGCTTCGTGGATGAAATACGGATCTGCAATCTCCTTGTTTGTCCTTATTCTGGCCATTTGGTTTCGGTCACCGGACAATGAGGTACTGGACGGCCGACTGGACATCGTGTTGTCGTCGCTGCTTCGCGCCGAGAGCAAAGTTGGAATGAATCACATCGCTCGACCAAAGGTGGCCATTGGTAAGGGCTAGCAGAGTTAGCGCCTGTCATTTCAGTTTAAGACTTTATTTTTAATCGTTAACATTGTTTCCTGACATTTGGGTACTGCAAATGCACAGACTGTGGCTTCAGCTGCTAAATACTTTATTCAACTACAACTGCCAACGTTTTTTTTTTGTAGTTTGTCGCTGCTTTGGAAGTTTGACTGTGGGAACTTGATTATGAATCCGAATGATTTTCAGTCCAAAGAACGAGTATCTTTTCTGGTTAGCTGGACTAGTTAATTTCGGTCAGACGCCACTTTGTCTAAGCCTTTAATGACACATGCATTGGAATGTTTACAAAGTGGCGCTAAACTGGCCAATAATGAAGGCAGGAATTTGCCTCTACTGTCGTCATCTTCAAGTCAGATAAGATTCCCTTTGTGTGAAATAATGAACAAAACAAAATATACCGGTAGGTAAATACTCCTTCCCTGATGGAGCTGCTCAAAGTCGGATCTTTTCATTACACCTTGAAATTCACGACAGTTTTTGTCTCGGTCTGCGAATAAGTGTTGTCATGTTTTTAACCTGTAACTGACTCCAACCTTTGCCCACTTACAGCCACACTGACAGATCACTGGTGTGGGTTAGCATAACATCCCACGTCATCCTCCTTACATCACACATGTCAAGTCAAGTCATCTTTATTTGCTTATGCTGATCATGTGAAGCTTCTACGTGGCATCAAATGTAGAGTACAGCATATGTCTGTTTATGTTGAGATGTTTTTCTGCTTTCTACTTATTGTACTTCTCCCCAGTGCTGTCTTTGTATATGCCCAGTAATAAACATCGCTGTCATGTTTCACAAACTTTGCACATTCATCCATCTGCTGCCCCTCTTGCAGGTTTTGGAGGCTGTGTGGACCTGCTCGTTGATGGCGTGTCGCTTCTCAATAAAATCGGCCTCGCTCCCGCCGACCAGCCCCTCCATCACGACTACATCGAAAATGCTGAGCAACTGTCTCAGAGCTTCGCATACTTCTTTGCCCCGGGCGCTGCGGCAGAGTAAGCAGTGTCTAAGCTTGGTTTCAAATTTGTGAAACGAATGGAAATACTGTATGTCTGTGTGTGCTATTGAGTTGTTCCATGCCAAATCACCCAGCGGGTTTGAGCCAAGGAGATTTTGATTGTAAAGAAACTTGGTGTACTTGACGATAGTGATGTCACAACAATAAATCTGTAATTTTAGGTGAATCGGAGCAGAGATTTGGGAGCTACAGCCCACCAAATGTGGAAATTTTTGGCAAAAGTGGCCAACTTCCTTTAAACCCGTAAATCTCATGAACTACTGGGTCAAGCTTAACAAAATAGGTATTGTTGAAAAGGGACATAAACAAGGATTCCAATCATTTAGAAGATTGGTGCATATTTTAGTAACTTTTTGACAGTTTGCTTTAGTTAATCTTGTGACTTTAGCAAATGTTTTAATGAAACATAATCTGGCTCATATTCTTTAAAAAAATATATAAAAGTTTCAGAGATGTAATTTCTTTGTTTAGCAGCAATAAGGCATCATTGAATATGAATTGAATATGCATTGCTCACTTTTGACTTGACTTTGTCCAGACAGGTTTTAATTTAAAATGCAGCCACACTCAGGTGTGGCTATTCCAGTTTGGATTTGGGGGTTCACAAAATGGAAATTATCTGTTGTGGAGTCAAACTCATTAAACCAGCTGTTCAGGCAGAGTTTCACAGAGCATTGTAACATTCTTAATGTCACAATCAGTAACACGTCAAAGTCAGTGACTGTGAGGTTCTTTTCTTTGTAAAGTTTGACAGTGGCTAAGATGTTACCTAATTACCGTATGTAGAATTGCCCAGTTTTGCATTTTACACAGGTCATGTAAAAGTATGTGTGCGTAATGGATTAGTAAAGCTTGAGAGCAGTTAGGAACAAGTTTTGACAATTTTATTGCTCAGGCCCCCAGGCAACTCCTGACTTACTGTCCGTCCCTCACATGCTCTGTATTCCATCACATTAATATTAATAGCTTACTTACCAGATGAAAACTTTCTGTTTCATTGAGCTGTAGTGTTGTTATTGCATTGACAATGAATTTAGATGACTTGTATTATAAATATTTTTTTTAATCACATTACGTTTAACTCATTCACTGCCTAGGATTGTTTAATTGTTATCCTTGGAGTTCATACTTTCATTCTGTGTGCGTTCACCAATGGCACAAAATTGGTTTCCTGCTCAGTAGTTGGTTTAGGGTGCCCTCATGACTGTGACAACTCAAAACATGGTCATTTTTGCTTTCATGGTGTCGTCGTTGGCATCCCTTGCAGGCGCTTCGTGCTGAACGAGACACTCTTCAGCGAGCTGGTGGAGGCGTCCCGTGACCTACCTGGAAACAGATGGTCGGTGGGAGGCAACGCCCCCGTCATGGCCGGCCGCATGGCCAACGAGGGATGCGACGTGTTGCTCGGGGGAAGCTTTAGCCCGGACTTTACCGACGTCCTGTCACGGCACATCACTGGTACGGACATGGAAGCAACACTTACTCGAATTGTGGTTTTCATGCTTTTATTGTCACATCATCCCTCTAAATCATTGGTATTTGTATCTCCAGTTGCAGGTAATATCGTAGAAGAGCCAGACATTCATCTCATCCTGGAGTATCCATCTGGTGCAAAGTGGGGGCAATATTCCTCCCGTAGAGCCAACAGGTATGTCTTCACTGATAGTAAGCACTCATTGACATCATGAGAAGTTGACCGAATATCTTTTGTGCAGGTACATCGTCCACAGTGATGACCATAATCCATACCTGGCATCCATGGAAGAGTTTGCCAAGAAGCTCAAAGATTTTCATCCGGACCTTCTGGTGGTGGGCGGCTTGCAAATGATGGACAACTTTCCATTCCAGTCAGGTAGGAGGAAATGAATGGAGGCATTTGGTTAACTTTAAAGTGTCGCCGCTTCTAACTGGAGCTCGCTCGTTTACCTCAGGCGAGCGTGCCGCTCTGCTTTCCCGCCTGGCCGAAGTGCTGGCCACTTCCTCTCCCACGCTTGGTGTCCATTTTGAGATGGCCAGTTTTGTGGAAGAGAGCATCATGGAAGACTTGCTTCATTATGTCATCCCTCAAGTACGTCAAACTCAACATTTCCTGAAAAAGTAATAGAATTTGCACTTAATCAAAAAAGTAATAAATCCCCAATAATGTAATAATTTTGCCATTTTATATTATTATATGGGCGGCACGGTGAGAGTGGTTAGTACGTCCACCTCCCGTTACTGAGGACTCGGGTTCGAGTCCAGGCTCCAGCCTTCCTGGGTGGAGTTTGCATGTTCTCCCCGTGCCTGCGTGGGTCTTCTCCGGGTACTCCTGTCCTCCCACATTCCAACGACATACATGGCAGATTAATTGGGCACTCCGAATTGTCCCGAGGTGTGCTTGTGGGTGTGGATGGTTGTTTGTCTCTGTGGGCCCTCCAATTGGCTGGCACCCAGTTCAGGGTGTACCCCGCCCATAGCCAGCTGGGATAGGCTCCAGCACCACCCGCGACCCTTGTGAGGAATAAGCGGTCAGGAAAATGGATGGATATTACGATATGATATACAGTATTTTACGTCATATCCCTGAAGTCTTCGCAGCAGTGCCGTTTTAATCAAGTGGGCGGAGCTTATTTAGATTAACTCTGCAGAGTTGTTTTAACACTAGATAAATCAACTTTGTCAAATAACTCCAACACTGAGCTCAATTTAAATTAGACAGTGTTAAAAAATACACGATTTGGGGGTTGAAATCAGCTCTGAATCTTTTAACGCCAAAATTTTAACACTCCATTTTTTGCTGTGAATGTGTACAACGGTGTTAGATTCACAAAACACAAATTGTGTAACTTAAGTTTTACATGATCAGTTTTGAGGAGAAAAGAAAGACAGCTGAAAATGTAATAAATCTACAATGTATTTCATTTTTTGGTCAAAGAAAAATACTACATCTGTCAGGATTTTTTTTTAATCGCATTATTGTGTTTTATTACGTTTTTGGTCAGGTTTATTCCATTTTCAGGAAATTTTACATTATAGGTTGCTATCAATGCTGAAGGTTTAAAAAAAAAAAAAAGTATTAAAAAAAATGTACATTTTTCAGTGGTTGAGTGATACTTACTGGTTGATGGAATTGGAGGATTATGTAAAACATTGGTCATGACATGAGTCAAAAGGCAGAAAAAGAAAAATAATCCTGATCTACTACTGTACACTACCACTTTCACTTTAATTGAGTTTGGTCTTGGTTGAGCTCTGCTCTCATCTGCTTGTTTCTGCTCACCCAGGCGGACTCGTTAGGAATGAACGAACAGGAGCTTCCCAACCTTCTGAGCCTCCTCAAAGGCTCCACCATCACCGTCCTGTCCGACCCAAACCCCCGCGTCGCTACCGTCCTGGACCAGATGCGGGAGGTCTACCGCATGGTCAACCAGCGCTACAAAGACGCCGCGGCTCAGGGCGACGACGCCCACGCGTGGGGCAAGCCCCTGACCCGCCTCCACGTGCACACGTTAGCCTTTCAGGCCATGATCGTCACCCGGGGCTCCCAGTGGAAGAACACCATGTCGGCCACCGCCAAGGCCTCGCTCACGGCCAACCGCCACGTGTGCGGCTCGGACGACATCGACCCCAGCAAGGCCAGGCTCATCATGGACGACTCGTTCTCCGTCAGCCGGCGGGAGGGCAGCCAGCGCATCCCGCTGCAGGAGAGCCGGCCCGTCAGCTGCTGGGAGGAGGACGACTACCAGATCTGCGTGGCGCCCGTGCTGGTGTGCACCGAGGTGTACCAGACGGCGGGCGGAGGAGACAACATCTCAGCTGCTGGTTTGGTGCTGCAGATCTGAAGCAGTGCAAAGCTGCGACTCGAAACATCTCGGTGTGATGCACAACACGGGCACTGACTCCACTGCCCGTTGGGTTCATAATAACAAGGTGGACCACTAAGATAAGTGATAGAAATTAAGTAACAGAATATGTTGTCGAGGTTTGGGTCTGTTCTTTCCAGCAAGTGCTCGCGGGATGTGTGCTTTACGGGTTTTATCCTCTTGAATGAGAAAAATGAGCAGTTTTATAGGTCCTCTATTCTGTTTTTTGTAGTTTGGCTTTCAAGCTGGCAAAATGGTGGGTTAGTGGTTAGCACATCAGCCTTACCGTTCCGGGGCCGGGGTTTGAATCTGAGCTCTATCTGCATAATCTTCCTGTGCCTGCTTCGGTTGTCTCTAGCTTCTTCCAACATTCCCCAAAAACAATGCTTGAAACGGACTCTAAATTGGGCACAGTGTGAACGTTTATTCATCTCTATGTGCCCTGTGATTGGCTGAATGGCTGGCGACCATTCAAGGTCATGGCTGAAGTCTGCTGTGATAGACTGTCATGAGGATTAACACAACAGAAAGTTGATGGGCGGCTTCCAAGCTGAATTGTGCGTCTTCACTTCTACTCGATAACATTCTGACTTTTTTTTTTTGCTGAGTCATCGTATTCGTTTGCCGAACCTTCGTTCTCGGTCAGTCGTCCTCGTTAGCCATGTAGCATCTTGAGCCCAAGAGTGATAATCGAGCAAGTAGTATAGCCTTGGACTGGATCATTGTTAAAGTTCTATTATTTCTCTCATTATGCAGCAAACCATTCAGAACAGATTCAGACGTTACGATAGTTATACACTATGCTAATTCCTAGTTTCAAGTAGATGATTGAGTAAAGATGATGCAAGCTGATTGGTCCATTCCTATTTGGAAGACCGCACCTGCATCGTGTCTCCCGTATTGTGAAATGAAAAGATATTGGTTGAAACTTTGAGATGATCCCAGTATATGTGAAAATATTGCTTTTGAATGTGCTAGTTCTTTTAATGGTGTCACTCGCCATGTTATGATTCAAAAACACGTTCAAGAGAATGCTGCAGATGCTGGATTTACTCTTCTCATTTAACGTCCCTCTATTTATGTGTCCCTGTCTAAGGACCAAATGCGTGGCGAGGACTGTCATCATGAACATTCCACTACACTTTACTTTCCTCCTCTTCTAATATTTTCCATTATATGCACGTTGGGTTTCACATGTATCAATTTTACAATGCAGCAGGTGTGAGGTCACTACAAAATAATAAGCTACCTTGAATTGTTATTTTTATCAATTTTTATCTTATGCTGGAGGTAAATGGGTGATATGGACGGGTTTTTAATGTGAAATGTGCTTCAGCATGAACACAGTGATGGAAAGGTGAGGCTCACCGGCCATGTTACTACTGTGATTTTTTTTTTTCTTCTCCTTTTAGAGCAGAATGTCGGCATGAATTTTTCGTACTGATAGAACTGTTGGCAAGCATACCATAAAGTGGTTTTTAACATTTCATGCAAGTTAACTCCATGTCAAATTACCTGTGATTAAAATCTGACACAGTAGTTGGTCTTTTTATTATTTATTTATTTAAACCATGTTTATTGTAAGGCTTTTTTTTTTTTTTAAATGACCATGTATAGTAAGGCATTTTTTTTAAATGACTATGTATTGGAAAGATTTATTTTTTTAATATAATAATGACCATGTAGAGTAAGGCATTTATCTAACAACTTTTTAACGGCATTAAAAATAAAAAATTACCATTTTTAGTAAGGTGTTAAAAAAACAAAACATCCATTTATAGTAAGGCATAATTATTTTTTTTTTAAACGACCATGTTTAGTCAGGCGTTTTTTGTTTTGTTTTTTGTTTTTTAACAACCTTTTAATGGCATTTTCTTTTTTGTTTTTGTTTTTTTTAACCTTTTAATAGCATTTTCTTAAAAAAAATAAAAATAATGATAAACGACCATGTTTAGGAAGGTATTAAAAAAAAAATCATGTTTAGTGGGCATGTGCTCTTTGAGACCTTTGTGTGATTAAGGGCTATATAAATAAACTTGACTAGTAAGGCATCATTTTTTTTAAACGACCATGTTTAGTAAGGTGTTAAAAAAAATAAATAATCCATGTATAGTAAGGCATAATTTTTTTAAAACAACCATGTTTAGTAAGGCATTTTTTAAATGACCATGTATAGTAAGGCGTTAAAAAAAAAAAGTATCTTAAGGTGTAATTTTTTTTAAATGACTGTGTTTAGTAAGTAGTTTGTTTAAAAAAAAAAAAAAAACATTTTAACGGCATTTTCTTAAAAAAAAAAAAAAAAAAAAAAAAGACCATGTTTAGTAAGGTGTTTAAAAAAAAATCCATGTATAGTAAGGCATAATTTTTTTAAAACAGCCATGTTTAGTAAGGCTTTTTTTTAAATGACCATGTATAGTAAGGCGTTAAAAAAAAAAAAAAAAACGTATCTTAAAGTGTAATTTTTTTTAAATGACTGTGTTTAGTGAGTAGTTTGTTTATTTAAAAAAAAAAACATTTTAACGGCATTTTCTTAAAAAAAAAAAAAAAAAAAGACCATGTTTAGTAAGGTGTTTAAAAAAAAAATCCATGTATAGTAAGGCATAATTTTTTTTAAACAGCCATGTTTAGTAAGGCATTTTTTTAAATGACCATGTATAGTAAGGCGTTTAAAAAAAAAAAAAACGTATCTTAAAGTGTAATTTTTTTTAAATGACTGTGTTTAGTGAGTAGTTTGTTTATTTAAAAAAAAAACATTTTAACGGCATTTTCGTAAAAAAAAAAAAAAAAAAAAAAAAAAAGACCATGTTTAGTAAGGTGTTTAAAAAAAAAATCCATGTATAGTAAGGCATAATTTTTTTAAAACAGCTATGTTTAGTTAGCCATTTTTTTAAATGACCATGTATAGTAAGGCGTTTAAAAAAAACAAACAAACAAAAAAACGTATCTTAAGGTGTAATTTTTTTTTTAAATGACCGTGTTTAGTAAGGCGTTTTTTTTTTAACATTTTAACGGCATTTTCTTAAAAAAAAAAAAAAAAATGTTTAGTAGGTGTTTAAAAAAAATCCATGTATAGTAAGGCATAATTTTTAAATGACCATGTATAGTAAGGCGTTTAAAAAAAACAAAAAAAACGTATCTTAAGGTGTAATTTTTTCTTTAAACGACCGTGTTTAGTAAGGTGTTTTTTTTTTTTTTTTTTTACATTTTAACGGCATTTTCTTAAAAAAAAAAAAAAAAAAAAAGACCATGTTTAGTAAGGTGTTTAAAAAAAATCCATGTATAGTAAGGCATAATTTAAAAAAAAAAAAAAACATGTTTAGTCAGGCATATTTTTTTTAAAACATGTTTAGTCAGGCATTTTTTTAAAATGACCATGTAAGACGTTTAAAAAAAAAAAAAAAAAAGACGCATCGTAAGGTGTAATTTTTTTAAACGACTGTGTTTATTTAGTAAGGCATTTTTTTTAACAACCTTTGAACGACATTTTCTTTAAAAACAAACAAAAGAAAACGACCACGTTTAGTAAGGTGTTTTAAAAAAAATAATAATAAACATCCATGTATATCCATTTTCTTGACCGCTTATTCCTCACAAGGAATAAGGGGGACGCTGGAGCCTATCACAGCTGACTCTGGGCAGTAGGCGGGGGACACCCTGGACACCCTGCCCAATCGCAGGGCACACAGCCATGTATAGAAAGGCATAATTTTTTTAAAACGACTATGTTTAGTCAGACATTTTTTTTAAATGACCATGTTTAGTAAGGTGTTTAAAAAAAAAAAAAAAAAACGTCCATGTATAGTAAGGCTTTTTTTTTTTTTTTTAACAAAACAACCATGTACAGTAAGGTGTTTTTTTTTTAAGACCACAGATAGTAAGTTTTTTTTTTTTAATGACCATGAATAGTAAGGCTTTTATTTTTGTTAACCCCTGCTCCAAACTCAAAGTAAATTTACTGTACAATTGTTCCAAATGACGCTTATGGCGCCATGCTCTACATTTCAGGGTCCATGATGAGATGGTTGAGCAAGTCTTTGCTGTAAATCAGGTTGGTCTCATGGTCAGTGAGGGCAGTCAGCATCTCATCCATCTCCTCCTGGGTGAAGGCCTCACCTGATGTGGACACAAAAAAAAACCCACACATTGTCCAGTAGCTGCAAGTAAAGCTAATTGTGTAAATTCTTTACCTTCCTCCATCATGAACTGTGACAGATCATCTGGGTCCAAGAAGCCCTTATGTTCTTCGTCAAGAACCTCAACACATAATTACGACACTTGATTCGTGCACTTGCATGGAGATATTTGACAATAAGCACTCTCAGCTACATCAGTAATGCACAGGAGTTTGTTTTTAAATAATGTTAGCTTGTCAGTGTAGCACCTTGGCTTGAATATTTAACAGAACATAACTGCTAGGTTCTCCCAATCCAATTCAAACAGAGGACAGTGGCGCTGGATTTCAATATAGGAGTGCTTGAGCCCACCCACCCAAAAATGGGATAGAAACACCCATGAGTAAATACAATTGAATTGTATCATTACTATGAATACTGTATCATTTAAAACTACAAACTAAAACATACATAAACAACCAAAAAGACAATAGTTTTAATAAATTACGTCATTCGCGCCACTAATTTTATGGGGCTTAAAAGAATTTCAGAGTATTTTAGGACTACATTTCACATCAATATGTGGGGTTTTGTTTTCATCCCTAACAAACATAATACAATAAGATAAAGAAAGTAATACACATAGTCAGTTCACCATTCGTATTAATCAATCAGGGCCCTAATGATTAGATTAGGGGGGAAAACCCCAAATTATTATTTTAAAAAAAAAAAAAAAGTCGAGTGGCGTTCATTTCAGCCTATTGTTTTAATTGAACTGTGGCACGTTTTACTGGTTTGACTAGTGTGACTGCATTTGCAAACAACTTTCTTTTCTTTTTTTTATGCAAGACAAACAAACATGAATACAACATGGGGACGCTCTCACCTCAAACGCCTGGAGCAGAACGTCCTCGGAGATGGGAGGGAACCTTCAACACAAGCACACACTTACTTAATCATGTAGTCCAACCAATGCTGGCATAATGACAGCAAACAACGCGAGTTGTACGACAGTTTGTGATGAACCAGCACAATAGTTATGATGATGCAGCACACTTAACTCATTCACTCCCAAAAACGTATTTATACGTTTATGTTTTTTTTTTGGGGGGGTTTAAATGTGAGAGCATACAGAAGGCTTTGATGCAGCTTCAGACCTGAAAATGTCGCTTAAAGCAATGGTAGTTATTACAAAAAACGGCCAGCAGGTGGCAACAGAGTATAAGAGAGCAGCACGGGCCATGTTGCAACAAGCTCTTTTCCCCAGTGTTCTCAACAGGTTTGTGAATAATGATGAAACATAGCTATATTCTAATGCTAATTGCTGCAAAACAGAAACATAAAAAATATACCTTTTTTTTCCTGATGAAAGAAGAGACTAATCTTTCTTTTGGTAGGTTCCATGTTTTTATAGCATTAGAACACAATATCCTGTGGGCATTGCAAAAGCAGTCAAAAAACAATAAAACAGTGAAAACGCCTGGGAGTGAATGAGTTAATTATACATTTCAAGTCGGGCAATCTAGCTGGTTTCATTCCCTCCATGATCTCATCACAAACATGAGGTAACACTTTCACAATCCAATGAGATCCTTTGAAGTTAGATCATGCTCAGTTTTGATTGACACTTTCATAGAGGTATTCATTTAACACAGACATGAACAATTATGAAGCCTGGAGCTGGTCATAAATGTCTGAGCATTTCTACTTTTGAATTTGTTAATACAGTTGAATTGGAAGTCATTGAATTGTGCAGGCGCTGGTGTACCTAATGTTATGGCGCATATATTCAAAGTAAGGTCCAATCCACATTTAAATTGTCCCGAACCACTTTGAGAGTCAACAACATGGTTGCTAACATTATAAGGGGCTCCTACATCTGCTCCATCAGAACTCTGGTCATGGCAGGGAGGAAGCGGTCCAGGTGGATGTATCCTGTTTGGTCCTCCTCCTCTTCCACCTGGTTTGGCAAACACCATGTAGGCAATTGAGTTACTCAACTCACTGAAAAGATTACCATTAAGGCGTTTATTTTTTCATGTGAACAATACATTTGGTCATTATTAATAAAAACATTACAGTTTTATAATTACTTAATTTTATCATTGAAAACAGATATTTACCTCAGCTATGAAGTTGTGTAGGTCTGCCTGACTGGGGAAGCGACCCAGAGAATAGATGATGGTGCCAATTTCGCTGGGAAAACAAATACATGACAACGTCATAAGGTACAGAATCAGTTGATGTTCAGTACAATATACGTATTGAAAAGCTTCACTTGATATGATGCAAACGAGACAACAGAAAAAATGCAGAAAAAAATGAAAAGCGACACCGTCTTTTAAAAGAGTGTTTTTCCAGTGAAAAAGGAGCTCACCGGACATCGACCGTGCTGTTTGATTGATAGTCAAACGCTTCGAAAGCAGCTCGAATCTTTTTTTCCACCTCTGAGGAGGACAAAAATAAAGACTTGAACGTCTTAGCATTTACAGTAGTTTCCTACTTGCACTTCATTTGGCTTGACTTCATTTTGAACGGACTAAGTGGGTTATTTGACAAAACGCACCTGCACTTTGCGTGTTGGCCGCCATGTTGTTTGTTGTTTAACGGTCGCCATAGCGACAAACCCGTCACGTCAAAAGAACGAAAAATAAATTTCTACAACTAAAATGGAAAAAAAAAACTTTTCTTTTTTTTTAAAATAACAATTGTAATAATTTCGATTGTGATCGTTATAACAGTAAAAACCGTTTTAATTTACCCAGTTATTCTCAAGGTAACGTACCTTGTCACATAATGATACCTTGCATTGTAAAAGTTCATATTAAAATGCCAATAAAGTTTTGAAAACTGGTCTTGTGCATTATGTAACCCATTCACATATTTGTAGCCACTTTCATTTAGGTCCATCTTTGTGTATATGTTTGTAACATATTTTATCTAAAATATTCAATCACATTACACTTTAACAATAAAATGTACAATAAATGCAAAACTATTGCAAAGGTGACATTGCTTTTGTTTTGAGGCGAGTGAGAATGAAAAATAGAAGGAAAAGTAAAATGTGTATATTTTTTTTTATAAATGGTTCAGAAATAGAAATTACAATTCCAGAAATTAATAAACCCATTCAGAACACAATCTTCAAAACCGATACAGACCAAATTGGGTGATTTAATGAAATGTGATGTTTTCATTTAACATTTTCAGATAGCTATTTTATAAGCTGTAGTTCATGAAGTGACCATTCTTTTATGTTAGCAATCAGTCACACTAAAATTCTCCACACTATTTTTTTTTTTTTTGTCTCAACGCGAGGTTTGGCACATTGTGAGAGGATTTCCTATTAGCTAATTGTTGTAAGTTTGTAAAAGTCAAGAAGGAAGACGGTGGTTGATTTCATTACACTGTGCACATATCATGTGCACAACATGTAAACTGTATCTGCCCATAGAAAGAACACAATCCTAAAAACGATGTATAGTGGTTTTAAAAGATCCATCACACTAGACATAAAACATACTCGTTTGACATTATGGCTTTAGTTTGAATAAAAGATTGCATTTTTCATTTAAGACTTGTTCCGCTCCTGTTGCATAAGTATTACAAAGAAGTGGTCTCAGACAGTGGAAACGAAGACATAACATAGACCACCATATCCTCCACCAGTCTACTGCAGTTGCTTGTGCATGTGTGTTCATATTTCCGGTCGGCCCTGATGTACAAGGACTTCCTGTTCATGCCTCTGCTCTGCTGCAAAGTCTTCTGGGACTTGTTGTCCCTTGAGTTCATCTACATGCTGTATGGACTCGTGTTCTTCTTCTGCTCTAACTTCTTGTTGCACCTCCTCTTGATGAGTCTGAACATGTTCAACGGGCTTCTCTTCATCTTTGGCTGCTTCCATCATCTCCTGCTTGGCGTCGACGTCTGGCATCCTCTCGTCCAGTTTCGCCTTCTGATCGTCAACAGGCATGTTGTTGTTGTCCTTTAAGGTGCGAAGGCAGAAGGGATCACAATACAGCGGTCAAAAAAGATCATTTTGGGTCATTTGATTGTATAATGTTCCATTAATGAAATAAATTATTTTTTTTAATTATTTGAAAGACAACGTCACTTGAGCCATATTATTGTAAAGTAAGAACACTCTTACTTGAATTTGATTTTTGGCTACGCTACCCACTTCTTCTTACAGTAATAAGATAATAACCAATGAGAATGTACAGTATTTTACGCTACCTCTGTGTGAACTGATGGAGGAGAGAGCAGCTCTGAAGGGGCCAAGAGACCATCTCGGTTTACATCCTGACTCTGAAGAAGGAAATCCACCAAGGACACCACCTGGACACAATAAAAAGTATCACACATTTACCATATTTTTCTGACTATAAGTCGAACTTTTTTGATAGTTCGGCTGTTCCCGCGACTTGTACTCAAGTGTATCTTGTATATAATAAAATTAGAGCTCAGACTGCCACCCAAAATTCCTGTTCTTTATTTTGGCGGTTGGCGAATTCTTTTGGTGCATTACTACTGGTGGCCACTTTCTTTAGCATGCTAAAGAATGATGTATTTTTCCATTGGTGCAACTTATACTCCGTGGCGACTCGTTATATTATTGTCATGACTAGGGTCATGCAAGGGTTATTGCTTAGTACTGTCATGACTAGGGTCATGAAAGGGTTATGTTTACGGTCATGACCAGGGTCATGCAAGGGTTATGCTTAGTTCCGTCTTGACTAGGGTCATGCAAGGGTTATGTTTATGGTCATGGCTAGGGTCATGCAAGGGTTACGCTTAGTACCGTCTTGACTAGGGTTATGTTTACGGTCATGACTAGGGTCATGCAAGGGTTATGTTTGGGTCATGACCGTGAGGTCAAGTGTCTGTTTTGAACTGATGTAACCACCAGCATCTAGTTTCAACTTCGTAAGACGCTATGTGATGTCAGAAGCTATGTGATGTCAGGAATCTTTCATCTCTTTAACTGGTCAACAGCCAATCAGATAATTCCATGTCAGTCCTATTACCCACGTCTAGCCACAACCAATCAGATCAATTCGCTACCTATATAAGACAGTCTGAAAAGTGTGTGTTTTGTCGGATTATTACTTCTGTTACCTCTGTCTCCCTGTGCACCTCCACAGCCCTAAGTTAGCTTTGCGTCTCGATGTTATGTGAATAAAATGTTAAAATCTTAGTTGTGTCCGCGCTTTGGGATCCAACCTCAGAACATAACAATTCTAAAGTGGCAGTCACTCCTCCTCACCATGTCATTGGCCTGGTCCTCAGGTGCATTCTGGGAGTTGTAGTCAGACAGCAGCTTCATCATCTCCAAGCCGTCCAGGCGTTCACTGCGGTCGAAGTCATACAGACGAAACAAGTAGAACACCTCTGACCAAACAACAGGAATAACACGTTACACAGTGATGTCAAAATTATTTTAAACAAAAAAACAAAAAAAACATCTATACATTTATCATTGTCTACTTGGCTACGTGAAAATGAAAGTTGACTTAGTGCTGATGTTTACCTTCATCCCGCGAGTTGATCTTAACACCATCTTTACTTGTTAACTCAATGTAACGCTGCAGCAACCTGTGGCACATATGTGAAAGAATAATTTAGTTTATGATAAATGTCAGTTTTAAAAAAAAAAAAACATGATTGAATAAATATAGATTGCAATGTGATACTGCACATGTAATCTTATCAATGTAGGACACATCATTCGCACAACACAGAAACTAAAGTCCACAGTGATTAAACAATAATGTTTTCGCCCACTAAAACAAAAATGTCCACCAAACATACTGATTGACATATGTCTATTGACTATGTGTTGGCTTGTTGTTGTTGTTGTGTCAGTCACCTTCTCTCCTCCTCTCCTAAACCAAAAGGATTGGTCAGCACTTTGGAATCAGTGTGAGCCGTTTCTGGATCCTCTCTTTGGAGATATTAAAAATGCAGAGACGAATTTAACATTACTCAATGACCATGCATATATGTACGCCAAATAATCTACTTTTATGTTATTATTCATTCTGCAGGGCTAAATGATATAAGCCGGTAACAGACAGCATTAACCATTCAATCTCATAAAGCTTAGCAAGATGTTCATTTAAGCAAGAGCAAGTGGTTGACCTTTGAGGTGCGGTCTGGGACAGGTGAACCTGCAGGAACAGAGCCAGAACCAGAACTGAAGGGACCAGTCTGATCAGGTGTGTATCCATGATCAAGCCTAAACAAACACATTGTTCAGTAATTATACAGCGTGTTATAATGTTATGCAACATTGAATATTCTTGAACCTGCATTTATTTGAAAAAAATAACTTGGACTTGTACACAGAGTTGACAATGACAGGGTGGACATTTTTTTTCCCCCCCTAACACTGAAATTTATAGTGGACCTTCACTTAACATGACTGTACTGTTAAAACAAATTGGTTTTGAATTTTTAAAAGCTTTTTATGTCAACTGGTATTTCACCATGACAGAGTGGACACAATCACCATCACCTACACACAAATAGTAAAATGACAATTGCGTAATTGCATGTTTATTTATTATTTATTCTGCAACTATCCGCTGTCAAATGAAGATGACATCACGCGTGCTCAGGAAGTTTGCTCGTGTCACATGACCAAACACAGAAAACCGGTGAGCCGTGATTGGTTGTTACCTGTTTCCTGAGCACGAGTGACATCATCATCAGTCTACAGCAAGTGGCAAAAAAATGTTATGAAAATAATTCTACACAAAATATGTATTTTTCTTCTGCTGAAAATGGCTAAATGAGTCACGTATCCCTTTAAGAGGTTTTCTTAAAGGGACAGTTACCACATAATGACAGAAAGACAGCAATTTCAGGGACTGGTGGAAAATGTTCAATATGATGACGAAATAAAATAGAATATATGACCAAAATGACAAATTATTTGTGGGCAATATAACCATGTATTTGTTTTTCAAGTAACATTTAATCACCTACACGAAGCAGTGTATGGAATTGGGACATCCCAACATTAGTTGCTTGATCATTGCACTGGTATGTCGGCAAATGTGCAAGTGTCCCTAATGTTGTGACCGCGGGTGAATATGAAGAACATGTCGGCTATGGATGCCACAAGAAGCCACGCAGTGGCTCAAAAGCAGGTTCCAATAAGCGACTGTCTGTCTCAAAATGAAAGTGTAGCTACGCGAGACCCCGAACAACATCATGCACGTTGCAAAAGGACAGCTCCCGTGCAAAGCAGAAGACGCGTAGGACACGCGCGCGGTCACGTACCTGTCACACTAGATGAAGTGAGGACACGGAGAGTTTAAAAAAAAAAAAAAAAAAAAAAAAAAAAGGTGCGATATTACTCAGGCAGCCTTGCATTCACTTACCAGTAGTAGCGCCTCCTCCTCCAGCCGCTGCTGGTACGTGAACGCGCCGCGGGCTCTGCACTGCGTCAGGCGCGCGCTCCCGACCGCCACCGAATGGAAAGCGAGTGTGTTGCGGGCCACGTGGAAGATTCCGGGAGCAGACACACACACACACGCACGCACGCACGCACGCACACACACGCAGCCAGCGTGTCTCGGCCACGTCCACAGCGAGATCCAGCTTGTTTCATTTGCTTGGATTTTGTTTCATTTGGCGTGAGTGACAACTTGACAAGAAAGAAAAATTTAATTGAGCACCCTGTAAATAAAGGAAACATTCAAATACTTGGAAATTCAACATTTCAACAACAGCAAACTGAGAAATATGTTTAGAACTGTTTCTTTGAACGATAAAACAGCTCTTAAAATTAAAATGTTGCCACACGGGTAAAAATTCAATGAAATGAAACGTTCAAGACCGTGAGATAGTTTTCCACTCTGTGATTCGTCTGTGGACAACATTTTTTGTGACTAAGTTGAAACGTAAATTGCCAATTATTCGAGTATGAATGAATCCGTTGCCATTCCTGCTAACAACCACTGGGAGGCGACACACTAAAAATAAAGCAACACAGTAGTCTACTGTACAATTTCTTTCTTTCTTGCATGTATTCACAATTGAATCAATTTAAGAACGGCTTTGAAAAAAAATATTTGGGCATAATTTGAAAAACAACATGAAACATTTTCCAATACACTGTAGAATACTTATACTGTATACACAAATGAGCGTTTCTTGACTGCTGCTACTTCCTAAAATTTATTTTCTCTGTCAAAGAGCAAATAAATAAATACATAAATAAATACAACACATTGGTACAGTAAAACATAACAACATTGGAGAGCAGGCGCTCAGGAAAAAGACCAAAACATGTCACAGCTGTGGATGATGTTCAAACATCCCACTGAAGAATTGCTCTAATTGCTGAGTTGCAGCTTTGCGAGTGTGTGCGTGGTTTTTTTTTTATGCATATGTGCGAATAAGGCAGAAAATGAGTCAATAAGACTCAAAATGCAAAGTTAAATAGCATCCGACTGTGTTTCACTGCTGCTTACGCTTAATTCGATCATTCCAAATCAGTTGGCTAAGAGCGAACAACACTTCCTGACATTTTCAAAAGATTGATTGAAAATTGCACTCGGATTATTGAAAGGTAATTTCAGCATGTTTGCCATTTTAGATGCGCGCATCAAAGTGGTCGCATTCAGTACCAAGAATTAGCTCTCATTCTCAAAAAAGGTCGGTGACCCCTGTACTAATGTTGTGACCCGCGCGATGTTCCCCTTTTTGTCAGCCGAATTCCACTTTGCACATGTGCCGCAATTAACAGATGTTGACTTCATGTACTTTTTTTTTTTTTTTTGTGAGCTGTGCCCACTTCCCAGCAGCAAGTCACGCAACTGCAGGACTCTGTTTGTTTTCAGCATAGCCCAAGTGCATTCACGTGCATACACACACACACACAAGCACAACCTCAGGTCCCATTTGGAGGAGGAAGTAAATTGAAATCATTATTTGTCTATATGCTACAATATATATATATATTTTTGGTGACCTTTTTTTTTTTTTCATGGTGTGTAGTGAGAATTTCCTTAGTAAATACGATGGAAATAAAAAGTGTACACACCCCTGTTCAAAAGCCATTTTTTGGTACAATTTACAGTAACTGATTTAAAAAAAAAAATCTTGCAACGAGAGGAAAGTTAAAAAAATAAATAAAACAAAATCCTTCAATAATATACCGGTAGTTGCATTAGTCTGCTAACTAGTCTCAAACTGGAATGATTAACTCCAAATAAAAAAAATGTTCTCGTAAGGCTTTCCTGACTTTTTTTTAAATTTTTTATTTTTTTGCTTTTTAGCATAAATCTGAGGCATTTATGCTGACACTGACTGACTGCTACTGGCAATTGTTCATAATTCCCATAATTCCATTTTTAAGAAAATCAACCTCAAAGCACGATGCTGCTACCACCATGCAAATATATATATATATATATATATATATATATATATATATATATATATATATATATATATATATATATATATATAGAGGGAGAGAGAGAGAGAGAGAGAGAGAGAGAGAGAGAGAGAGAGAGAGAGAGAGAGAGAGAGAGAGAATAAAAATTGTGTCTATAATGATCACTCGGTGATCAGCATGTTTGGTCTAGTTTGATCCGGTCTACTATGGTTTCAGACTGGCATGAATCAGATGGACAACAGACACATACTCAGAAAAATGCCAGGCATTTCTATACACTTGAGTTTGTTTGAACTAGTTGCCATCACATTCCACAAGCCTATTATTATAAGTTTCTGGTCATTACAACTGGACAGCCAGGAAGCGCTAATTGTGATGCAGTACAATACCACACACATGCACGTACGCGCATGTGCACGCACACATACAGGATGTTTCTCTTGGACTCTGGCAACACGACTGTACTTCTTGTACAACACACAGTGAGAGCAGTTCCGCCTCATCATGGGCGACTAATTGCAGCCCAGCGTGCTGCCAGGACGTGACACAGACTGCCAGTGGTCATTAGGCCACAGGTATTTGTGGACATTTATTTTAAGGTGCATAAGACCACCTGTGTACAAGTACATACACCCACATAAGCACAGCATGTAGCCACGTTTGTGACATAAATAGGCCCAATTAAAGCTCAATAGCGGAGAGTGGGGTATGTTGGCCCACTTGTTTCTATTAAAAAATAAATAAATAAATATAAAGAGAATGTAATTAAATATTTAGGAGAAAGACAAAACCTCTTAATCCATGGCTTGCGCTATAAGATGTGTGATTATAAAAGTGTCAGCAAAAGCCTACTAGAACATCTCTGTGTCTGGAGTTAAACAGAGACAATGGTGGCAGGGCTGCACTGACTCCCGTTTAACAAGAGTCTGAATGCGATTGGTTAATTTATAATTTATAAGAGGATATGCACACGTGCGATCACATTATTTGAGTAGTTAATTTTTTACTTCGCCTCACAAAAATAAATACATCACGTTTTGAAGGTAAAAGGTCATACATTAATGGTGGAAAATGTTTTGAAATAATTTAGATCACAAAAACCTGCAATTTGAACAGGGGTGTGTGGACTTTATATATTTACATTTACAGTAGAAGCCTAGCTAGCTAGTGTTACTTTTGTTCAATTTTAGCGCATATAAAATGGGTCCCCACATTTAAATAAAAATAAGCACGTTTGGTTAATTTCAGATTTTTATTTGTATTATGGGTGAATGGTCATTTGACTGGTGACCAGTCGAGGGTGTACCTTGCCTCTTGCCCCGAAGTCAACTCACCCCCAACCCTAATGAACACTAACTGTACACAAAATGGAGGGATTTATATTTCTAATATTTACTAACACGTTTTTCTAATTTTCCTCACTGACTTGCATACTACCTGACAACTCGTGAGAGTCTCCCTCTTCTGGCCATTATAAAGAATACACTTGCATATTCACCAAGCATTTATTTGCATTAATGACTTAGTGGTAGTGTGGTGATTCCATCAGCAAGTAGTAGTATTGAACGCTCACTTTGCTGTGTTGTATCACGAACACATGTGCACATCATTGAGTGTGCAACTAACCGTGACATAAACACACGCACACATCCACCCACGCGCGTCTATCTTTGGCTGCATAAATGGGCGTGTAATTAACGTTTGTGTGTGTGGGAACCAGCAGGTGGAAGCATGAAGATTTAAACTGCTATTAATTTCTCATCAGCAGTAGACACAGCAGCAGAGTGTCAAGAGAGCCCACGGGGACGCCAATCATGAGGATGGCAATGCCAACTCACCATGCCGACACACTACACTTTACAGGCTCATTTCAAACTTCACAGAAAAATGCTGCTGAAGAAATTTAATTCAATACAAGAGATGAAATTACACCTTTACACATGACGCTCAGTTTGTTTGTGGCATACAACTTCACTGTATCTTAATGAGAGCTGTGGAAGCTAGCTAGCTAGCTAGCTAGCTATCTTGCTAGCTAGATAGATAGATAGACAGACAAACAGACTTTGCTGGTGTATGTAAAATATACATTATCATATTCAAAGTTTGATCATAAAGCATTGTCTCTCATTTATTTAGATTCACCACCTTTCAGAATTGGAGAATTAAAAATAATGTGTTCATTTGCTTAATTTTTGTTATTCACCTTATGAAATACAGTATTTGGTTCATTTATTTATTGTAAATAATAAAATACTAGATAATAGAGTTTATATGTAATGTTTTAACAATCATAAATTAGCTATTAATAATAACAATTTAAAAACATTTTTCTGACAATAAAATCATTTCAAAAATCCAACATAACTTTTTTGTTTCCTAACTCCGTATGTCCAATTTATTTTCCAAACTCTATTCTACACAAGACATGTTGGCTGAAACAAAAAGGTTTTTTATAATATATACTTTTCTTCAATAAATAAATAAATTTAATAAAAATAAAAAAATTTAAAAAAGTTTTTAAGTGACCCAATTCCTTATTGTGTAAATATGAAAACATGAAAACATTTTTTTTGGGTGACCCCAGAAATTTGAACGGCAGTGTAAATAATAATTTGGACGGGCAGTTTTCGTATCTGCCAGGTCAGTTCACATGTGATAACGTGTGTGCATGTCATGACCAGAAATTCACTCTTTTGTGTGTCTGCATGCGCGTGTTTCTCCACCCATCTCTCTCCTCCTCCTCCTCCTGCTGCTCCTCCCTCTGTTTTATCCCCATCACTCCTTCGCTCAGGGAGCACAGTGGAGCAGCGTGCATGCCGGAGAGCAAAACAAAACCTGTGTGGCACACGTGGAGCTCCTACCACACTCTGCTGCTGGCTCTGCCTCGGCCTCAGCAGAGGAGAGAGGAGGAAGACGAGCAAGAGGAGGAAGACGAGGAGGCCCCAGCATCACGGGGAGGAGAGACCAAGAAGAAAGATTCCCCGAAACACAGTGAGGGTGTCGGATGAGGAGAAGAGGAGCGCGGAGGGCATTGGATAGGCTTCGTCTAGGAGTGAGTACCACTTACAAATACATTTGGGATTATTTAAGTATGCATCTTAACTAGAAGGAGTTACAAGAAAGTTCATCATATTTTATTTATTAGGTTAATAGAATCAATTAGCCTCAGTAAAGTAAAACAAGATTATAATGTTTTTTAGATTAATGAAATAAGGTAGATTTGTACTATGTTAGACAAAGCAGCAATGTAGTACTGTATATTTAAACACTATATAAATCAGATGAGTTACTTGATTGTAAACTCTTTTACAATCAATTTTTACATTAAGTTTATAATAGTGACATCACAAAAATATTTGCATTTTGTTGGCTTAGCAAACACAATGGTCTTATTTTATACTATTACAATAATGAAAATATTGTTAAAACACTAGCACACTGACAGTCCTTTTAAAGGTAATGTTGTATAGTTGATAATACAACTTTTGTATTGTGTGTCGTGAGATTAGGCAGCAAGTGTACATCATCTATAGAGTATGAATTTCTGTTTGTCCAACAAAAAAATACAGCAGAGCAAGAATATATATATTTTTTTAGTCTCTTTTTTTTTTTTTTTGCACATAAATATATTATTTAAACCACTTGTTGTGGGCTACTGAAAAATTATTATTATTCACCTTTAATTGTTGTCAACTTGTCAGGGTATGAAATGTCAACATAAAGCTGATACTAGTTCTGATGATTCTCAACATGTGGTATGGGAACCACTAGTGGCACTTGGGCTCCCTCTCGTGGTATTGTGTAAATAAATAAATAAATAAATAGAATGTTGAAAATGTGCATAGTGCAACTGTCTTGAATTTTTATTAAACCCCCTACAGTACAGTTGATATGTACACTTTAGTTGTATTCAACTTTTCAGTACAATAAATTTCCCTTTTTTTACTGTACAATTTTTATGTGCAAAACATTTTAACTCAAATACTTTTTTTTTTTGGGCTGTATTTAAGCATCATGCTTATTTTCAAACTGTAATGAGCATCTCATAATAATATTAAATATACTTTTTAAGGGAAAACACTCAGGCCTACTATTCTACTTCATTATAATGTTGGTCATAATGGTGGTACTTGGAAAGCTATGAATTATTTTAGGTGGCCGTAGGTGAACCACTGTTGTAAACAATAAAGTTGCTATATTTACCTTCGTGTTGCGTTTTGGTGTGCATTCAACTCTTACTGTACTGTTATTGTAATCTACATGTAAAAATGTTGTCGCTGAAAGCGGCCTGAGAGTGATTCATGCATTTGCTTGTGTCAGGACTGAAAGGCCATTTCAAATGCTTGTCTTTGATTTATTTATAAAGACTTCTAAAATTAACAACTAAATGGCTGCAGCAAGTGAAGTGAGACAGTGTGGGAAAACACAATTCCAGGCAATGTTTTTTTTTTTTCCCTCCCCTCCGACAGTGGCAGCTCCAGACCTACTGGACCCCAAAACGGCCACTCACAACACCAAGCCCCGCCTCTCCTTCTCCACAAAGTCCATCACGCTGACTCCACGAGAGGAGAGCGAGGTGGGACGCCGCCAAATCGTCATCAAAGCGTTCCTTTCGTTCCTTACCTTCTTTCCAATGCGCGTGTTGGCTGCTGACTGACCAGTTGAAAGTCTTGCAGGTGGTTGCCACGGTGATGAAGAGGAAGACGGTGACCGCCATCTTTCTTTTGATTGTCCTCTACCTGGTGATGGGAGCGGCCGTCTTCAGGTCCCTGGAACAGCCACACGAAAGGTAACAACAGTCATTGAGCAACTCAACAAAGGAAAATAAGAACCGGATTTGGTACCCGCAAGCAAATATTTCTGCAAACAAACGAGGTGAACAATCGTGACAAATACTTTCGCCATTTTTCTCCATCAGTGCTCAACGCTTGGCCATCTTGACTCAGAAGTTGGACTTCCTGGCCAAACATTCGTGTGTCAACCACAGTCAGCTGGAGGATCTGGTTAAGGTGAAATATAGACATTTGTGTTTACATGCAAAAAAATCGACACACCCTTATTTGTTTGCCAGACTCTTGAGATCTAGAAAAAACGTGAAGATAAATCTATTATTTCAAAACTCTTTCTACCATTAATGTGACCTATAAACTTTATAAGTCAGTGGGGGAAAATTTTCACAAAGGGAATAAAAAAAACAAAAAAACAAGTGTGCTGGGATGGAAATAAATTGAATTCTTTCCGTGTGTCAAACTTCAGACGAAAATAAAAATACAACTACTAACCCTTTGATGACAGAGCCGTCGTCGTTAAGAATGCAGAGAGAGCGGCTTGATGAACTTGGGTCATCTTGTGCTTTTTTTTTTTTTTTTTTTAACATACATGAGTTTCTTTCTTATGTGTAATAATAAGTTAACCACTGCACAGTTAAAATTAAAATCAATAATAACAGCTGTGACAGCTCCTTTCCTTTCCCTTTTCTTTTCCTTTCCTTTCCCTTTCCAGTTGTAGTGTTACCACCACATACAGTATATTGCCTTTTTGCCAACACATTTCTGTCGGGATGTCACTAAAAAAAACTAAAGAAAAACGTCATTGCTTTGAAAATAATCCCAGAACATCATTGACCTTAGCCAATGTGTTATGTTAATTCACACAGGAACAGCAATAATGTCTCTGGGTCAAAATGACCCGGAAGTGTGTTTTGTCATCCAAATGTGTCAGTAATGTGTGTAATCCACATCCAATAATACGTTTGAACCAGTGTATTATTTTCATTTCTCAGGAACAGCAATAATGGCAGTGGGTCAATATGACCCGAAGATGTGTTTAATTGTTTGTTTGTGTCTCTGAATTAGTAACACCTGGGTCAACTTGACCCAGGGTCATTCAGAGAATCTTTTTGTGTGAAATCCTGTCCAAACAATTGTTGTGATTCCTTTTACGCCCCTCAGGAACACCAATAACATTCCTGGGTCATTTTGACCAAGTTTTTGCTTAATTATTATTGGGTTTTTTGTTTTGTTTTTATTTCAAAAGGCATTTAAAAAAATCTCTGAAAAACTCAATCACTAACCATTTCGATCAATAAGTAACAAAAATGTATTAACAAAAATTGATATAATTCTTATTTTTTTATTGGATATGTTGAGTTAAGCCAAATCTTATATGGGAAAATTACTTCCAACAGTTACTTCAACTTTCAAATGGGTCAATTTGACCCAAAACAACAGTAGAGTTAAGTCTTGCATGACAGCAATTGAACTTGTGTAGTTTTGGTAGAATTAGAGATTGTACAAGTTTAATTGCATTAGTCTAATTTAGTAACTTTGCAAGCGAAGAGGTCCATTATTTTGTCGTATTGTAGTGTTCCACTTGGTCAATTTTCGGTTAAAATTAATCCGTCTGCCTCGTCCTTCTCATTCCAGCAAGTCGTGTCGGCCATCCGCTCGGGAGTGAACCCCGCCGGGACGCTCACCAATCCCAGCAGCCTGTGGGACCTGAGCTCCGCCTTCTTTTTTGCCGGGACTGTCATCACCACCATTGGTAGGAAGCGGACCCGCTAAATAAGCTATTATGTAACAAAGACGTTGATGACGTCACTTTTGTCATCGATCTGACATTTGGTTCCTGCAAGTAATTTTTTGTCTCCCGTCTTCTCTGCAGGCTTCGGCAACATCTCGCCTCACACGGAGGGCGGGAGAATCTTCTGCATCGTGTACGCTCTGCTGGGCATCCCGCTCTTCGGCTTCCTGCTGGCCGGCGTGGGCGACCAGCTGGGCACCATCTTTGCAAAGATCATCGCCAGAGTGGAGAAGATGTTTGCGGTGAGTGCAGGTGAACACACACGAGCAGGTACACGGTACACCTGTAACTGTCCGCACGTGTCCCGGGCAAAAAAAATCCACAAAATGGATCGTGAATAATTTACGCAAAAAGCACTTTTGCCGGCGATCTTGTCACGCCAACATGATTCACTTACAAGATGGACAACCTGATATTGGGCTAAAAATGCTGGTGAGCATTCCCAAATGCGTTATTCCAAAATAAAAAACATTTTTTTAGGGGTGTCGAAATTAGTGCATTTATTTTGAGTTAATTTAAAGTTCCTTTAATGCCACAATTTTATTGCAAAAATAAATGCGGATTAATGACCCCTTACTTGGAAAACGTGTACTTGGGGGAATTCCCGTCGCAAAGCAGCAGGCACGTCCACGCCAAAATTTTGCAGTAATAAATTTAATAATAATGCAAATATTTGTGGAGACTGGGGTCAAGTCGTATTTTACTTATTTTTTATTAAATATGCTAAATTAAAGATTAAGATAAGATAAAGATTAGATAGCTCTTAATATGAAAAGAAAAATGCACTGAGCCGTCACCGTCTTACAAATGCAATTATGCCATCTAGAGGCAGAAAAATGACCTAAACAGAAATCAATATCACACGTTTTTTTTGTTTGTTTTTTTTACAGTACAGTACATCTTTTTTTTATTTTAACTCAATTTTATGAATTATTCTGAAATGACTATCAATGACTAAAAAGGTACAGCCATATTTCTGTTAGTTTAACATTTTTCCACTTTTATGTTAAGAGTATAAACTTAGGAAAAATATTTTATCGTACATTTAGAACATCTAAAATTGGTGATTAATTATGTTAACTATTGAAGTCATGAGATTAATTGCGATTAAAAAAATAGAATCGCCTGACAGCCCAATTTTTTTTTTTTTTTTTTAATAAACATTGTACTTGGCAGAATACTATTGTACATTTCTCAAGTGATTTAAACTACTCCAAAAACTGTTCGGTTCATTCGGAATATCTAGTTGATACAATCAAAGTAGTGCCCTGCGATTGGTTGGCAACCAGTCCTTAACTGATTGAATCCAGTCCAACTTGAAAATATTACAAACTCAACGTTGGTGATATAGGACATGAAATACAATTTTACTCACACCAATATAAATTCATATTGAAAAATAACGAGAACTGCTCATTGTTTGTTGAATTTAATTTTCCAATGAACGAGATTGTCCATTTCCTAAACCCTACTTGGGAGGCAGCTCCTAATCAATTCATTAATCAATTAAAGGTTGGGCCGGACCCCGAACTCGTTCAGCTTTGTGTTTTGTTGTGAGTGATTAAGGGCTCCCGAGGGAGTCTGAGAGAAATATGATGATGACGACGGCTGGAAACAAGGACAAAAGTTCATTGTGTCACCAACCTAAAAAGCTTAATGGCTTTAAGGCCAGATCGGTTTGGATGACACTTTATTCTAACAGGTCTCTGCTATTATTGTGGTTAAGGTTCGCACTGCTGTGACAGATTGCACATACTGATTAATGTTTCTTTGACTCTTGATAAAAAAGAAAATAAAAAAGCACCACAGTATTGCAAACATCCATCAGTATATTGAAGGTCAATTTTACACTACTGCAAACTACAGTATAACAACAAATACAAAAAAAAAAAATTATTTAAAAAAAAAACATTTGAGTGTCATTTGATGAGTTAAAGAAGAAAAAAAAATAGGGGAAATCCTTATTTAAAATTCTTTTATTAACATGTCCATTTTATTTTATTTATGCTTAATTTAATCAGAATGAACAAGTTTAATATTAGTTTTAATGTATATGCACAATTATGTCACTAGTATTTTTAATTGTATTTTTTTTTTTTAAATAAAATCATTGAAATTACTTAATTACATAAACAAAGCATTCAAATGTATTCAGAATATGTATTGTATGTAATATGTATTTTTTTGTGGGGGGGGGGGGGTGTTAAATTAATGCAACAAATATTAAAGGACTCTTCTTAATTGCACTGTAAAATGTGTGACTGGGGTAAATTCATATTTACAAAATACATTTTAGCAATCTACTGTAAATGACCATGTGGAGTTTGAAATACTATATTAAACTATTCAAATTTCATTTGTCAATTGCATTTCCCTCATTTTTTTTTTGTTTAAATATCAGCTGAAAATCATTGATTAAAATGTAATTATATATCATCAGTAAAGTCAACAATTTACTAATTATTAGATATGACTGAATTCCACCTAAAGCTTGAAGCTATTTGGTGCACCTGAATTATTTTTTTCAGATATTTAGTAAATCAGTTTTTGCTGTAAAATTTTGATTTTTTTTTTTTTTCAACATCACTACATAGGAGTAAATAAAGTATTTCAAACAACCATGCCATCATTTTATATTTAATAGTTGTTTTACAGACTATTTAATTAAAGCAATATATTTTTTAAAATCAAAGTTGGATGAAGTAACCTCTATTGAATTATATCAGGTGTCAGGTGTCGCTTAAGGCGTGCTCACCTGGCGTGTGTTCCGTGCAGCACTGGGACATCAGTCAGACGAAGATCCGGGTGATCTCCACGCTGCTCTTTGTGCTCTTCGGCTGCTTGCTGTTCGTGGCGCTGCCGGCGGCCATCTTTCAACACATCGAGGGCTGGTCGGCGCTGGAGTCGCTCTACTTTGTGGTCATCACGTTGACCACCATCGGGTTCGGGGACTTCGTTGCAGGTTAAAAAAAAACTCGAAACCTGTAAAACTTAACCTTGTGTGCGATTCACGTGCGATGACGTGAACGCTTCTCCGTCTGCTTCCAAGGGGGGTCAGAAATCGAGTACTTGGACTACTACAAACCAGTCGTGTGGTTCTGGATTCTGGTTGGACTGGCCTACTTTGCCGCCATCCTCAGCATGATTGGAGACTGGTTAAGAGTCATTTCAAGGAGGACCAAAGAAGAGGTAAGCGGTTAACAAGTTTGTGAAACAAAAATAACTTTTGGTCATGTAAATGCTCGGTAGCCAGATTGTGCATGTGACTCGCAACTTTGTCCGCCAGTATTATGTAATATGATACACAATCTTTTCAGTGCAGCGACTACAAATGAGTACGGCGCCATGTCCCAGCAGACTGTTGTTGTCACCCACTTAACTTGGTTTCAATGATGAAACACTTCTATGATCCAATTGACTTTACGCAACCTAAACACACTTGCAGGTTATTAGCGTGTTTCTGCAGAGAGAGATTTTGCATAAAGCATAACCATAACCTCATCTGGACATGCATCTTGACTCATTGCTGCTCTAAATATAAACACAACTTGTGCAAATGAGTATACTTTTCTCCAGAGGGAAGACACTTTTCTTAGGAGCCATAATGGCAGATGAAAGGAATAAAGTTGTTCGCTTAAAGTAAATTAATATTTTGTCATAAATGGATGCAATTTAGATTTTATTTGGCAGCAGTGAAATTTACCAAAGGGTTAGCCAAAATATAATTTATATAGTATATTAGTATTTTATTATATTGTATTAGTATAAATAATATATATATTGTCTAAAATATATTTAATATATATTTTTTAGATTTTCTTTTTTTGTAAATTTCAATGGACAGCTAACCTGGCAATAGCCAGATGGATATGGATATTACATATCCATCTGGTGCCGCTCCACAGTAATTTTGTCGGGAAAAGACGGGACATTCTGCACAATAATTCGAGCTGATTGGACAATGCGTCATTCTACACATTTTGTTTTGGGTGAAAATTTCATGTTAGTTCATGTCGAAGGGGGCAAAAGCTCGCTGGGGCAAAAGCTCGCTGGCGTCGGCGCTGGCTTCCTGGTTTCGTCACAGTTGCATATCCCGCCTCCCCAAACACAATGTCGCTCTGTGATTGGTCCGGACACAAATACCGCGAGAATTCATCTTGCGAGAGCAAGGTTAATGGACAGCAGGACTCAAATTGCTCTTCTTATGTATATTGTGATTTTTATTTATTTTATTTTTTAATGATCTTCAGTCCCCCGATTGGCTAAACTGGCCTCAAAATTACGGAACGAACCTCTGACTTCAGCCATCTTCTCCGCAGGTGGGAGAAATCCGCGCCCACGCGGCCGAATGGACGGCCAACGTGTCGGCAGAGTTGAAGGAAACGCGCCGAAGAGTGAGTGTGGAAATCTACGACAAATTCCAGCGGGCCGCCTCCATTAAGCGCAAACTGTCGTCCGAGCTCGGGTTCAGCCCCACGCCAGAATTGGCGCTGTCGCGCAGGACGGTGTCAGCCAATCACAGCGAGGAGCGGGAGAAAAGCGACAAGGAGGCGGGGCTACCGGGGCTGGCGTCACAGCTGACGCGGAATTGCGGCTTGTTTATGAACGGTCTGGACCTGGAAAGAGGCGACATGGCCGTCGTTGAACACATTAAGTGAAAGGCGACACCTCGTTTTGTGTCTTGTATAAAAATGTTGCTGATTTCTAAACTCGTGGACATCATTGTCCTCCATAAAGATTTCCAGGTTTTCTGGACAAGTTCTGGGAGCTAATGTGCCAATCAATAATGGGAGCATACTAAATACCCAAGTACTAGTAAATCTCAAAAGTTCCTTCATACATGCGCAGTTCTCAAACTATTTGGGTCCCCTCATAATCCTCACATCAATTAAGCCACTGTAACAATTTTGTATTTTTTTAACAATTGCTCAGTGGTCCAATAAGTAAATAAATAAAGCGGTAATGGTAACGAAAAGGGGGCAACACCAATTTCACTACTGTACGTGTGCCTCTAAATGCCATAATACATTTTTTAAAATTGACCAAAAATAATTCCATCCCATTTTGTAGGGCGAAGTCATAGAACAAGGGTGTATTTTGCCACAAGAGTCAAAATATGATATTAAAGTGGGACGGTGCAGTGTTAAAACTGCTAGCAAGATTAGAATGTAGCCTCACTTCACTTCCACCCTCAAGTCTGACCAAAGCCCAACACCTCACTAATGTGCACAAGTACGATTATCAAACATGGCCATGAATTATGGCAAGCGATCATAAAAGTGCATACTCGTGTTAAATAGTCGCACAGATTCCAACTTAACCAAAATTAGCAGTACTGAGCTAACATTAGCTCGGTCCGCAGATGCTAGCCACGACTGCTTAGTGTTGGAACGACTTATTCATAACTGAGTGTTTACTGTAACATTTAAAGTTATCGCTTTAAGCTTTATTTATTTTTTCGAATGTACAATAAAGAGGAAAAAAAAAACAAAAAGAGGTGATGAACATAACTGTTGAGCTAATCGCTAATTTGGTGTTGCTTCTGAGTCTGAGGTGCCCGAGGTCCAATTTGCTCTTCTTTCGTTTTTTAGTTTTATGCCCAGTGCTAGGGAAGTTTTTTTTTTTTTTTCGATTATTATTTTTTTTAATTGCTCTGAGGTGGATATTCAAGCACAGTTTCAGCAAATACACCAAAACCCGAAGGTAACAAGTCAGCGCGATGTCGCCCTCGAGTGAACGGCAAATGTTTGACACCTTGTCAGTTAAGCATTTTCTCTCTGATTGATGAATTCTTAAAAGTCAAAATGATAGGTACAAGATGAAGGCAGATAGTTGAATTTTTCACAAATGATTTTTGTTGACGGTTTTAAATGGTAGAGTGTTGTTTTTAATTGCAAACTCAGGTCAAAGTTAAAGGATGAAATTCACATTGAGTGAATTTTCAATTTTTAAAAAATACTTTATCGTAATATTAGGCCTTTTATTCTGGAAAAGATGACTCTTGTTCGCCAAAAATAGGTTACTGTAATAACACAACTTTTGATTACTTTATACATGCACGGATATCAGATTATTATGTGATGAAGTGTAACAATCTGAGTTTTCAATTGGCCTAAAGATATGATAGTCACACTGGTCCCCACATAAAAGCATGCACTTTTGAAATGATACAGCATCTATTACATTTTTTTTTTTTTTGTGGCCCCCCCAAGTTCACTGACCTCAGGGGGTCCGGGGACCCAGTTTGAGAACCACTGCCTTAGTTTACTACTGAACAACAGCTGCTGCTAGTTTGAAACAGAAAGATGACCTGGGATAATGTGGACATTATGGTTGACTTTCATTTTTTTGGGAACGCTGCAATAATTTTCAGTTTTGTTTATGCATCTTCTATAGGTCTTATTGTCACTAACAGCTGTAGGCGGCCATATTCCTAATACAGACACCCACAACAATGTGGAATAACCTTTTGGATTTTGTTGCCATGGCCACACCTGTGACTGATACTCACCAGTTTGCTCAGGTGAGGTGGAACGAGACGCTAAAGGACACACGAGGCAATGCGGACTGTTTAATTCAAGCGTCACGGTGCCTTCAAGTCGTTCATTTTGTTGAAAATGTCAAGCACAAGCCTCGGAGGTTGACCTTTAAGTGTGAAGCAACATCAACAACAACAAAAAAGCTTGTTCATTACAGTGAATGTGGAAAGTGGACACAAGGCTCAAATATATATATTTTTAAAAATAGCTGATTAGAACAGAGGTTCTCAAACTTTTTGGGTCCAGGGACCCCTTACAGGGCTTTTTTTTTTTTGTTTTTTTGTTAAATCGCACCATACCTATATGTATTTTGAAATGTGTATGAATATTGAAAACTGAATGCATTTCCACATGAATGTTGAAACGTACGGAAGCATAGAGCTGCCAATGTGGAGTAAACATTTTTGGCTGGCGAGTATGTTCGAACATACTTATAAGTTCAAACGTATTGAAATACATTCAAACAGTCACAAATAAGTTCAAACGTAGTCGCAAATACGTTCGAACATACTCGCAAATACGTTCGAACATACTTGTAAGCTACATGCTACAAAGTTAGCATACCTTCCCATAATGCCACGGCGTATTATTTGCGCATGCGCGAGTGAAAACAAAACCCAATTTTTTAGGCATTTGGGCCACATTACCAATTCACTAGAAAATTAAGTAGACAAAAAACAGTGTTCAATTGATCGGCGGGAGAGAGCCTCGCCGACAGGGAAGGTATGCTAACTTTGTAGCATACAGCCTACATGTACGTTCGAACATATTTGCGAGTATGCTCGAACGTATTTGCGAGTATGTTCGAACGTATGTACGAGTATGTTCGAACGTATTTGCGAGTATGTTCGAACGTATGTGCGAGTATGTTCGAACGTATGTGCGAGTATGTTCGAACGTATTTGCAAGTATGTTCGAACATACTCGCCAGCCAAAAATGTTTACTCCACATTGGCAGCTCTACGCTTCCGTAGAAACGTACGAGACGATAACCAACCTCAAACCATTCTACTTCTTTGTCACAAGAGGATGAGGTGTGTCAAATTCGCAGTTTGCATGAATCATTGTGACGGCAGCAAAACAAGAGCTTGAATCCGGACGTGGGGAACCTCAACTCAAGCCCAAAGTAGAATGAATTGACTGGTCATCATTTTTTGTTGCTTGGAGGGCTTCCCCACCCTGACTTGAATCATCCTGAGCTCGTGTCCGACTATTGCTCAACGACACACAAACGGGAGGCTTCCTCCTCCACCTGCAGTTGAAAATGCACTTTGATTTTTACAGCATCAGCACGTAACCACATGCGACAGTTTATGCAGTCCATCATGTTATTATTATTATTATTATTATTATCAAAGCTCTGATTTACAGTTTAATATATATTTTTTGTTGTGCATTGCTACAAGACAAGCAATCATTTTTCCTCCTGCTCACTTGTGGAACGCCTTCATATGAATACGAGAGCAAAAGGCTTGTTGTGATGAAGGTTGATTTAGTTTACAACTGTACGAAGGAGTATTAGGGTGCAACTGAACATTTGGAAAGTCTGGGGGAAAAGAAAAAAAGTTGGATTTTTTTTTTTTTAGCCAACAAATGTAAGAATGAAGATGCTCATAACATTGTATGTTACTTTTTTTTTTCTTAATTGTGACTTTTTCCATGTAATACTACAAACTATTTAGATTTAGTTGCGATTTTTTTGAATCATATTGAAGTCAAATTTTTAGGTTTTCCTGCTTAATTTTTTCCAAGTCAAATTAATCTTTAGATTTTCTTCACACAACTTTATCTAAAAATATTCTGAACCTTTTTTCACAGAGTATTATGACTTCTTTTTTTTTTTTTTTTTTTAGCACATTAGAAGTGTATCCTTGTAGTATTTTCTTATTCATATATTTATACATAGCATAATGATGTATACATAGTGTTTATGTACAGTATTTTCCCCTAATACTCCTCTGTACTTGCCCAGTTATGATGGACTATGGTGCTAAAATGTCCACTCATGCTTGTGCACATGACCAAAAGTGATATTTGTATTTGTTTAATCTTTGGACACCAGGAAATAATAAGAACGGAAACTAAAGCTTTACGACTGGTTAAGGCTATTTGTGGACTTTAAGAAATATACTTTAAGTATAGGCTGTATTTAGTGGGGTACTACTACGCTTATTTTATTTATTTGTTCAATTTTTGGTATCCCACTTCTGTCGCTGTGCAAAAAATGAAACCAATGCTAAAGTTTTTTTTTGTAGTTGTTTTTCTGCCACATGTGCCCAATATCCGTTTTGTGAAAATGTAAGGAATTTTGTGTATTTTTCTACACTGCATGTATTTTGTTTGTCTTTTTAAGCATATTTCTACGACTGATGAATGCCACGTGAATGTCTTCTAGAGTGTAAATATAATTTTTGTATGAGTAGAAAATATACTCAAGTTCAGCTCTCGCCATGTTTGCTGTGTCATCCTTCATACTCACGATAAAGTTCATATAACGCGATTTTATTAGTTTAGGTCAGTACTCTAATAGGGGACGTGGTGCGATGTGACATGTAATTGAACATCCACTACAGTAGGGGGCAGTGGCGGCCATTGTTTGAGAGTGCGCAAGGAGTATTAAGTGTAGAGTTGCGGCGGACACGAAATATTTTCGGGAGGGGTGCGGCATGTCATAACACGCAAAAGACTTAACCAATCATTCTTAATTGTCTTCAAAATCTGATTTTAAAATTAAACTTTAAATTAATTAAAGCTGAAGGTCACATTCCTTCCACCACAAGTCTTTGAATGAGTTTTACGTTTACAATTACAAACATGATAGCGACAAAAAAAAAAAAAATCAGATGACGTAAAACATCCCGAGGCTTTTTTGTTTTAATTGTGACCTTTTTCCTATGTTTGTTCACTAAATGCAGTCAGCTCTTTTCTGTTAATCAATGGAAGAAAAAAAAAAAAAGCCTGCAGCTGCGTGCATAATTGTTTACAGTAATGAAGACAACCAGTCAATATGAGTTAATAATGTTAAGGTCGACATAGATAATCTCTTGAGACCTCGTCACCAATGGGGTAACTTGACAAAAATCTTTAAAAACAACAAAACATGCTCCCTTAAGCTACATGAGAAAAATATTCAAAAACTATCAAAGTATATTGGTTACTTACTATTTATATGTTACTTATAATTGCTGTGTGTGGGACTCAACAAGACAAAAAATAAATAAAAATAAAACCTGGACCACATTAAATGGGGCAAATAGAGGTGACGCTCATCCAGTAGCGTGGTGACGGTGTTGTTTTAAGGTAATTCAAATGTTCTAAGCAGGAGATCAAGTGTCCTCTCTACGGCCGGGTGTCACTTGCTGACACTGGCTGCTGTTTACACAGCACTGCCGGCCACAGAATGGCTCAATTCATGCATACAGGCCAGCGGTGGGACAATCTGTCGCTCCGTCCGTCCACACACTCGTACACAAACACACGTTCGGCGGCCGGCGCCAGTCATAACACGACCCCCGGCTTTTCCCGAGCGCCGGGCCACAGTTGGTTCTGGCAGAGCGGCTTCCGTCAACAGTATCCGCTCCGAGGCGTGTGACTGGCTGATCCGGCTCGCTCGGTTCCCATGACCCACAATGCACCGCTCTCAGGTGCTTTCAAGCCAGATCCTTGAACAGAGTTTGGCTTAAAGCGGTCAGGAGGTCACGCTGACCTTAGATGACACATCGATAACAGTAATGTCTCGAAGCAGAGAAGATCAATGGGCATTGATCAGAAGCTGTCTGACTTCATTATGGAGCTCCACACACATGAAAGGAAAAAACAAACAAAGGCGCTGTCTTTAAATTAGACACATAGTAATTTGTACTTAAGTAGATTTTTCAGATATCTTCCGTCAACTTTTTTATTTTACTCCCTACATTTGAAAATATATAAATCTGCTTTTTCTTCTCCTTACTTTATCAAAATATGCTTATTACTTTTTTTTCCCAACTTCCACAGATGACAAAACAAAAAACAAAAAATATTAAGGTAAAGTGAGGCTATCACAGCTTTTGTTGGCTCTCCCACAGCCTACTTGTCACTGTGATGGCCCAGGTGCACTATGGGATGCGCTCGGCTTGAAAATGATGTAGTTGAACGAGGATCCTGGGTTGTCGCGTCGCCGATTTGGCCTAATGTGCTAACAAAACTTTTTTTTCCAGGTTCATTCTGTGCCCCTCGATAAGAGCTTGAGCCTTGTTTCCCCCCTCCCTTATCTTTTCTTTTTAATGTTGTCTTTTTTTCCATTTATGTCCCAACGTAATGCTAATGCTAATTGGCAACAAGGGAGGTACATCTGCATTACACCATCATTAGATGTGAGAATGGCTGTTTTTTTCTTAAGATTAACTTTAAGAATGTTATACTGCTGCCTGGGGGAAAAAAAAAAAAAAAAAAAAAGCTCACAAGCTGACCATTAATTGCATTTTATAACTATATGGGTGCTCAACAACAAAAAACAATTACTCATTGGTAATTTGCTAGCTAGAGAATATATTGTAGAAGATAACTGACATACTGGAGATAACCACACGATTATCATATTCTACTAGGGTGACGTATACTTGTATTACCTGCATGAGACTGTTTAGGACAGAATGTCACATTTAAAGTGAATTCCTGGTTTTGATGTTGAGATGAAGAGGTGATGCCGACTGAAGTACAGTATGTGAACGTCATATTGAGCATGAACTGTTTGGCCAAACTGAATGTTGACTTTGTGTGTCTGTGTGGTGACGCACACAGAATCATGCCACCACAATTCCCATTCATAATTAGTCATACTAATTTATATTTATAAAAGATTTAGCAGAAATGATTTGCTTAAGACAGAGACAAACTAAGATTTTTAAACAATTTTAGTATGGAAAAAAAAAAAAAAAGTATTCACAATGACCAGTAACCCCATCTTCTGTGTATAAAGAGTTTGAATTAAAGTACAAGTAAATCTGAGATTAGAGAAACACATTCAAGAGTTACTACGAAACATATCAATAAAAGGTGAAGCAGTTCAAGCACAAAATAGGACATGAAAAGGTAGCTGCCGTTAGAAGGAAAGCAGCTCCAACACAGGACTAATTGGAAATAATATCATCTATGCAGTACACAGCAACACAGGCCGAAAAGAAGGCTGAGCGGACAGTCAAATATATACAGTACAAGGCTATGTAACAATGTCAAATTGAGAAAAACATTTTGGATGTATTCGAACACATTGACAAGTTGTCATGCTGGCTATTACTAATACAGTTGTGCTCATACATTTACATACAGGCATGTAAACGTAGGAGCACAACTGTGTTGCAATAAAGCATTTAGTGCTGCTTTCTATATTATCACTTATACTAAACCTAAACAATAATAATAATGAAAAAATAGTGCATGCTAACTTGTGAGGTTTGATGGGCGCAACTAAATGGTGATCAAAGGAGTGGACTGAAATGACGAAATATACAGCAAAAGCATAGTGCTGAGTGTTTTGTGTTGTGTTTACTGAACATGACAGTTGTCTCCTTGCGCTGGCGACTCTTGCGAACGAGGAGCGACCGCTTCCTCGCACTTGTCAGTCGAGGAAGGAGACAGCAAGACCTGGTGGTGATGAGGGGGGGGGTGGAACACATAACAATGAAGAACACAGGGCGGACATTTTGAGAGAAACATTAGCAGATACATCACGGTCTTCAATTGAGGTGACTCAAATGTGGGGGGTGTTGGTTGGGTGATATGGTCTTACTAGAATGATT
Source organism: Festucalex cinctus (assembly GCF_051991245.1). NCBI lineage: Eukaryota > Metazoa > Chordata > Actinopteri > Syngnathiformes > Syngnathidae > Festucalex > Festucalex cinctus. The sequence goes on from NC_135414.1 coordinate 26,284,159, forward strand.
TGATTGACATTGATTTCTGCTTCAATTTATAGATGTGCGTGCAAGGAATCATCATGATCCACTCTAGTCTAACTTGCTAATGCTAAAGAGCGCGCTACTCGCAGCACTTTTATCACTCAAAAGAACGGCTATTCATACACAACGCCTCAGGAATTTATACAAAAGAAGCATCTTAACATTTTCACCAGCATATGCTCTTCCTACGCTGTTAAATAAAAATAAATAAATAAATAAATAAATAAATAAATACTTTTATTGGAATAACTTTTTCCTTCTACTCTCTAATGTGGCTATAATTCAACAGTGTAGCAGAACCACACTGCCCCTAAGTGGCCAAATTGTGTATAACATGAACAGCGCTTCCAATAGAGGCACACAAACAAGGGCAAGACGGGACAAAATAATTTCAATAAAATCGATTTTGGGACATTTAATATCGATTCTGAATCATACTAAATGAGAATCGATTTTTTTGGCACACCCCTAATTGATTTTTTTATTTTATTTATTTATTTTTTTTAAAGTGTTTGCACCTTTGGGGATTTGCAGCATTTAACTTGCATCAACTTTTTCCCAATTTTCACCCCAAAACCGTTTCCTTGGAGTTCTTCCTTTCCCGGATGTTGGGTCTCGACCAGAGGATCGTTACTCTCATGAATGGTGAAACTATGAAGCACTTTCAGTTTTTTTTTCACGTAATCAAAGACTATATATATATTAACTTGCCGACCTTCATTAAATGAACATTTTCAAACTTTCAAAAATTGAACATGATACGAATGAACCGTCCAACTACTACAAGACAAGGCCACTCAGTCCCCGTCAAGAACGTTTGCGTGCTTTTGCGTACCTTGCCGTCTGACGTCTGCTTTGCGGCCAGCCGAGGGCTGCATCGTTTCACGGTGGTTCTCCTCATGATGAAGGGGCTGGCCTCACCCAGCGGGATGTCCGCAAAGCCTAACAGAAACAAACCGTGACTTTGCTGCATTTCCAGATGTTATACTGCATGATGAGAAAGTGGCGGAGCATTCATACCTCTCTGGACCAGCTCCGGAAGCCCCTCAGGCCTGAACTCATCCTCCTGTCCGGCGCTCGCTTTCGGCGTGGTCGTCGCGTTTGCTCGGATCTTCTTGGTGAGCTTGTGAAGAGCCTCCTGGGCGCTTTCCTTGTCGCTCACATGTTTATGAGCCCTCTTCCCGGATGAGGAGCCCAGCGGTGACCTCTGCGGAGTAGAGGGAGCAGCGTTCTCGCTTTTGTCATCCGGGTGTTTGGTGGAGGACCTCGCCGAGGAGCGTCTGATGTTGGCGGCTTTGCTCGCTGTCAAGTACTCCACCCTGGTGGTCAGCGTCTCGTTGGCCTCCTCCAGCTTGTGCACCTCCACCATCAAGCGGCAGTATTTGGCCATGGTGTCGTCCACCTCCTTCGTCTTCTCCTGTGCGAGCTGCTCGACTTCTTTGAGTTGACCTTTGACCTCCTCCAGAGCCCTGCTGCGTGAGTCCAGGGCCGCCTTGAGCCCCTCCACCTCTTTGCTTCTTTCATCACACTCCACTCTCGCCTCTTTAAGGGATGACTTCAGCTCTTCCACCTCCTCCTTGGGCTCCTCTGCTTGAATTTGCAGCTGCTTATCCTCCACATGTGCTTCTTCACCATCTGGTGGGAAAACAGCAGGTCAAATGTTCAAAATGAAGTGGATTTTTTTTGTCATGTCCGTCACAGGTCCCCAAACGGTACTATGTGGAATACCTTGTGCATTACTGCCACCTAGTGGTATACACAGCACATAGCAATACAGTGTTCCCTCATTTATCGCTGGTTCATCTTTCGCATATCTTTTACTGCATGCTTTTTTGGTTTGTTTATTTTTATTTTTTGTCTTTGCGTGTCCGTATCTCTCGAACACTACATCCGACCAGTGACATACGGGCATGCATGGACTCGTCTCGACGAGACCTTTCCAACAGTGTCTGCCCCGTCGCCCCACGACATTGCATTCCGGAGATAGAAAATATATGCTGTATTGCTGTATTGTATGTACAAAAAGTTAATACTGTAAATGAAAAAAAACAAACATATGAATGGAAAAAGCATTCATAATAAACTAAAGATCATACTAAAACGAAAAAAAAATGAATGAAAAACATATATACTGTGCTGTATAATAAAAAAACAAAAAAACAAAAAAACATAATCAATGGGAATTTATTTATTTTTTAATTAACGCGGATTTCCATTATTGGGGGTGTTTTTGGAACGTTAACACCTGCGGTAAACGAGGGAACACTGTATTTTTCAGTATTTTCTGTACATTTTATAGGGATACTTGACTCATTGAGCCATTTTAAGCTTCATAATTTTTCATGTACAATTAATACGTTTAAAAAGTAATCTTTCTACTTGTCACGACTGATGATGACATCGCCTGTGCTGAGGAAGTAGGTAACGACCAATCACGGCTCACCTGTTTTTCGGGTTTGGTCAGTAAACTAAGCCATGATTGGTCGTTACTGACTTCCTCAGCTCAGGTGATGTCATCATCAGTTGACCAGCAAGTGGAAAAATTACATTTGAAAGGTCTTAATTGTACATGAAAAATAATTAACTTTTTACTGCTGAAAATGGCTCAATGAGTCAAGTATCCCTTGAAACTTGTACATTTTTCAAGTTCAATTATGTGTCTCACATGGTCGGATTATCGTCGGTGGGTGTGGAAAATATCGCCGCACACTAAACAGGGATTCACTCAAATTAAATGCGAGTCTACACGAAGGAGGACATTGCAGGTGCGAGCAGTGTCAAGTAAACACACCTGAGCCGCTCAGGATGAGCATCTTCTCTCGCTCCAGCTGTTTGCAAGCCTTCATCCAAAGGCTCAACTTGCTGGAGGTGGCGTCTCTCTCTTTGGACACTCGAGCGACGCGAGACGACAGCTCCGACACCTGCACGGCAACAAAGAGTTGAGCGGAATTCAAACTACCAATCGTATTGGAGAGGGGATGACATTATACAAGGTTTCTGCAGGTATCAGCAAATCTAATTTAATACAGTTTTTAATCCAAACAAATTTAATTCCCATGTACACCTGCATACACACTTGCATGCCTACATACTGCATGGCTATCAGTCTATTACAATTTTTTAATCATAATTAAATGATGTCCACAAATAACTTGGAAATTTTATTTTTAAATTAATTGCTTATTCTATATCCGTTTTAAATGTACAATAAATTGTTTTGTTTCTTTTTTAAATGTGTCACACTTTTGTTAATTAACAAGTTGACAAACATGTTTACCTAATAAAAGTATGGTTCATACAATACAGTACAGTAATTCATAGTAACTTATGAAATACAGTTAAAAGGTGTAACATCAAGTCAGATTTTTTTTTTTTTTTTTTTTTTTTTTGCCACGAGGTGGCATTCGCGTTTCATGTTGGACACTGGCGTCAGGAACAGTGCATTTTTCTTTTCAAATTAAGTGTAAAATTAAGTGTAGGGAATGTGGACTCCTACCCATTTTGTTCACTGTAAATTACAACTTGTCCCCAGTTGCCACAAAAACACATAATATTAATGCTTCTGGACTTAATTTTATAGTGCCATATAAGGCCTTAAAATTCTTGAAAAATCAAATTAATGAATTGCAATGCTTTTGAATGACCCGTTAGTTTTTTGTTGTTGTTTTTTTTTTAAGGTTTATATAAATATGCATTTTTTGATTTTGTATCATTCCAGCTATTTTATATTAAGGGGTAGGGGGTGCATACCTGCTCGTTGAGTTTAGAGATGGACAGCTGCTGTATTTCCAGCTTCTCCTCCAAGGAGGCAACCGTGGACTGAAGCTCCTTTTGCTCCTCTGACAGTTTCTCCTTCTCAACTTCAGCGGTTTGCTTCTCTTGTTCTAGTGCAGAAAGAGCCAAAGAGAAACTTTTCTTTTCTTCTTCCATCAGCGACAAGCTCGTCTGAAGCGTCTTCGTCTCCGCCTCTAGCCTGTGTCTGTCCTCCTTTATTCTGTCTCTTTCTTGCTTCAGTGCAATGTTCTCCTCCTCTCTGGAATGGAGATTCTCGGTCTCCTGCTCTAGTTTTTCTTTTTCTTGTAGCAGGAGTCTATTTTCTCTTTCTAGCTGGTCCTTATCATTTGTCTCTTTGGCCCTCACAATGTCTTCTTCTAAACCCCCAATGCGACTCATCAGACTGTTTTTCTGCCCTTCCCACTCCTCTCCGTCCATCTTCCACTTCTCCAGCGAATTCTGCAGATGTTGCTTCTCTTCCGCCAGCTCCTCCAGGAGGCTCTTCATCCTCGCTCGCTCCCTCTCCATTTCTGCGCCCTTTTCTTCAAACGATATCTCTCGCCGACGAGACTCTTCGAGCTGCACTTGGAGGTCGTTCACCCTCCTCGTCTGCTTCTCTGCTTCCTCCCTGATCCCCCTCTCCAACTCCTCCACCCTGCACCTCTGCCTTTCCTCCTCTTCTCTACGATCCATCTCTGCCCTCGCCAGTCCTCGCTCTAATTGCGACTTAGCAGCCTTCAGCTCCTCCAGCTCGCCGTTTTTCGCTTGCAGCTCTCGCTCCAGCTGCTCCTTCTCAGATCTCAGGTTGTCCAGAGTGGCAGAAAGCTTCGAGAGCTCTTGGCTTAGACCTCTCTTCTCTCCATCCACCTGGGAGCCGGACAAAACAAAAGGTAAAATAATAAAAAAATAAATAAATATAGGGAGTCCTCGACCAAAGGCGTTTGTTTCGATATTACAACGGTTACGCCCGGTCCGCCCTTTTGGCTCCTCGTCTGACTTTACTGGGGAAATTCCTGCCCCAAGCTGGCTGGGATAGGCTCCAGCAGCCCTTGTAAGGAGTAAGCTGTTAAGAAAATGGAACGGATGGATGGATGGGGAAATTCGACTTAAGGTGAAATTCGGGTTACTTCGCTAGCGTAGGAACGCAACTCCGACGTAACTCGAGGACTCAATGAATAATAATAATAACGATAATAATAATAATAATAATAAAAACAGAGCTCATTTGAAGAACAAATTGTTGATATTTTTGGGCAATTTGAAAATAGCTGAGTCCCTCCCTGAAATCTTATCACAAATCCACATTTGTAAAGGTTTGTAATGATGCTGAATGAATTAATATAAGCACAAATAAAACTATGATTTGGCACCTTATGTCCTATTTTTCAAGGTGGATCCTTGAAATGATCTTCAAATTTTGACACCATCCTCCGCTCACATTAGACGGCCACGGCATAAACTAAAATAATAACCTTTGCAATTTTTATTACCGCTCTTTCTCAGATAACTGATTCCCATCAGAGTTAATTTGGTGAAATTTTCTGGTAACAAAAAGGTTTATAATTTCTTTTGACACAGTAATTCCAAGAGAGCCCCAATAGCAATCTTTTTTTTTTTCTAATGTATAAATAATCTAATTGTATTAGACAATTGGTTTATATGACATATACAGTATACCATGTGGCCAATATGGACATACTATACCTTTATCCTTTCCTCCTCCAGCTCAGCTTTCATGGTCTCAGCCTGTATCAGATTGCAAGTCAGAGTTAAGTGGTATATTAATCCGCTTCATCCATTTTACGTTCTGCTAATATTTCGGAGTACCTGAAGGACAGCTTCCTCCAGGTCTTGCTCTGCATCCTCCTTCTCTCGCTGCAGAGCCTCAATGCGGTCTTGCAGCGAGTCCGACTTCCTCTGAGCGGCTACAGATACATAAGAGAGTCCTGGTAAGGTCACGAACAATACTGAGAAGTGTAAAAAGATGCGTGGAAGTTACCTTTGAGGAGTTCGCCCACTTGCTTCTTCTTCCTCTCGTCTGATTCGATGCGGGCACGGAGCTTTTCAATGCCGCTGCGCATCTGCTGGACTTCGTCCTGAGTGGAGTTGAGTCGAGAAGCGATTTCTCCCTTTTCCAGTAGAGAAGACTCCAAAGATTGCGTCAGCTGTCGCACTTCCCCCTCCAAAGCCTTGGCAAAGAAACACGATGGTAACATTTTGAAAGTGTTCACGCTTTCATCACTCTTCTTACTCACCTGGATTTTACTGAACAGGGTTTCCGTGTTTTGATTGGCGGACGTGTGATCTTCCTTAATCTTGTCAAGCTGCCCAATCAAATGTTCCTTCTCACCGGTCTGTTGAGACACGGCATCCTCCAACACATTCATCTGCTCCAACAGCTTGAGACAGAAAATAAATATTGTCATGTGCGTGACAAGAAAAAGATGGACGTCCTTTGCCCTTTCCAAAACAATAATTACGTGTGCACCTGTTGCCGCTCTGTATTCATTCTGTCTATGCTGTCTTGCAGGGCTTCGTTCTCCTTTTTCCCTGCTCTGATGTCCTCCTCCAGGATGGAAATTAGAGACCTGGTGTCACAGTTGGTCTTCTCCAGGCTGTCGATCTTCTGTCGTAACTGGCCCGCAGCGTGACTCAGCTCCTCTCGTTCTTCAGAGCAGGAAACCAGCTCAGATCTCAGCTGGACTGTCTTGAATGGAAAACAACATTTAGTATACTAGACAAAGTGAAATTTCTGCAGAAATTCCGTGGGAATGCTGAAAGCTGAATGCTAATAAAATATGTACAAGTGTTACCTGAAAGTACTCTCCATTCATTTAGATGGAAAAATGGAACTAATAACATCCGTCCCATTAATTCATCATATTGCAAAGCTGATTCGTCATCATTGTGTTCATATTATACTCACTGGCAGATTAAAATAAGTTTGCAATTCCTATTCATTCATGTTTTGTGTAGAATTTTAGGCTGAAACTGTAGAAAACATTTACTGTCGCATTCAGCATTCGTGGGTTATTAGGTCACAAATTTGTGAATGTCTACCTGCAAATATGCAGGGCTACATGATAACATGTGATCCCGTAGATTGCAGTTTGAGCTGCGAATGTCTGCCCACCTCAGACGAAAGCGTTTCGATTTGCTGCTCCAAGCCAGAGCACGCCCTCTTCCGAGTTTCCAGCTGATCGCCCAACTTGCTCCGCTCCTCCTGCAGGGCCTCCAGCTCACACTCCATGCCCAGGATGTGTTGCTCCAGATTGGCTTTCTCTGAGCGAACCCTCTTCAGCTCGCTCTCCTGCTGGAGGAACTTCTCGTCCCATCCGCCTGCGCAACAAAACCATAAGATGTAGCTCAATCGCTGTTCAGAACGAGCATTACAAATAACTGGCAACGTTACCATTCACAAATGAAGAATTTACCTTTGGCCATCTCGAGTCCCTCCAACATCTCCATAACGTCAGTTAGCTGGCATTTGGCTGTTTGGAGCTGCAGGTTTAAGGATTCTCGGTCTTCTGACAGCTGAGACAACTACATTCAAACACACAGAAATGGCATCACAATTTAGAACAAATTCTATTCCGAAAACCAAAAATATATTATTCTCTCACCCACCTGATCAGAGAGGCCGTTCTTCTCCTTTACAACCGTGTCCAGCTTATTGGCTGCACGACGTGCTGCTTCTTCTGCTGCGTCAACTTTCTTCTCCAAGTTTTGAACTTGCACTTGAAGGTCCGAGGTCAATTCTTTCCTCAGTGCAAGGTCAGAGGTGAGCAGGTCAATCTCGGAGAGCAAGGCACGGACTTCCTCTTCCCGCTTTGAGAGGTTTTCGTGGTCGTCTTCTAACTGCACAGGCTCCGACTCTGCTAGATGGAATATCAACACGCAAGTTATTTGACTTTTGGGTATGATTATAGAGCAAATGTGTGTATTTGATTACTCACCGATGGATTGTGACGGAGTAGCTTCATGTTCAAGGGCGCCACAAGGAAAGCTCTGTTCTTGAACCTGACAGCATGTTAAAAAAAAACCATTTGAGCAACATGGTTGGAGAAGAACTTAATCAAAACAAGTTCTATACCTGATCAAATAGTTTCTCTTCAGTTATCTGCACTTTGTGCATATCTCTGTCTTCTGCCATATGTTCCTCCATCATCACTGGTTGTATTACATCCGGCTTGACGATCGGTTCTGCTTCACTATAAGATTCAAGGAAGATTAGCTCCACTTCTCCTAATAATTGTGTATTTTTGAGTAGTTAAAAATAAAACGTCACCTACCTCAGGGCCTGTTCAGGTTGGACTGAGAGTTCCTCTAATTTGGGCTCATTTACTGTCAAGGAGTTGAATGGTGGTTCCGCGGCATGAATGTCGCTTGCAGCCTCAGCTTGAATGACCATTCCAGATAAATCAGTCTCAATGTGACATTGCTAAGGTAAAAATAAAGACGCCTTCTGACTATCATTTATTCCAGGCCTGTACTCACCACTGATGTCTTCAGGCTCTGTGGAAATCAACTTTTCTTGTTGGTCCTGCAGTTGTGACAGCTGCTGTATGAGGTGGTTTTGTTGGCCCACCTGCTCCAGCAACAAGTCATACTGGTGCTTAAACACGCTCAGCTCTTGTTGCAAGCATGACAACTTTTGACACAGTTCAGCCTGCTCCGTTTCAAACCGTTGGTTCCTGAGACACAAGTACAAGTATTGTTGTAACTTCATTCATACATTAAATAGTAACATCTAAAATTAGTTGAAGATTAAAAAAACAATTAAAAGAAGTATAAAACTTGAATCAGATTTGTTTTGAGGTAATTATTCTGACACAAGGTGGCTTTTTAATGACAACGGAAAGAAACACTGTTGTGTAAAATAGTAATAAATTAGTCATCTATTTATTTAGCTTTTTTTTTTTTTTTTTGAAAAAGAGGTTTTTGCGGTAATTTGACGTATTAAGATATGCTTCCAAGGAAGGGGGTAGGGCAACATAAGCTTTTTCTTCCTTCTCTGCCCCTTTTCGAACTTAACACTTTGTACAGTATCTTTGTTTATTTTCATGATTGTTCAAGATTGCGACCAAGATGCCAAACAATGGTGTCAAAGCATAACTTTATTCTCCACAGGACTATGACCTGATAATAAAAAAAAATAAAAAATATATATATATATATTTTTTTTTTTACAGGTAACGGGATCAGTATGTTAGCTACCAACACAGGCTAGGTCCTGGCCCATAAAATATGCAAATAGGCAAATTTGCAAATGCTGGATTCATTGTACTGTGACTGCCCATTTCTTAAAAAAAAACAAAACAAAAACAAGGGGAACTGTAATAACTGTACCTGACTCCGTTCTCCTCTTCCATCCGCTTTTCTGTCATTTCAAGCATATCCTTCATCCTGTGACATTCCTGTTCAGAAGACTGCAGGAGGTTTTGGATACGTTCCTTTTCCTCTTGCAGAGACGCCACTTTGCTATCACGCATCTCTATGCTTGCTTGGGACCGCTGCTTCTCGTCCTTCAACTGGGCTTCACAAGATTGCAGCGCCGTGTTGTTCTCCCTCAGTTGGTTATTGCTTTCTTCCAGCTGAAGTTTGTCCTCCACTGCTTGATTCAGCTTGTTTGCCAGCTCCCCGAGTTGACCTTCAAGTTGCGATTTCTGTTCAGCGAGAAGATCAAAACCGGTGCGGAGCTGGGATTTCTCTTCAGTGAGCTGCCTCAGTGTGGATTCTGTGTTTTCTTTCTCAGCGGTCACTTTTTGTGTCAGTGCTTCTGCTTGCTGCCTCTCCTCAGTTAAAACCGTCACGCTGGTCTGCAGGCGTTTGCTCTCCTCAGCTAACACGTCCAGCCGGGTTTCCAACTGCTGCTTCTGAACATTCACCTCACTTACATCTTTTTCTAATTGCGTCAGACTTGCCTTGAGGTTATTTGTCTCCTCAAGTGATTCTCTGTCGTTATTTTCTTTGTCTGTAATGATCTGGTTGAGAGTTGCAACTTTAGCCGTCAAATCGGCGACTTCATCTTCCAACTGACTGCATTTGACGGCGTCCCCCTCCAGGCGAGTTAATTCACAACTCCTCTCCGTTAGCTCTTCTCTGGCTGTCACATACTTGCTTTCCAGCATGGAGTTCTGAGATTGGACCTCCTCCAACCGTGCTTCCAAAACCGACACCTGAATAACATACATATTTGAAATGAGCATTTTGATTTCACAAATTTGTTTAAACTCATTCACTGCCAGTCATTATAGAAATTTTTTACATTTCCAATACTCACGTGATATTACATTCAATAATTATATATAAACCGAATCTACCAAATAACAGAATAGACTCCCTACTTTTTGTCCCGTCCCGTTCTTTTATAATTGACAGCAGAAAAATGTAGGTTTGCCAAAATACAGCCATTTCTCCCATGGACTCTGAAACTGTGTTTATTTCCTATAAAATGGGGCAATGATGTCATCTACCGGTGGTTGGGCATCAGTAAAGTTGTTTCAAAGTTTGATATTTACAGTGGAGCATGCTCAGATTCGCCCCCATTTAGCACCGCTCTAAAAAATACAATTGACAAGTATACTTGTCAAAGGCAGTGAATGAGTTAAATTGCTAACCAATTGCTGCAGGCGGTACAAATCATCTCAAATCAGAAATTCGCTGATCTCAAAATGTCTACCTGAGCTTTACTGTCCTCAAGTTGGACCACCACGTTAGACATGTGGCTTTGGGTCTGAGCCAAGTCAGTCTCCAGTGACTGGATGGTTTCCTTTAGTGCCTCCATTTGGCTTTCGTAAGAACTGACGGTTGTCTCATTGTCTTCGAGATCCATCTGAAGCATCTCCAGCTGGACCTGTAACATAAAAAAAAAAAAAATTAAATTTTTTTTTTTTTTTTTTTTTTTTAAAGTCAGTTATGTAAAAGGTTTCATTCAACACATTAAAGATTATATTATTATATAAATATAATATATATTCATTGTAAATAAAAAAATATTAGTAAAATAAACAATTTGATAAACAAAACATTTAATTAAATTGTTTAATTATATTTAAAATCATTCTGACTATTAAAACTGGAAAGTTGACTTGAACTATTTTACAATTAGTTATTTACACCCATTTTTTTTTTTTTTTTTTTTTTTTTTTTTTTACCTATAACTGTTTAGTAGATTTACTGTAAAATAAATAAATAAATTAAATAAACTATTTCACATACACATTCAACATTATTTTAATATTGCTAAACTGGAAAGTAGAAAGTGAATTAATTTAGTAAAATTATTTATATTAATTAAAATGACTTATTTTACATTATATTTTATAGTACTTACTTTTTAAATGACCTGGCCCATCTTTCTTGTTTTAAAATCAAACATGAGCACAAACTATTTTTTGCAAGATTAGATGATGTCGATGTATATCGTTCAGGAGAAATCGCTAAGAAGCAAACCTTGATTTTGTTCATGGCAACCATCTTCTCTTTCAGGAGCTCAGTGGTCTTGGCATGTTCGACTTCTGCGTTGTTCAGCTTCTCCTTCAGACTCTTGATGCTGGCGTCTCTTTCCTCCAAGCCGTGTGAGGCTGCAGACAAAGTTGCCTTCATGGTCTTCACTTCGGTCCGAATGTTCCTTGACTCAGCTTTGTTGGCATTCAAGGCTTTCTCAGCGGCTTCACACTCTTCTCGGAGGCTCTTTTCCTTGTTGAGGAAGTTTTGCACCTCCAAAGCTCGACACTCGGACAGCTGGCTCAACTTGTGCCTGAGCTCTGCGACTTCTTTTTCCAAAGCAGAACTCAGGCTTACTTTCTCGGCCAGGGTGTTCTCCAAATTGTTCTTGACTTCAGTCATGGAGGAGAGACTCTTCTCGAGGGCATCCAGGTGATTTTTGAGGTCGGCGTGTGAGCGGTTGACCATCTCAAGTTCACTTTTCAGCAGCGGGAGTTTCTCAGCTGCATCTTTGCTTGCGGATGCATCGTCCTCTAAGGAGGATATTTGCCTCTGCAGCTCGTTTACTTTCGCAGCTTGTGTATCCTTGAGGAGCTTTACAAGAGAAATATTCAACTTATTAGCATACAAACATTTAATGAGACTAAAACGTTATTAGCACGCATGTGATGCAACTTTACCTCGTTTTCTTTCACCCTCTCTTGAACATCATTTTGCAAGTCTTCATTTTGTTTCTCCAGAGATAAAAGCTGAGCCCGGCCTTCTCCAATCAGCTTTTCCTTCTCTGCAACTTGGGCACGGACCTCCCGAAGCTCCTCCTCCAATTGTTGGAGCTTCTGCGCATTTTCCGCATCCAACCTTTTGTGTTCTTCCTCACGCTCGGACATCTTCTTGCTTTGCTTCTGCAGCTCTGCTCCAAACTGCTCCTGGGCCTTCAGCAGCTGATCCATCGAGCTGATCTGGAAACGTTTGGAGGTGAAATTAGGAAAACTTGAAGAGTTGTGCAAGTCATAAAACAAATATTCTCATTGCAAAACGCACCTGGTTTTTGGCGAGCAGGAGCTCTTGCTGAGTTTCCTCCAACTTGAGCTTGACTTGTGTTGTTTCTTCTGCCTTTACGGCAATGTTTTCCTCACATTGTCGCAACACAGCCGCTTTCTCCTCTGACAATCTGGGAGGAGAAAATAACATTAAGCATGTTACAAAGACATTTGCCTATTTTTTATCACAGTCAACATTAATAATATCGTTTGGGGATGTTCAACACCACTTTTAGTCAAACCGATATCAGAAGTATTCAACTCAAGTAGTCACTGGTACCACTAGTACTTATAGGGTTAGATTAAAAAAAATAATAATTCTGTATCTAATCAATTTTGCTTTTTGAGCCTGATAGATTCATTTAACCATGAATCGATTAGTTTAAGATCTCTTTTGCCCGTAAATTTACAACAAAAAAAAAGATAGAATTTTAACACTAAATCATTTAACCAGTTACTTCCTCAGTAAAATTTGTTTGTGGAGTTTTTATCATGTCCTTCATATTTAAGAAGACTTTTGATGTTCCATAATTAAATCAATATCAGTTTGAAGCAATACTCGCCCATCCCGACTATCTTTTATTGTAATAATTGCAAAATAAATGCCTCACCTCAAATTTCTCTCTTGTTGCTCCGCAGTAGCCTGAGCAAGGGTCTCCCTCAGCTGGCATATTTCAGCTCGACCGAGTTCGATCAACTGCTCTTTGGATTGCGTCAGGTCGAAGGCTTCTCGTTGCTCGTCCTGCAGCTGAGTGACGCTCTTCTCGGCGAGCTCCGCTCGGGCAATTTCCCTTTTCAGCTCCGACTGCAGATCTTCGATCTGGTGGAATAATTAGTGGCGCCCCAACCATCATGAGCGTTAAGAGCGGGGGAAGTTGCAGTATAAAGCTAAAAGCAACAATAGAATTTCACCTGTTTTTCAAGCTGGGTCACCTGTGCACCAACATTTTCCAGATCTTTGGTGTGCTTTTGTTCAGCCTGGGAGGATTTTGTCTGGAGCTCCTCGTACTGATGCTTCCTCTCCTCCAGTTCTGTACTCTTGATGAGGAGTTCTCCCTTCAGGCTGTCAATGTGTGCTGACAGCCGGGCCTGCTCCTCCTCTGCACACTTCAGCTGCTTCTAAAATGCAGAATAAAAATTTAGCAACATGAAGAACAGCATATGTGGTAACGGCTTTTTCCTTTTCTTAACCTTCAATTTGTCATTAGCCTCATTCTGTGAGCTTAGACTTTTGTCCAATACACTGATTTTGTCAGCGAGTTCCTTCTGCGTGGCCTCTGCGTCGTTGATGAGGGCATCCTTCTCGTTCTTCCAATCCAGCAGAGCTTGATGCTTTTGTGTCAGCTGCTTGCACTCGTCATGGCTTGCACCAAGTCTTTTCTTGAGCTCTTCGCCCTCTTTTACAGCCTCTGTCAACTTGTTGGTCAACTGCTCCACTGCTTCTTTCTGTTTCTGCATTTCCTTCTGGGACCTACAATGTGATTACAACAAGGTGGATTGGATTCAGCAAATCGAGACGTAGTAATGGATGATGGATTTCTTCCCTCAATGTCTACCATTCATTTTTGCTCTCAATGTCAGACAACGTCTTCCTTAGGTTTTCCAGCTCCAACGCCGAAGCTTGAGACTGCTGTTCCAGTTTGCACTGAAGTCTCTTCAGCTCTTCTTTTTGACTTTCACATTTTGCTGAGGATGGAACAAAATTAAAGGTATGTCAATAGAGGTGCACAATAAATGAAAAATGAGTTGTTTGATCTCTAAAGTAGAGGTTGGCAACTTTGTTTTTGTTTTTTTGGTGGGGGGGAACTTAATAGATATTAGGGGTGTTAAAAAAAAATCGATTCGGCGATATATCGCGATACTACATCTCGCGATTCTCGAATCGATTCAATAATAGGCAAAATCGATTTTTTTTTTTTTTTTTTTTTTTTTTTTAAGGATTCACACCTTAAGCATGGAAGAATGTTATATGAACGGAACATTAAGCCTTAATATTTTATTTCAATGCTGTTCAAACATGAAACAAATTACAACCTCTATAAGACTGAAATTTCAGATAAATAAATAATACATTTTCATATAAATCTTACACTCTACAAGCTTACTGATTAGTATTTTCTAAATTTGAATGAAAAAAAATCGCAACAATCGACTTATAAATTCGTATCGGGATTAATCGGTATCGAATCGAATCGTGACCTGTGAATCGTGATACGAATCGAATCGTCAGGTACGAGGCAATTCACACCCCTAATAGATATGCACAATTGTTTGAATAAATTAATAAAAATAATTCAAGTTTATATTATGTAAAATTATACATTAACTAAACAAAAGAAGAAATTGAATTTTCAAATAGTTTCTTATTAGTAACAAATAAAATATTTTATTTCACCGAGTATATGAAAAAAAAAAAATAGTTGGCTCCTATTTGTTTAATTTATTCACCACAACACAAAAATATATTTCTGTAATTAGATAAATGAATTACAAAAATGAGTAAATACATAAATGCAACAATGATTGCAGGTTTCAGAATAATTTCTAAATAATAAAAAACACACACACACAAGTATGTTATTCCAAGGCCATATGGTATACGTTGCACTTCCCTGCTCTAACGCTACCAGCAAGTTACCTTTGAGGTCATCCAGGAGGCCTTGGGTGCGTTTCAGAGTCTGGTCCAAGGTCTTTTTCTCATCCTCCAGTTGTGACAGATGCCTTTTGCTCTGTTCCAACTGGACAGAAGTGCTGTTCTTCTCTCTCTGATGCTCCTGGAGTCAGAAAGAAACGGAAATTAGATGATATAGACAGGCTGTTATGTTTATACTGCATTCATCACTTAGTTATGAAACCAGTTAGCCCAACGCCATCAAGCCAAAACACAAATATTATGTTACATTTAATTCCAGATACTGGACGCGAGAAGGAGTTGTTTCAGTGAAATCAAAACAAAACCTTCTCTGGTAAAATCACCAGTTTGCAACAGAATGCAGCCAATAACAAGACCGCCCATTAGAATTATCAAAAGTCAGGTAATAAAAAAAAAAAACGGAAGACGCCAGCTAACGTCACCTCGAGTTTCTTGCGCAGGTCCTCCTCTTTGTTCTGGCTGGCCTGGAGGCTCTGTTGTGAGCGCAGCAGCTTCTGTTTCTGCTCCTCCACCTCCCTCTCCAGCTGACTCCTCTGAGAAGACAGCTGGAACACAGCAAGGGGATGATTTGACAATAATAATAATAATAATAATAATAGTAATAATGATGATAATGATAACTCAAGGTAAACTAAAGTAATGCTGCGTTACCTTCTCTAAGTCAGCCTGCAGTATATTGTTGTCTTTTTTGGACTGTTGGATCTCCTGTGTTAATTTATTTCGAGTTTGTTCCATTTGCTGCTCCAAAGTCTGATTGGACCTTTGCAGCTGGGCAAGCTCCTGCACACAGTGAAATTGATCAGGTGTTATGTTTCCATTTAAAAACACATTTAAAAAGTTAAATGGTGGGTGGGGCTGTGTCATTGCACCTTCTGACTGTCTCTCTCCTGGTCCTTGACCTTCTGTTCCAGGGCTCGCTTGCAGCTCTCAGCGTTGTGTCTCTGACAGCTCATCTCTTCGGTAACCTGCTTCAGCTTCTGCTCTACAGAAGAACACTACAAAAAAAAAAAAGCAATATTTAATACACCTTTGCCAGAAGATTATGCAGACAGGAAATGATGTCTTACCTTGACTTGAAGCTGCTGATGTCTATCTGTGGTCTGACGCAGCTCGTTGCTCGTCTTGGCCAAGTCTCGGTCCCGCTCGGTCAGGTCTTTGCGGGCCTGGGTCAGTTGGACTTGCAGGTCCTGCAGCTTGGAGGCCTGGCTGCTAATTTCTCTCTCGTGACCGGACATGCTCCTCTCCAGCTCTGACACACGGCCACGCAGCTCTGAAACAAAACGCGATGAATACGTTTTTCTAATTAGAAATCAATATTGCCCATCAACAGGGGAAAAGTTCATTTTCTGACTATGTAAGGACTGAATCACAAGTACCTTTGTTGAGAATTTTCAGTTGCTCCATCTGTTGGGATGCACCCGGACTCGCTGCTGTTCTGGTGCAGCTCATTCGCTGGCTGGGTTTGATGGGCGTCTCCTCGTGGGCGTCCCAAAGGGACGTGCCCCGCCTCTTCAGAGGCGTTTCAGTAATTTCCTGAGACTGGCGGCCGTGCGCCTGGTCTTGCTGCCACGGGAAAATCGAGGATCCAGCTTGGCGAGCAGCGATGTCTTTGTGGCTCACGCCGGCCGACGACTGATTCAACAGCTGCAAAAGAGACAACTTAGCAAAATGTATTTGATATTACATGGAAGATGCTTTGTGACACTCACTTTGACCTGCAGGACTTTGAGTTCATTCTCCAGACTTTTTCTTACTTCTACTTCCTGGTTATATTTCTCTTGAAGGTCCTCCAGTTTGTTATCTGTAATAAATAAGGAAAACAAGCTTTATGTCAGATTTGTGATACTCTTTTTTGCAGGTACAACAATATTTACAGCAGTGGGATACCTCGTTGTCTGTAAGCTGAAACTGGGGTGGAGAAACTCTTGTGTGGAGTATCATATGGCTGCAGCTCCGCGGAGGATGATGAGGAAGAGCCAGCCGGTTGAGAACGATCCAGTTCATTTTTGTATCTGAAACGACAAAACAAGACTTTATTTGGCTGTAACTAATGAGCACTTTCACTATTGTCAAAATTGGAAAAACTCACTTCTTAAGCTCTTGCTCGAGCCTCTCTATGGTCTTCCTGCAAGTGTTGAGCTGGCCCTCCAAGTATCTCACCTTTATTATTAAAACAATTAAGCAATTGAAATCGTTTCCATTTCCATTTTGATTTCGACGTGCCAGACTAAACAGTGAAAATATTCCTCCTCGGATGATTTTCAATTGTTTTTCTCCTAATATCTCAACTTTAGTCTTGTAATATTTCAATTTACTCCTCCATGACAGTAGAATATGGTATGAATCACCACCAGATATTAAACCAATTTAAATATAGTTGTTTTAAACTTAAACTCACCTGCTGCTCTTTCACCCCGAGATCATGTAAAACCTTTTGGCGAGCTTTCTCTACAGAGTCACATGATTCTACTAAAGACTGGTTCTCTCTTTTCAAAGCAGATGCTTCATTACGTTCACTGTCCACCTGTACAAAATAAAATAAAATAAATACCGTCTGTACAGTTTATATATTTTTCCCCGTTATGTGCAACTATCAAACTTCTAAATAACACTGACCTTTTGTTTCTGCTTCTGCAGGGCTGCCTCCAGAGAATCAAGCTGGAACTGTTTTTGAGTTCTCTCCTTTTTCACTTTGTCTAGCTGGACTTCCATCTCCTGAATCTTCTGCAGGGCCTTCCCCGGAAGTCCATCTTTCCACTCCTCCACCGCCCAGCTCATGGTCGCTCACCTGACAAAACATCAGGCACAAGTTGGGGTTGGCGTAAGAACAAAAGATATACGGATAATAAATTAGTGAGGCATCCAGTCATTATACAAGTATCCACAGATAGGTCCGCCTAACCATGATGTTTAACGGCGTCAAAAGCATTAGTAAAAGACAAGTAGTGGACGGAAGAACGCACTATTGTTTGATATAATTATGTGGAAATAATTGTAAACCGAGGGTAATTGCTGCCTGAATAAGACGGGTTAAGGTTGCTTTGGTTGTAACAAGTATTTTGAGACTAAGAAGATAAACATAGCATAAATAGCTGGCCGTTAGCTTTAGCTTTAGTATGTCGTTAAACGTGGAATTATCAATCAACTCTATGAATAATGGATTTGCACGGAGTGAAACATTGGACAACGTGTTTAATTATGTTAACACGACGACAAGGTATCCTCACAAATGTAAATAAGAAAACTTACTGTGGCGCGATGATTCTATCTCCACGACGATTGTTGACGAGTCTTGTTGAAAATTCAAATCCTAAAGCTTTTCATACAGATCGACGCTCATTGGCTACAGATCGTGACGTTTAGGCGCACATGATTGGTTTATAACAGTTACACAGTGCCACCGCGTGGTTGTACGGGCACACAACAAATAACACACACCAAATAACGTCAATGCTCACAAACAAATTTCTTCATCAAATGTATTTCATTATTTTCTATTCTTATTTTTAATGTATGCAATACATCGCTATGTAATTTGTGTGGATCATCGTATTTTCTTTTCTTTTACTAAAGTACAGCTATGTTACATGATATTGTTGATATTCAGGAAACATAATTACAAAAATAAAAGTAGCAAAAAAGTAGACTCCATGCACACGACGCGTTTTAATATAACTCAGTATTGTAACTGCCGAGTTCTTGCTCACAAATAAACAGTCCTTCCTGATTGTAAATGAGGGCCATAATGTTATATTTATTGGAATTCAGTGACAGAGTACAGAAGAGGTTTTCTATATGTGCATTCCATATAGCCATTCATACCTGACAAAGTAGAAGTTTGTTAAATGAAACCAAAATACTTTTGTCCATGCAGAATGTACAGTGTATTGATTGGCCTGACTTTGTGTGCGTCTTGTTTTATGACATCACTGGAAAAGAGGAGCATTAACTGAGTGATGCTTAAATCACCGACAGCCCTTGAATGTCATTTCTGCAAAGTAGCAGGACAGCTCATCGTGTCGTATCTGACTTTATAGACCAGAAAGACGATATTGCCTGCGTGCATAAATTGCTACACTTCATGACAACAGGTAAGCTGGACCCATGAAAGAAAGAGTTAAAGTGGAAAGGCTACAGAAACATGCTGGCCATTGAAAGACTGACAAAAAAAAAAATCTAGTTTGCCACTAATGACATCTTGTTTTAACATTTGAGTACAACATAAATCCTGCATTTTAAAGCCCAGTAGAAGTGATATATTCTCTGTAATCCAGTCATCCTGTGCAGAAAAATGATCACCAAAATTATATCCAAAATCACTCATTCAAAGTTAAACTGCAAGCTTCCATTCCAAGCCAGTAGTTCAACAACTAAATTGTTAAAATGCATGCAAACAAGAGCTAACTACAACAAAATGACATCTTGGTTGAATATTCAACTTCATAATAAATACTGCTTGTTGTGGCTTGACCAACTAGCCAAAACAGCTACAGTTTTGCAGGCTCAGCATATATTAAACATAACAGTTTTTCATTCTTGTAAATATTCCCTCAAGGGACATTTCATTATGCACAACTCCAAAAACAGTGTCAGACTATCTGACGTTACAAAGATGAAGCTCAAATTTGATTTCCAAATACAGTACAACAAGACTTACTTGGAGGTGTTTCCTGTCATGACGTAGTGCTGTTGTACTTAATGTTGTGCCTGATGACTGTCCATACTCAGAAAAAGACAATTCACTAAAGCCCATGGTACTTTTGGTCAACTCGACTCATACATAAAAAAACAAAAAACAACAGCAATAAACTATAAAACCTGCATGTCTTTTACAGTTCAGTAAAACATGACAAACAAGCTAAACACAGCAAGGAACAATTGTTTGCATTTTCTCTTTTGTTGCTACAGTCGGCGATGACATATGATCAAGTCTTTAGATCATATTTCAAACAATTCCAAGATGCAAGAAACACTGATGTGTGGTAATTAAACCATTTTCAAGGAAACACAAGGATGTGAAATTGCAGGTAATCACAAATCTGCTGCTGCAGTTTGAGCATTATTCAGCTGATGATTTTGCTCGCAAAATGAAATCGGGATTGCGTATTAGTTCAGTCAAGACGAGATGTCTGTTTTGTCCAAAAGGCATCTTGCAAGGCAGAGTCAAACTCCTCTCGTTATAAATGATTTTGAAAGCAAAAAAAAAAATCCCCACTAGAGACCAAAAAATGAAATCTTTGGAAATAATTCTTCTTTTAAGTGTATCAGTGACAAGACAGCTGATGAAGGTGCTTGCAGTCATCCTCAGACAAAATTTGAAGTGGATGACAGTAAATCCTTACCGAATGAGATGTTGGTGAAAATAAAGACACATGCCATGCAGTCACGTGTGTGCTTTCCTCTCCTCATTTCTTGATTCTTTTTATTTCTGTTCCTCAATTTCCCGTTTGACTTCTGCAACATAATGATGATCTTTCCCGTGAGCCACCTCCATGATAGCCAGTGCCTACAAAAAATAATAATAATAATAATAATAACAACATCACATGTTGCTTTTTCCTCCTCTCTGGAGCATTTATTTCCAACTGTCATCTACATTTTTTTATACCACCAGACCAGAGCGTGTTTCCAATACCGTCTTGTAGGGCTGTGCAATTAATCGAAATTCAATTACAATTTCAATTATGACACATTTTTGAGTTCTTCAATTTTTACATTTGCACCTTTATTAAATTTTAAAATAACTAATTTGATTATTTTTTTCTCCTACAAAAGGAACTTGCATAATTATAGTGTTTCAAAGAATTGTATTTGTCTTAAATTAATATTTTTGTTTTTTATGTTTAAAAATAGTTTTATTTTGTACCAAAAAATAAATGATCATCCGCACAGTGCACATGCTGCACTCCAACAGGTTTTTGCCAACATAAATAAAGAAACATATATTATAAATGTATATTATGATACATTGTTTGGTCCAAAATGAACTTACATAATTATAGTGCTTCTATTTTTTTTAAGTCTAAATATTTTTAAATGTTTAACAGGATACTTGACTCATTGAGCCATTTTCAGCAATAAAAAGTTAATATTTTGTCCGGAATTAATGTGATAATATCATTATTTTTCATGTACAATTAATACCTTTAAAAAAACAACAACAACATTTTTCCACTTGCTGAAAATGGCTCAATGAGTCAAGTATCAATTTAAACATTTTCTTGTTTTGTACCCCCCCAAAAAAATAAAATAACAATAATCGTTTGAATAATTGTGATTTCCATTTTTGCCAAAATAATCATGATTATTATTTTTTCCATAATCGAGCAGCCCTACCTTCTTGAGAGCTTTGACTCCTTGTTTCTTCTTCTCCAACCCCAAATATAAGCGACCCAGCTTCAGATACATGGACGCCACATTCAGTGAGTAGGCCGGGTAGTGCACACTGCAGGGAGAAGCAATGTGATAAAAATCACAATCCACTTCATTAAGTACACTTGCACACACTGAGCAACAGACGCCTCTCTGCCAGTTCTCAGGCAGCAATTTTGATACCGTTCCTGTGTTGAATCTCGTTAGAATATGATGGTGTACCCATTGTTGTGGCTAGTACACAGATGCGAAGGAACAAAAAGTAGTAAGAGTAATAAATTCCCTTACCTGTACGGCTGTACGATCTTCTCCCCGTAGTTCATGGCTCCGTCCCAGTCCTGCATGTAGAGGCAGACGCCCATAGCCTGATACATCATGTGCAGCATGTAGACGTTCGTGTCTGCAAATATGGCGCCCATCTTCTCCTGGCTGAGTTCACACATCTCCAGCAGCTCGCTCGGGCGTGCCAAAGAGGGAGAGTCAAGGGGTCACAAGTGAAGTTAACTGTGCAAAAAATGTGAGGATGAGGGGGTGGAAAAAAGGATATTCTTGTAATGTTTTGCTCTCCTGAACTCCTCAATGACATTCTTGGCGTATATGACCATGGTTTGGATTTCCTCCGGGTCAGGTGCTCCGGAGCTCAGCTTCCGGATTTCCATCTTCTCTTTGTCCTGTGAGGAAAGAGAGAGGAACATGATTTTGTAACATGGGATCTTCTTCATAATTATTAGGTTTGGAATAAAACAAAAAAAGTGAGTATGAAATGCTTTGAGACATTATTTGAAATTGTGTAATAGCACAATCATTTCACATTGGTATCGCTGAATTGCTCATTCTTTATTTTATTCCAACACACTTGTCTTTAAGCAAAACAATTCAGTCATTCAGCATAGGGATGCTTGAATATGAAGAAAATATTAATCACCATTATAATGGTAACTGAAATCACGATTAGGATGATCATTCATTTTTTTGGGACAAAACAAGAAAATGTTTAAACGTAAAAAAAAAATAAAGATAAATAAAACTCTCTGAAACACCATAATTATGTAAGTTCCTTTTGGATGAAACTAAATGGATTAAATGTTATTTTAAAATAAAATAAAAAGGTGCAAATGTATGAATTTAAACAACTCAAAATTTTTATTAACTTTTTTTTTTTTTTTAAACGATAATGCCGATTTTGTAATTGTACTACCTAATCCAGCGTGCTAAATCTGAATGAGTTCTCATCCGAAAAGCCACATTTACAGCGAATTAAGTCTACTCTTTTCACTCGTACCTTTGACTTGGTCGTGCACTCTGTACACTGGCACGTGAAGAAGTAGGAATCTAACAACCTTTCCTTGCGGTCCTCTGTAGGGTAGAGCAAGTCGATGTAACTGTTGAAGATCTAAGCAAAGAAAACAAACAGCCGTTAATCCTAACTGGATTTGGAATCGATGCGATGGAGTACGCGCGTGAGCGGACGCTTACCTCCTCTCCAGGGCTGATCTCTTTCACGGCTCTCACTTCTGCCACTGTGCCTTTGTATGTGACTATGACATTGGGACTGCAGCTATGGTTCATCAGTGCTACACTGGAAGGAATCACATCAGTAGACTGAATGGAAAATGGCCAGGGAAGGAACATCTACTTCATTTCATATGGTAGGAATGCATCGATAAAGGCAATATTGTGATATCGCGATTGAAACTGCCACAATATCGTCGTTGTCATGTCACCATATTAAAAGCAGCACATCTATTAAAAAAAAAAAAAAAAAAAAAAAAGTCAGGTTGATTTCCATTTGTACAGTTCTAGCACCCTTTGGTGGCTAGTTTTTTTTTTTTAGTGCAGTTTAATTTTCACAAGGCATGTTTTGGCCCTTCTATGTTTAAAATCCGCTAATAGTCAGATGAAGGGGAACGTAATATGCTTTATATACATTGCTGTTATGTACAACAGCACAGTAATGTGTTTTTTTTTGTACAATGTTGTGACCATTTTTATATCACCAACCTCCACACACTATTGTGATAATTATCATAGTGTGACCTTCATATCGTGATGTTTGGATATCGTTACATCCCTATCATAAGGCATGGAAAAAGTACTTGCTCCCCTTGTTTAAATTACAAATTTTATTTGATTTATCACATTTTTTCAGTTCATTTTCACTAACCACACCCAAGCCCCATTACTTAGTCTAGACCTGTTTAGTTAAAGGAAAAAATAAATAAATCACCTAAATAGAACCATTATTAACAAGCCAAAAATCGGTCGCAAGATCTCAAAATGCTGCTGCAAAAATGCCATGATACAAAGTCAAGACTCCAGCGATTCAGAAAGCATGAAACGGTGGTGAACATTCCCAGGATTGGCCAGCTGGATAATTGTCTACTGTCTTAGACGACTGCCGTTCATGACTAAACGAGGAAGAGATTGGGAAAAAATTACATCCATGGAACAGTTCCAAAGGGAAAAAACAAAACAAAACACTGCTGACCAAAAACAACAAAGGCTCATCTTACTTTGACATAATCACATCTGAATGATTCCCAAGAATTTTCTTATTTTATTTATTTATTTATTTTTTTAGTATTAACTCCAGCTACAGGATGACACTGATGTACTTACTCTGGAAAAACAGCCGATCCCAAATGTGAGAGCTCCTCATCCTCTATTGTGAAACCATTGCAATTAACCTGCACACAAAAAAAAAATAACAGCAAAAGAAAGAAGACACACAATAGCAGCCGTGAGTACAACGCACATAAGTCTTTCATAGCACATTACTTGAGGCAAGCAGGATTAAAAAAAAATAAAAAATGCACCCTCAAGTCTGCGTTGTATAAATACAACATCGTTGACACAAATGATGCAACAAACCTGTGCAAATAGCTCAGTGAGTGCCTGACCATCCGGGATGTTGCTGATGTGCTTGCCGTAGAAGTGGTGCAGGGCGGCGATGTCTGTCTGGTTCATTTCATCCTTCTCGCTGTCCATTTTGTCTAAATCTGGGAATGAAATGACAGAAAAAGACAACAGATGGATTTACTTATTTGGGTTATTGTCACATCACCAACTGTGATTACATCATAGCACAATAATATGATGTAAAACACAAATAAGGCCACACAAGATAGCAGGAGTTTGTGTTCCAAAAACATCCAGCATAATAGCAACATTGCAGTCATGCGGTGTTGCATTCGAGCACGCTGCCGAGTGATGCCATGTGACATTGTCAGTCACACAAATGCACACAGATGGCAGCAGCTGGTCCCAAACAGACGCGGTGCCAAATTGAGCAACTAAAAACAAGCAAGTCTGTTCTCGAAAACACAACTTCACTTACATTGTGAACACATCTTTTTATGAAGAAAAAATGATGATCAACTACATCATCACTGATTACCTCGCTCGAGGGCACAGTGCGAATAACGTTTTGCAGAGAATATGAAATTACAGCATTAGGATGTCTTGGGATTTGAGTCCCTGTGTGGTGAATATTTGGAGTGAAAGAAAGAGAAAGAAACCAGAGGCTACAGTGGAGTCGACTAAAACAATTTACTGTGTAACTAACACTGCTTGTAGATGTAATCAAGAACACAGACATTTTATACTGCGGCTGAAGGTAAGTAGGTTATGAAGAACTACTGCATACTTCATATGCTTAACAGAAAAGTGCAAGGGCTCGAGGTACAAGTATCTCTATTGTTGGTTGGTGTGTGAGCAAGATTACACAAAATTACCAAAATATTTTTTTTGAAACATCGCCAAGTGGTGGTTCATATGTCAATGCATTCAGACAAGCACATCCATACTCACGTGCTTCAAACTCTTTGAGTAACAGTAGTCTTTCTGACGACGTGCGCTCTGTTGTGACTCTCTGCAAATATGACATGAATCCAAAAGTGGAATAAAAAAAAAAACACATTATAAACCAGTTCTGTTGTAACAAAACAGTTTGCGGTGAGCTCATTTTTTAAACCATTTGCAATGACATGCAGCTGCTTGTAACAGCAGTGCTGACTGCAGGCATGTTGGCTTTCATTGAGACGCGAAAGAACGACTACAGAGAAGCTTTGAAGGTCCAACACAATTCATTCTGGGATCTGAATTTCTACCAGACGCTTCTTAAAGATTATTTTTTGTCTCTTATTTCTTCTTTGTCGCTAATATAATGAACCACTTCCCTACATCACACTGGGTTTAACGTCCAGTTCTATGGTCATCACTGCTACACTATGATGGCACAGTGGGAGGGGAAAAAAAATAAAAAAATCACAAAAATAAGCAAAAAGAAACGAGTTTAAAATGAGTTGGGATTCATACGCACACCTTTGTCTATCTGCCTTTGTCTATCTAGCTAATTTTCACGCTACCTGTTTCATGATGATTCTGGCCACCAGTCTGACCGTCTCTGAGGGACACCAGTTTTCCCCGTAGGCACAAATGGCAACACATTCCAGCTTGTGCATGGGCCAATCCCCTCTCTGCATGCATACAGAAACACAATAAGTAACTCTGCAATACTGACATATTTGTACAGCAATTTATAGGAGTTACCTGGCAGTCAATGTTGCAATAGTGGGCCTGTTTGCATTTGCCACATTTAAAAAGGTCTTCTTTTCTGGAATAAATATAAAACATTATTGATGTGATGACGTTTGTTTGTGTATGTGTACTGACAGAAATAAGCTGACATGTATGTATTCTATTAAATAAAGCATACACTGTCACACACTGTCAAAATCTCTCTTCCGCATCTCTGCTCTGTAGGGATTTAATAAAAAAACAAAAACAACTTTTTAATCCTTGATTGAGTGGACTTAAGCGAATGTACAACACATGCACCCCTGGCCTTCTCTTCTCCTGCTCTACTGGGACACATGGGCAACTATATTTAGCACTCTAACCTTTCACTGCTCCACAAACCTTCATGTGCCATGGGTACGACATGCATGTGTGAGAGGCAGTAAAAGAATTTAATTAAAAGACAATACTGTAGAAATTAAGTGAATGATGGCCCGGTTTCCCTTATTTTTCTTAAGACCTAAAACATATACTGAATTTTTCATGCCTCTCTCGTAAGTGCCCAATAACTTTCCACACAGTAGAAAAATGTTTGTACAGCGCCACACAATGTCTGTCTAAGTTGGAGGAAATGAAATAAGCAAGAGACAACAACATTGAAAGATTGATTTCGGCCTAACGAATGAGAGGTTTTGTAGGTCGGGTAGCCAATGGAGTTTATTGTACAAAACACGTGTGCAGGTGAGTGAACAACATAACATATGCTCTATTGTGGTTCATCTTTGCAGTAACGACACTATTATCTGCAGTGTTACATGTTGGGCTAATACACTGCAGTGCATGACCCATTTAATTGAGCTAGATGGGCGTCCCAGAGGTTAAACCACAACCCAGCCTAAGCGTTGACATGGACACATGGCTAAATAATTAACTTTAAATAAATAAGAATCATTCATTTGAAATAAGTAACGAATAAATATGAGGGAGTGCAGGTAGCGGAGTGTTACCTGGTGAAACAGTGCTCGCAGTGTGCTCCTCGCTCGCTCTCGGTCAGCACAAACGAGTAAGCTGGGCAGGCGAACACCAGCTCCCCCAACGCGAAGTGCCTCAACGCCCGCAGACCTCGGCCCCTGTCCGGACTAACGAACCGCTCAGTCCCTTCTATACCTTCGTTCTTCATGGTTCCCTGTACGGGTTTTGTGTGGTCTTTGCTACTGATTTGACTGAGCTCTGCTTCAGGTTTGTCGCGATGCTTCTTCTTCTGTGGCGCAATACTTACCCTGTTGTTATGCTTACCCCACCTGGTGGACAGATGACAATACAACAGTACACTCCAGTCGTTTCTGCAGACTACAGATGGTGTAAATACTTTGCACTGAAAAGTAGTTCATTTTCCACCACTACCTTAACTTTCTTAGGTATGGAGTTCACCAGAACTGCCACTGGAACCCTCTTACACTTCTCCATGACAGAGATGTTCAATAAGGTTTAGGTCTGGAGACTTGCATGCAGTCCCTAAACTTTACCCTCAGCCTCTTTCACAACGAAGTGGTCATCTTGGAGGTGTATTTGGGCATTTTGGGGTCATTTCAAGAACTTACTGAAAATAGGATTTCAAACGTGCCAGATATTTACACTTATATGACCACCAAGGTGGCATAAAAAGTGCCAAACAAGTTTAAGATAAATTTTTTAAGTGTCTGTTTGTCTATTGTTATTAATCAAATAGTAAGAAAATGACTGTAGTGAACAGCAAAGGACTGAATACTAATTCCAACATTGAAATATACTCCGAATAATGTCCTTGAGATTGGATTTGGTTTACGAGCGAATCAGCACAATAAGAGACACGTAGGTTTGCAAAATAATTAAAATTAAATAATTCCGGTCTCATGCAGAATGAAAACTTCACTTCATGGAAAGGAAATACTGTACATCAACATCAAATATGTTGTGAAAAATATAAAGCACAAGAAAGGTGAGATAAGGGGCAAACACCAAAATACTCGACTCTTCAAATTTTCTATATAAATGCATTTATTTAAGTTATTTCTCCTCATTCAAAGTTTGCAGTGTCTATAAAAGGGGACAGTTAGAAGCGCTGCACAGTGTGACAAAAACAAAACCTGCTAGCAACCTGCGGCTGAGTACACTGTTCATATATGTACATAATGTACATTAGGATGTCGGTATATACACAAATATACACTTTTACAAATGGGCAACAATGCATCAAGCATAATCATGTCCTTTCTTTTTTTTTTTTGTTATCGGTTGCCGATACTTCAAGCATGAGATTTGTCCTGACCCAAGTCATATTCTAATACCTAAAGGTTGGTAAATTAAAATGGATGCTAATGTAGTAGGATTAGCAAGAACTGTGGACATAAAAATGAAATAATAGAATCTGAAACTTGATTTTTACACTTTCTCTTGTCAATTCAATTCAGTCACGCATCACTTGAAAACTGCACGCATGCTTTGGATGTATTTGTCACAAATGTTAAGACATTAAATCAGAGGTTTATACCCTGTGGAAAACTTTTCTAATTCATCCTCATACAGAAAAACAAAAAACAAAAAACAAAACGAAACTTTGGCACGACGTGCTTAAGATGTAAACATTCAATCATCAAATAATTGGGATTGTGTTTTATATGAATGGCATTGAATTAAAAAAAAATAAAATCTGGTTGAACAAAATTGCAATGTTGCCATGGTAACTCAGATATGTGCTGTTTGGTTCCAAGTGGCTGAGCAGAGACAACAGTCCATAAAAGCAACAGCTATTAAATGATGAAGCCTGAAACTCTTTGGTGGCGCATCATTGATTTGAGTACACAGGTACGGAACCATTTTCTTATCAGGGCCCACTCCAGGTTAATAATAATAATAAAAAAATAAAAAAAAATAAAAAATAAAAAATAAATAAAAAGTCCTCCGAGGGCCACCTTGTTTTTATGACAAAATTGGAGGCAGATTTTAGAACACCATGACGGTCCGGCTCAAATCCTCGATGCAGGTTCCCACCCTGTTTGGGCAATATTCGCTTTCTGTTTGGAAAATGTCATTTTCAACTCCTCCAGTTGCTACTGTATTGCAGTAGAGGGCGCTGTACACCAAAGAAAATGTTCTATTCTCCAGGAAGGTTTCTACAATACAATGCATCCAACATTACAAATGTGAATAACACTGCACAATACAGAACACACGGTAGCATGGAAACTACACTTTCTTGTTTTTAATGTAGAATTTCAACCATCTTGTGTGTGTGTGTGGGGGGGGGGGGTTGCCATGACAACACAATAATTACCAAAGTGACTGCTTTGAAGAGTTGCTAATACTTGATAACACTTCTGTTTGGTAGTCTAAAATGTTGAGTCCATATTCTAAACATACAAATATTGAGACAAAATAAAACATTTTTTTCAGTTGTCCAAACACAACCCCCCTCAATTAACTAATATTTGGGTCTTCTGAGTACAGTACAGTCACCATGGCAACAAGATTTTCCTCACAACCAAGCCCTGTGTCTGCCCTGGCACCCATGGGTGCTGGCAGCCCAGCGCAGAAGCCTATCAAGTGTCAGGATAGGCTCTGCAAGCAGCTGCAGTGTCAGCATGGTCGCGTCAACTGAAGTTTAAGACACAAAACAAAAAAATTGGCCAAAGACAGAAACTTAAAGCAAACAAACAAACAAAAAGAAACTAGTGTGAGAAGTGGAGAGAAAGTTGGAGAAATAATAATAAAGCTATAGCCGCCCCCACCCCCGCCTCAAGTGCATAATTTTTTGGTATTTGATTTAAATTCTTTATCTGGTCATTAATTGTGTAAAATTGTATTATAGCAGGTAACAATTGTTTATGATACACTAGCATTGCTGTCCGAGGACAAGCTCGTAAAACACATGCATCATTAGGTGTGGCGCTATCGAACCAGTCAAAACATTTTTTCCCCACAATGGGTATCTCCATCCATCACTAGAAATTTCCTTCGCAACAGACCACACCTCCACAATTCAATTTGCATCGGAGTCACACAATGATATCGCTTTCATTTTAATTAAGCAAGCGTCATGATTTCACAGTTTGACTAAGCAATATTTTCTGGAGAACTGAATCCAATGTGTGCAGCATATTAATGAGGGAGTTTGCAATTTATATATATAAAAAGTTATCTCTAGCTAGACTGTACCTAATTTAATTGGCAAATTACTGCCGCCATATTATCTTTTTCTTCCACTGCAAAGAAACCAATGTGAATTGATGATGGCTGGATATTTAAATGTGCTTCTGCCATCTAGCAGTAGTGGTGTGAAGCACTCAAATTTAAAAAACTTACTCATCTGTCAATACCACAAAAAAAAAAAAAAAAGTCAAACTACTGTCTAAAGTATTATTATTATTTTTTAACTGAAAACTCCCTCTTTAACAAAACAAGTCGCCATGTTTGCAAGTCTATGTAAACATTGCAAAAGATTACAGTACATTATGGTTGCGTCAGTTGTGTTCTTAATGCTTTGTGATGTCAACAGACAGCAAGAAAAAGGTATCTACCATAAATAATTGTTCAACAAAAGCTTCATTAAAAATCAGGCCAAAATTAAATGTTTGTTTGTATTAATAATAATATATGTCTTAAGTTCACCACAAATGATAGTTTGTCCCATGTTGAGAATAAAAGTCCTCACAATTTAAAAAAGATCCAAATTAGAATTTAACCTGTATTTGTTTTACTTAACATCTATAGGTGCTGCAGATGTGGTTTGAGATCTCCCGGTGGGTTACAATAAATCATTTGGACAAACACTTCTTACCAAATGCGGCGCTTCGGGTCAGAGCTACCACTGAGAGACTAATAGGAGCTGGTGGTGATAACAGAAGTTCCACTATTTATTCCTGTTACCTCTAGTGAGAAACCGCCCCAACGAGTAAATAACACAAATTCAGTCTGATGTGCTGAGCAAAATAAAAATCACAAACAGAAATTGTATAAAACGGAGGCACTCCCGAGGGAGTAGCCTAAGAGCAGCAAGAGTAAAGAAAAGACATCAATCCTCTAGAGTTCACTGTCCTTGCAGTTTGTTTGTTTTTCAATTTGCTAAAGAGAGAAAAAAGAAGTAAACAAAAATAGGCTGCTAAGAGCTTTGTGGTGTGTTGTTGCTTTAAAGACAAAAGAAGGATGCTAAAGTGCAGCAGCCAGTGCTACAGCCTGAGGAGAGAGCACAACTCCTCAACGTGGTACTCCGTGTTCGCCGACAATTTCCTCCAGAGCGTCGCTGCCTGTTGCGGGGGAATCCCCTCTTCAATTTTTGTTTTGGGGTTAAAGATTAGTAGAAAACATTTTTCATATCCAACTCATCTCTGCTGATCCTGTAAACCGATGAGATTCAACATAAGGAAAAAAAAACAAAAGTGTTTGTTTTCCTTCAATTCGACAGTTCTGGCTCGGTTCGAAAAACCTTGTTTTTGTTTTTATAAAAAAAAAAATAAAAAAAAATAAAAAAATAAAAAAAAATGCTCCTGCAAACTTCCACAAATTAACAGTAATTAAAATATTCCAAATAAAATAAAATAAAAACACTCAGGTTCATTTTCACCAGCATTCAAGAAAAAAACTAACTCAAAAGAATTCACGTTATTTTGCCTCCCAAACCATCAATGAGAAAAACACTGAGGTATGTAGTAGTTGGATGGAAAGCCTTCATCGCTTTTATCCCTCTCATCATCATCATCATCAGCGTCACCAGCACTGGTCCTCCCACTAAATATGGTCAGTTGCCTGTTTAAGGTCTACAAAGGCCCTCCGCCAGTCTGTATGTTGGAGGGGGAGGGGGGAGTGGTGGTGTAGAAATGACCTCAGACCCCTGGGCAGGAAGGAGCGAGATGGATCAATTCATCCATCACGTTTGTCTTTCTCCTCCAGTCGACATCTTCTACTTTCTTCTTAAAAGTCAGTTGGTGTGTCATGCTCTTAAGTGGAGCACGATGTCTAAGTGGCGGTGTTGTCCCCTAGGATTGTAAATTGAGGGTGAACTTCCATTGCTGGCTCAGGTTGGGGCTGCACACCTCCACAGTGAGCCCACCCATGCGGGCACTGCGGCTGTCGAGACACAGGTTACTGCCCACGTGACGAAGCTTCGAGTTGGACTCGATCTGCTCCCATTTCTGCTCGGGGTTGCAAGGCAGAGACGGCACAAATCAGTGGTTTGCAATGTGGACATTTCAAGACATGTCGGTGGGGGTGGTTGTAAAATGTATCCTCATTTAGAACACTCAACACTTACTGAATTTGGGAATGTTTAGCGTTTCAGGATTTTTTATTATTTTTTTTGCATAACTTGCTGTTCTCAAAATTCACCTCAAGGGCGCCCCTGGGGTAACCTAGCAATATTGCGATTCACTCAAGGGAGCTCTCCACATTATCAATCTGATCAATCAACCAATCAAAAAAAAAAAAAAAATGGGTCTGACTGCACAAACGCCTCTTCTCATTAAATATAATTCTTGAAAGCATTAATTAACTCATTCACTAGCAGCCATTTTCACAGAAGCAATCCTGTTTGGGCCCGGCTGGATAATGACTGATTTTGCAAGGCCCACAGAATATTGTGTTTTATTGCTATAAAAACATGGAACCTACCAAATTTAAGATTAAAGTCTCGTCATTTGTATGTGTTTCCGTTTTGCAGCAATTAGCATTAGAATATAGCTAAGTTTCATCAATATTCACAAATCTAATGAGAATTGTGAGTAATTGAGCTTTTTTCCCCAACATGGCCCTGGTTGATCTCCTTTGCTCTGCTGCCACCTGCTGGCCGTTTGTGTAATAACTACCATTTCTGCAACCGTTCTTTGCAGTTGAGAGGCTTCAAAAACATTCTGTATGCTCTAGCATAAAAAACGTATAAATCCGTCTTTGGGACACAAAACATTTAAAATAGAACGTATTTATACGTTTTGGGGGGTAAATGAGTTAAAGGAGGATTAATTTGCCCAACAGTGCTGGTATGTGCTCCTTTTGGTTGTTATGTCTAGTAAATACTTTAGTGTCAGCTTACCTGTCTGCTGTCATTGTCTCGACAGCCCTGCAGTTTGATGAGCGAGCCGGCCGTTCTGTCCACCACTGTCAGACACAAGTCCATGTGTTT
Organism: Festucalex cinctus; assembly: GCF_051991245.1. Taxonomy (NCBI): domain Eukaryota; kingdom Metazoa; phylum Chordata; class Actinopteri; order Syngnathiformes; family Syngnathidae; genus Festucalex; species Festucalex cinctus. Next base: position 26,317,130 of record NC_135414.1, read on the forward strand.
GACTGACTTATCCTTGGTCAGGGCCCATTCCTTGACAAGAAAAACAAAACAAAACAACAAAACAAGAACATACAGTTTTAAATGAAGTCAAATAATCTTCAGCACAAGAAGGTAGGTAGGCACTGCCATCGCCAACTTTAATTATAAATTCAAGACATTGTAATGGTGCTAAAGTTGAGTCAGTATTGCATTATATTATCCTCTCTACGCTCACGGGCAACCTTTACAATATAATGAGATGCAAGAGTTACAAGAAAATCCACCTCAAGATAATACCTCTGTCGGAAGGGTGCAGTATTAAATTTAACAATATGCTTAAAAAGTAGAGCAAAAAGAAAAAGTCTTAATCGTCATCAAAGCGCCTCGAAGCCACAGGCTACCAAATTAAGTGTGGAATTGTAATAAGCTATGAATAAAAATGCAATAAATAGGTTACAAGTGTGCAAAGTGCTGCATATTTAAAGTTCTTAAAATTTAAATGGGGTAATGAATGGGTGAAGTGGACGTGTGGGAGTTGTTCAATTGGAGTGGTTGACTCATATTACAGTAGTGTACAATTGCACTGCATCATACTGAGGGCAGTTTATTAGAAATATTAGAAGCCATCAGTTGCATAGTGCTGCTGCAAATTACAAGCAAAATAATAAACACATTTCTGACAGTGTTGATCAAAATTGGAGATTATAATCAATATAGCTGCTTTTGTACGTAGTTCAGTGGCGCTTTGAAATACAAGTTAAATCTGAACACTTGCACCTCACATCATCTTTCCCCTACTGAAATGAATGGAAATGCTATTCATCCCTTCCAGGCTAAAAAATGTAAAAAAATATATATTTTTTTTAAATTAGAAAAACAGCACTCTATAATAATATACTTTATAAAAACACACAGTAGTGGCACAAACAAAACGCAATGAATATATTTCTGCCACATTTGTTTTTTCTTCAATTCAATAGACATTAGTGTACAGAATATACTATATATATATATATATGTATATATATATATATATATATATATATATATATATATATATATACACACACATATATATATATATATATATATATATATATATAAAATATATATTAGGGGTGTTAAAAAAACGATTCGGCGATATATCGCGATACTACATCGCGCGATTCTCGAATCGATTTTTTTTTTTTTTTTTTTTTTTTTTTAGGATTCACACCTTGAGCATGGAAGAATGTTATATGAATGGAACATTAAGCCTTAATATTTTATTTTAATGCTGTTCAAACATGAAACAGATTACAACCTCTATAAGACTGAAATTTCAGATAAATAAATAATACATTTTCATATAAATCTTACACTCTACAAGCTTACTGATTAGTATTTTCTAAATTTGAATGGAAAAAAATCGCAACAATCGACTTATAAATTCGTATCGGGATTAATCGGTATCGAATCGAATCGTGACCTGTGAATCGTGATACGAATCGAATCGTCAGGTACTAGGCAATTCACACCCCTAATATATATATATATATATATATATATATATATATATATATATATATATATATATATATATATATATATATATATATACATACATATACACACACACACACACACACACACACACACACACACATACATATATATATATATATATATATATATATATATATATATATATATATATATATATATATATGTATGTATGTATGGGGATCGTTTCAAATCCCTTAGTAAGCCACAGTACTATTAATCGTTTGTTCTTTGCAGAAGATAAAGATAACGTCCGTCTACGCGTTTTGCATGTGTTCCAAGAAAGTGACACAGGTGCCATGAGTTTGTAATAAATAAATAAATAAATATGTGGTCCTCAGGTGCTGCATGCAATACAAAAAGTAAATTCCACTTCAGAAATTAAGATGAATTAAAAACTAAATAAATAAATGTGTGGATGAATCAAAAAAGATCCAAAATAGTGACTTTGCCTTTTTTTCTTAGCCTAACAATGGTGTTGTAAAACCAAAGAATGTGAATGACGTGTCATGCCATGCGGCAAAGGCAAAGACGTTTCGGTTTCCTCCTGTGAGAAACGTGGGTGGACAACATGTGGGTCTATTTTAAGAACCAAGACAAGCACAAGTTAACACACCTCTGCATTCCCCGATACTCGTATTCGCACGCACGCCCTTCATATATTTTGCATGTGAACGTCACCTTGAGACTGCAGAGGCTATTAGACTCTGTAATTTACTGCGCTCAATTTACTGCTGGCAAAAAAAAAAAAAAAAAAAGAACAGTAAACTATGTTGACAGTTATTGCAGAAAAGACTACTCGCCGTCCTCGAAGCACCACTGCAACCGTTTGACCCTAAGGTGACTCTAAAAGTGTACGTTTAGACATGCTGACCTGCGTGTGTTGCTGCGGTAACGCTACCTGGTTTCCGCCAGCGTTGTGGCACTCGTAAACGCCCACCACGCCGTCGGCAAAATGTCCGAGCGTGTCCAAGCAGTTCCCTCCCTGCTGCAAGGCCCCGAAGGCGATGTCCTGGTGGTCCGGGACACTACTCGCACACACGCGCACAAACATTTGAAATGAATAGTTGTGCAAAAATACAAACGGTTTTGTGCACACTGCACAGTCATGCATACAAAATGAAATGGAGTCATCATCTTACCGCAGCTCAGGGTAGACATTCTCCAGGTACCATTTAAAGGGCTTGCAGGCTAAACGCTTCTTCATATCCAAACGACTCTGGATGCTGAGGGAGACAACCGGGGACAGAGAGGATGAGAGGCTTGTCACTCACGGTGAAAACGGATTCAATTATATAAGTGATGAGAAGGACTATAGAGGCCCACGGCGTAACTGCAGCAGTGCCAACGAGCATGAAGGTGGGGGGGATATGACAACAATGTTCCGAAAATGTCACAAAATATTTCATCCATCTAGAGTTTCTCTGGAGGGCTTTTGTTGTGGAAAACACAGCCCATAAATGCAATTAAATGAATTGTCAACAAATTCTTATGAGTGAACAATGTGCACTGGGAGACAGAAAACAAAAGTTTTAACATGCGTGTTATGAAAGCACTAAAGCAGAAGTCAACCCCCCCCCCCCCTTTTTTTTTTTAAACAATATGTTGTACATGCCCCCACTAGTCTAAACAATGCATTCTGATGAATATTCTATTTGTGGAATATGAAGTAAGCAGCAAAATCCACTACGTTTTATCCATCTCAGGGGGCGGCCATTTTGCCACTTGCTGCCGACAATGACATCACACTTGCTTAGGGTTCAGGTAACGACCAATCACGGCTCAGCTTGCGAACATCACATGACCAAACTCAGAAAACAGGGTCATTAGCTGAGCCCCGTGGAACCATTTTCTGTCGACAGCAGGTAGCAAAATGGCCGCCCTCTGAGATGGATGAAATTGGGTGGATTTTGCTGCTTAAGTCATATAACACAAACGCAATATTTATCAGAATGCTGTGTTTAGACGAGTGGGGTTGAGTGGGTCATGTTAAGAAAATTTTTCGGGTTGTCTTACTCTTAAAGTTAATGTAAATGGTTACAATCTAGGACCTTAATCAGATGAAATTCAGATAAAGAATTTCTTTTTGATCAAGTCTATTAAATGTAATATAATTAAACCCCATATACACAACAAATAGAAATGCGTTTTAGAACCAATATTTCGCAATTTAGGAATTTAAATAGTGTGACGATATCTCGATAAATCGTGATAATTTGACCTCTGATCGATTATTGATATGCCTACATGACACGTATCGATATTTGTAGTTAATATACAACCGCTATAACGGCTCCATTGTTTATTACTTATTGAGCAATTACTTGGCGGCCCACTAGGGGGAGTGCCTCATAAGAGTGTCAGGGAAATGTACGGAAGTCTTCAGGCGAAGAAGACTCATGAGCTTACTTTTACTTGTGTAAGACATTTATCTACCCAGCAAGTGACTCAGTTTTGCATACGTTTGATGAAAAATGTGTATTCTATCTTTAATTTTAAGGTTTTAAAACTGATTTTATGTTTCAACTTTGAAGAAAACAATTTGTGAGGAATATTATTGATTTAATTGGATTTAATATTTAAGTAATTTATTTATTTACTTTTGTAATGTTACACAAAAATTGTGTCACAGACAGTTTATAAAATGAAACAATTGACTATGTGACTGACTGACTGACATGCTGTATGTCAATAGTGTTTAAAAAAAGGTTATGTGATGCGGTGCGCTAAATGAAAAGAATGTGGTGTGTTTTGAAGATGAGCCCTTACTTTCCATACGGCACATTTCTTGCTGAGGGAACAGCGGCATAATAGAAGTTCTTGAACTCGTCCATCCACACCTCAGCGGCTCTCCTGGTGTTCCTGAAAACAGCGCCAAAAAAAAAAAAAAAAACGGAAGAGAGAGAGGATAAATGTGTGCAGCATATCTCAACAGCCATCAAAGGGCGGCGTTCCCCTGTTTGGACAGTCAAGTGGGGTCGTGCGTTTGTTTCTCGAGTCACTGCTTGCTCTCAGTGTGGGTTGCCAGGCAAAGCAAAGCGTTGACACGGAGCCCAGAGCTATTTTGCTATATTTACATTCTTTTCGAATTATGTCACAGATAGCTGTTAAACGCTGAGTCAGCTGGATTCATAGTAATGGCAGATGAGCTATATTGTGGATGATACATACGGCAATTTAGCTTTACAGCCTATATTACAAATTTTCGATATCTCATGAGGATATACCAGTAGTTGCTTACAGAAGGGAGAATAAATAAAACTGCATTATTGGATATACCCTAGTGTTGCCATTAAATTTTATTAGAGGCTATTTTGTAATGTGTTTATATTAGGGATGTCACGATAAGGGCAATATCGTGATATCGTGATAATAAAACTGCCACAATATCGTCATCGTCATGTTCACAATATTTAAAAGAAACACATCTGTTAAAAAAGTCAGGTTGATTTCCATTTGTGCAGTTCTAGCACCCTCACTAGTTTATTAGTGCAATTTCATTTTCAGTAGGGATGTTTTGGCCTTCTATGTTTCAAATCTATGCTAATTGTCAGATGAAGGAGAATCAAATTTGCTTGTGAAGCGATAAGTGTGCTTGCATTAGCAAATAAGTGCCTCAATATTGTTATTAGAGATTGTAGGTGGTTTATATGCATTGCTGTTATGTACAAAAGCACAATATTGTGCTTTTTTTTTTTTTTTAGTATGAGCTCTCGTTTTTACAATATTGTGATCTTTTTAAATATCGCCAACGCCCCCACAATACCGTGATAATTATCATATTGTGACCTTCATATCGTGATGTTTGGATATCGTTACATCCCTAGTTTATATACGTTTATATTTTCAACAAACCAAACAAAAAAAATACACAAATGCTGATATGGATTTTTCAAGGGCACGAATATATATAAACAAGTTGAGGGCGCTTGAAAGGTTTGATTTGCTGAAAGCTGAATGCTAAGATCTGAACGCATATGGAATGCTTATGAAGTAAATTGAGAGACAAATTATGAAATTATGACCTGGTTACTGGACAATGCACTTTGGCAACTGTGCTACGAAGCAGTATTAGACACCTGGTAATGATGATAAGTTATATGTATGGAAGTGGGCGTAGAAAGTGATACTTAAAAAAAGTGCAATGTCTGTCCCATTGAAAATGAATGAGGAAAAGTTTATATTTAATGTTAAATTGTGCAAATACTGTCAGTAATCTGGAATCAGACGATATATATATACCCGGGGAGGCGTGGATTTTTGAAGCAAGTTGAAAGCTCAACAGTGTAAATCAGCAGTAATATGTGGGAGTTACACGGCAAAAAAGTGTGGAGAAAATGAATCACAACAACATTTGTGGGAATGCTTCACCACAATAAACACGTTGTTAAATTAATACCATAAAGAGCATTACAGGAGCATTATTAGACAGAATTTGTGTTAGGCACAGGTGTTTATATAATAACTCTTGTGTTGGAATAGTGTAAATGTACCATTTACAAATCTTCTAACAATGATCCCAAGCTATCATCTGACATTTTTCTAAGCCGTCCGGAGTGAATGCGAGTCACTTAGAATTCGCTGGCGTCTGGCGGGGCGACACCAGATGCAATTTAATATTTATAAAGAAAGAGTTCATCTGAGGAGAACTTCACGCATGAAGTGTTTCTTTCTAAAGATGATGTCTGGACATGTTCTTCATAACCCGCTTGCAATCCTAGCCGAGGAGACGATGTCAACAGCTTCTCTTTCTTATGATCGGCCGCGTTTTTAACAAGGCAGCACAAACTCACTACGTCGGAGCGACCAGAAGAACAAGCAAAATGTCATCAGCCGGGGCCGCCCGTCTCCCTAGGGTGGCCACCAGCAGACATGAAGAGAGTGCCTGGCCTTTTCATCAGTGATAAGCAGCTGCCATGCATATTAAGGACAAATGAGATGCACCATACGCTCTGCCATTTTTCATCACCATCCCCAATGGTTGCCTTTTTTTTTTTGTTTTTTTTTGGGCATGTTGTGTGTGCTGTTTGCAGGTTTTATCTAGTGATGTTCACCAGCAACGGGAAACATCAAGGGCAGCACAAGATAAAAATTGCTGACATTATCATACAAGACAGCAATATAAATAAGCCTCAAATGTAGGGCTGCGCAATTCATCGAAATTCAATCACAATTTCAATTATTGATAGAGCGTCAGAAAACTTACAAGACTTAAATACAGAGGAAAACAAAAAACAAAAAAAAAACTATTGCATCCTACAATTTCAGCAAACGGGCCTAGATTTGGTTCACTTCAACTCAATCCGGTATTAATTATGAATTCTTCTTAAATATCAATGACATGAAAACTACACAAACATTCAATTCCAAATTAAATTTTTGCAAACGGTTAAATGATTTAGTTTATTAATGAAAGTAACACGTGTTATAATAATTTCAGCAAGGGTGAGATGGAAATATTTTCAGATTTCTAATTCAATAATTGTAAATATAAATTAAAAAGATTCTGAATGATTTAAAGTGCAATATGTCAGCTCTTTCATAAATGTAAGAAAGTACTTTTAAATACACGTGAACAGTACATTTCAAGACAAAGAAAACTTAAGATATTAAAATAATCGATTCATGCTTGTACGAATTGATATCAGGTTCGAAAAGGAAAATCGATTCGATATTGATTTGATTTTTTTAAACCCAGCCCTATTTTGTTTACGTTTTACTAATGCAGTGTTAAATTGTGCATATTTGCATGACAGGTAAGAATATAGACAGTTTGAACATTAATTTCCTCCAAAAGGAGGGCATGCTCGTGTCAAAGTTCACAGTACAGATTGTTTGCAAGAATCAGTTCACCAGCTGATGTGACTCAACGGTGCATTAAAATCTCACTTGCACAGCTTCAAATACGCAACACAGCGACACTGACTGCACAATTCATTACGCTCATCAAATGAGATGATAAAATCCTAATGGCTACATAATGGCGGTGTGTGTGTGAATATGTTATGGTTGAATATTAACTCATTCACTCCCAGCCATTTTCACAGAAGCAATCCCGTTCGCTCCCGGCTGTTTTTCTCAATTTTGACTGATTTTGCAAGGCCCACAGAATATTGTGTTCAACTGCTATAAAAACATGGAAGCTATCAAAAGAAAGATTCTCTTCTTTCATCAGGAAAAAAAAAAAAGTGTTTCTATCTGTTTCCGTTTTGCAGCAATTAGCATTAGAAGACAGCTAAGTTTCATCAGTTTTCACAAATCTATTTAAAATTGTAAGCAATTTAGCTTTTTTTCTACATGGCCCTGGTTGATCTCCTTTGCTCTGCTGCCACATGTTGGCCGTTTGTGTAATAACTACAATTTCTGCAACCGTTCTTTGCGGTTCAGCGGCTGCATCAAAGCCTTCTGTATGCTCTAGTATAAAAAACAAAACAAAAACAAAACAAAACGTATAAATACGTCTTTGGGACACTTAAAACCTTAAAAAAACAACATATTTACACGTTATTGGGAGCAAATGAGTTAACAGTGTAATTGAATGTTGGTCTTCAGCAGCTAAACACTGTCTAATAAAGTCACTCCCCAACATTACAATGTTGACTGCCTAAAACGTTATTTATGAAAATCATTTGTCACCTTGCAAAGACGGTGCCGCTGCCACCAGGGAAGGTATAGGGGTGCTGCTTCCTGAAAACGTGTCCAACCCGGCTGCACGGGATGATTTCCAGACTTCCGCCGCACTGCCACACACGAAATGAGATCTCTGAAACGCAACAACAGGCGGGCCCATAAACAAACACTGGATTATTACGGGAGCTATCAGCGCCTCGTAAATGTCTTCGGCGTCGCGGCGGTGTCAGGCTCGCTCGCCGACATTCCATTCATCGGAATACGTGATCAAATAAACGTGCGCGTTGGCAATCTCGCTTCATTAAAAATCCCATCAAAGGAGAACGCGACGGTCTGACAGCTGCGTGCGACAGACAAATTCCCAACTTCATTTGAACAAAATTAAGAGGGAGACAGGCTTTATGGCAATATGTTTAGGGATGAATCGCAATATAGAATGTGATCTAGGCCGCATTCCAAACAAACATAAAGTGCTCCCAGAAGAACGGAAGCTTTAAAAGATGCAAAGGGAAATTAATCTCAAACTTATTTGAACTTCTTAATGGCCAAACGTCCCGATAATTTTGCCTCCTACAAACCGGACAAAAGGTTTTAACAAGCTTTACAAGTCTATTGACTTGATGATGCACTTCTCGTACGATATGCGATACAAGGCTCACGATAAAGATTATCTCACGATATGACAATACCACGATTAATGTTATATTGGTCAGGTAATAAATCCACGATAATGTACGACAAAACTACTCAAAACATAAACTGATGTTTTTTCAATGAGAAAATAGTTAAACACTCTGATCATGCACCATGTCAGTCAGTCACAGTCATTTGGTTCATTTTATAAACTGTGACAATTTTTTTGTGTAACATCGCAAAAGTAAATAAATATTAAATCCAATTAAATCAATATCAATTTTCCTCAGAAATTGTGTGCTTCAAAAAGTGGAAACATAAAATGTTTGAAAACATTAAAAATGAAAATATAATACACTTTTTTTTTTCATAGAAACGTATGCAAAACGGAGTCACTTGCTGGACAGATAAATGTCTTACACAAGTAAGCTCATGAGTCTTCTTTGTTGGAAGACTTCCGTCCATTTCCCTGCCACATTTATGAGGTGCTCCCCCTCGCGGCCCGCCAAGCAATTTCTCAATAATTAATGAACAATGGAGCCATTATAGTGGCTGCATATTAACAACAAATATCAATACTTGGCGTAGGCATATCGGTAATCTATGGGAAGACAAAGTATCATGATTTATCGCGATATATCACACTCCTATTCCTGACATTTACATTAGCTGCACTCACCCAGATTTTCTCCTCCCCAAACATCCATCATCATGTCATATTTCCCCAAAAGCTCAAAGTAGTCCTTATCCATGACAAATAGACCTCCTGCTATCATCGGAGTCCTGTACGGGACAAGAAAGCAAATGATTTTAGTAGTTGGTAGTCAGAATGTTATACAGTAGGTATGAGAAGATTTATGTTGTGTGTGTCTTACTTTATAGGGGCGATAGGGTTGCCTTGTCTCGCTCGTCTCTGGTCCAGAGTCATGTAATCCCACTTAAACACCAAATTCCAGTCAAAACCTACACATGTATAATGCATTAATTAAGTTGCAGTTTGTTTGAGTGCACATTACTTTGTCATCATGTTTTAGTGCGAAAGCCTTCGTCGACAGAACAAGTGAAGAGCACGTCGAGTGTGCCTTAACAACACTTTATGTGGTACCGTCCGTATCAGCGCAGCCGGAAAGCACACTTGACATTGAACGTATTGAATGCTGCCGTGTTGAGGTCATGCTCACTCGCCCGTCTCTAATCGTGCACTGTACCTCCTTTGAGATCAGCCGAGGCTCCCACATACTGGAAGTTGTCCATGTTGATGACATCAATAATGGGAGAAACCACTCGGGTTTTATCCTGGAAAAAGAGAGAGAAGAAACATAACTGCAACTTTCTGTCCAGATCGGAGACAACAGTGGAAGTCAATAATCATTAATATATACCAGTACATACATTTTCCTCACCAATGCACACTACAGATAAACACACATTCCAGCTACAAAAAATGGTTGCACAAGTGGGCAAAGAGAACATATTCATTTTGTGTAGACTGTCAGTTGTGTAGACTTGAGTTGATTAATCGATCAAGAGAAACGGCATGCACGGCTTTGTTGCATAAAACAGAGGCACATCTCTTTCCATTGCAGCGCGTTTGTACCATTCGCTAACAGAATGAGCTACACCGATTGCTACAAAGTGCTTCATGTCCTGTTGTTAAAACGTTTGCCATCGATACGGGAAATAAAAACTTGCCTCCAAATGTTAAATTAGTGTAAAACAAATCACAACAATTAATCAAATTTAGTCAAACTACTAAAGAATGGAGATAAAAAAAAATCCTTTTCTAACTTGGAAGACAAAACAAGGTCTATCTAATATGGATGAAGAGTTCACATCATTGCTAAAACATAAAAATCCGCTTCCAATGAATTAAATAAAGAACATTTTTGTAATATCTATTCTTAATGGTCTTCCTTCAAACAGCCAACTAATTTGCAATGAAGCTCAGTTCATTTATATTTTAGTAAAGCTAACTTTTTTTTTGTCTTTAATCTTGTTGAAAACATTTTCTACATAAACTAATTTGCACAACACTACAAACCAGTTATTACCATAAATTAAATACCACACTTTTGATATAGTTTGAATTTCAATATCAAAACATTTCTGAAGCCATTTCCTCTTGTACAGAATACACATGATCAACATGACACTGACTGCCAGCCAGCCATCTCCGTGGGTGCAAGCAGGACCTCTGACCTCTGTGAGTGAAGCGCAGAAAAGCAAACTTTCTGCTGATATAAATAAGCACACTCTGTGATGAAGTCATTGGCAGTGCTGTGATGCTGCATATTTTTAAAATACTGAGAGGCAGCAAGGAGAGAGAGAGAGGAGAGAGAAGGGAAAAAAACAAACAAACAAAAAACACTTCCACCCTGAAATTATTCCAGTGCGTTAAGTGACATTTTGAAGGTGTTTAGTGGCAGGGATTAGGGGTGTTAAAAAAAATCGATTCGGCGATATATCGCGATACTACATCGCGCGATTCTCGAATCGATTCAATTTTAAAAAAAATCGAATTTTTTTTTTTTTTTTTTTTTTTTTTTTTTTTTTTTAAAGAGCTCAGAATTGTTCATTCGGTAGTCTTACCGATTCAACGTCTTATCATCATTGCCTTTTTTATTTATTTATTTTTTTGTGTGTGTGTGAATCGATTTTTAAACTTCCATTTTTAATGGAAAAATATTCAACAAAACGTCTGACTTCGGGTTAGGATTCACACCTTGAGCATGGAAGAATGTTATATGAGCGGAACATTAAGCCTTAATATTTTATTTTAATGCTCTTCAAACATGAAACAGATTATACAACCTCTATAAGACTGAAATTTCAGATAAATAAATAATACATTTTCATATAAATCTTACACTCTACAAGCTTACTGATTAGTATTTTCTAAATTTGAATGGAAAAAAATCGCAACAATCGAGTTGTAAATTCGTACCGGGATTAATCGGTATCGAATCGAATCGTGACCTGTGAATCGTGATACGAATCGAATCGTCAGGTACTAGGCAATTCACACCCCTAGCAGGGATAGTGTATTTTTCTTAAAAGTGCAGACAGCTGTTTCAAATTAGGCCAAATGATAGGATTTTGCACCCATTCAACTAACAACAAAAGCGTATCATCACTTGAAAATGTCAAGTCTTTCACGAATATAAAAGAAAAGCGATCATTTTAGTAACTCGTGGGTAAACTAAACTCATTGTAGATTGCGCTATATAAATAAAGATGACTTGACTTCACTTCTAAATTACAGTACTGAAAGCTGTTCTACATACAATCAGGCCTGGACTGGGCCATTTGGAAGAGCGGGACAACACCCGGTGGGCCGCCAGAGGGCGCTATTTATTTGAAATCGGTAAATAAAGCGCCACAGCATTATTATGACATCGTCATACAACTGCACTATCAAGGCTACCACTGTAGGCCATTATATTGCACATAGCACAGACTGTGTACCTTTGTCACTAAAGGTGTTACCAAGTCACGTAATACCAAAATTAGCAAAACTTTAATCCACAATAAGAAACAATAACACTGTAACTACATTAAACCTCGTCTGTACAAAGATAACACATTAAAGAAGCGGAAAGTTAGCGTCAGTCAGCTCAGTAGTGCGGCAGAAGTGGTGAGACTAGGTTTCAGAATAAAAGCATGAACAGGAAGTACGGTGTTAGCTGCCTTAATTTTGCTGGTTTAACTGCGTTTGCTAAATGTGCCTTGTTAAGTGTAAAATGTCTTATCCCAGTTTATGCACACTTTTGACTAGTGGTTCCTTTTTGTCCTTTTGCCCACTTTATGTTCACTTTATGTTCAAATGAACACTGATTATGATCTCGTCAGTGCATTCAATTGTAAATTTGATTTCTGATCAAATGCAATATTAATATCGTCAGAGCGAATGCTAATTTATTTAACTTTGATAAACTAATAAATGTAAAATTGTGTATGTTCATTAAAATTTGAACTAAAGTGGGCCGGTCTGAGCCTTGAAACACCAGGGCTGAAAATAAGTCCTGCATACAATCAATACACAATGAGAGAGCTGTATTACAATACACTTTGAGCAGGTATGGTACCTCTATGAAAGTGTTAATCAAAACTGAGAATCATTTTCAAGTGTTAAGGCCGAATGAGACAGAACTGAATCAGGCTCATACCAACTTGCAACAACAGAAATTCTGCAACCACTGAACAACATTTTTACGTACCAATATCATATGAATGACAAGCAACACTGTTATTATCAAAGAAAAAGTGAATTTCCCTAGCTGCTTTAGCGACATTATACTGTATTTCAGATGCTGTTGGCAACGATAGCTCCATTCATTGACTGTATTTCTGCAATTTGACAATACAAACTCTCTACGCCTGTGAAAATGACATTTATTATTGTGGTTGTAGTTTGGATTAGGAACTATAAGAAAGTCACTCATACTGAGAGTAGTTTCTAATATGTGGTTACCACAAGGAGAAGAATTGCATTTTAACAAGTAAGTTTTCCAAAAAAATGAAATGCTCACAAGTTCCCCACCAATCATCCTTTGTTGTTAATGACACTAAATATGTTCCATGTTCCAAAGAGTGTTCAGTCATTACAAGGTCATCTCAAAAGCAAATTGCTAACAGCCTTTTGGATAACAATGAATTCATGAGGGAGAAAAGATTGTCATGACTACATCCAAAATTAGATCTCAAGTTCTGTTGCAAACGTGATCGAAATACTGTTATGTTTTTCAGCTTTCCCTTGTGGGATATATTTTGTGAAATGAATCCCTTTTCGATCGTCGGTCAAAACTGAGCATTATTATCTTTATAAACACATTTTTATTGAGCCTCTGTTTTGGGTTTAATTCCTCTCACAGGAAGAATAAAGCTTCCATCCATCCACACTGAGCTCCATTTATATAACTGCAACATTCATTTATAAAATTGTCACAATGGCTGGTGGTGTGCACTGCCGTAAGGAAGGACAGTAATCATCTCATTCATACGTTAATAGTTGCTCAACGGTACTTAAAGACACACTAGTGATTCAGTGGCTAATTAACCAGTAGTTTTGTTGGTTTCAGTGTGAACTCGCCATTGAACACAAGACTGTAACCCCGGGTTTACACCGGATGCGGTTGCGGTGCGGTTGCGGTGCGGTTGCAGTGCGGTCCGGCGACGCAAGCAATTAGATTCCATTCATTCGAATGGTGCAGTTTACACCGCTTGCGGGTGCGTTGCGTGTCGACTGCGGAAGGCCTGCGGCGTGCCGCAAGCCTTCCGCAAGGATAGACCTATTTTCTATTTTTGCCGGACGCCGCAGCGGTAGGCCTCCGGCAAATGGCAAGCTAGCACAAAACACATCGAGCGGGACAGGAAGACCGAGGCAGTTTCAAAATAAATTTCCGGTTACCTTTCAGAATAAAACACTCGCCAGCTCCTATTTCGCAAGTTTTTCAGCAAAACGTGACGTGGGCGTCGCCGGGCCATGTGCTCATTGACGGTTTAGACACCAGCGAACATGGACGAGGAGAGGTTTAATATTGGAGGTGGAAAACCCCAAATAATATATGACACGGCACATCCTTTTTATAAGGACTGTAATGTATTGTGAGTTTGATGTTCGCGATTGCTTGTTGTGCCCGTCTCGCTTGCCGTACTGAGCGGCAGCCGGACGCGGAAGACAGAAATAAAGAGTGGACCCGCACTGACCCGACTCTCGTTATTAATATACTTTACAAGGACAACCAAAAAAAGGATGCTGCATGGAATCTCATAGCAGAAGAAGAAGAAAAGTTTAAATCAAAAGAAGTCCACCTCTCTTTCTGCTTCTCTGTTGAGCACAGACTTTCTGTATGTTTGTCATTGTGAAATGCCACATGATCGCGCGCGCGCGGTCCCGCGAGACACGTTGGGAAGTGGGCGGCGACGGAGCTGCCGGACCGCAGCTGTGCGGAGCCGGTGTGGATTGACAAAAAAATTGACCCGTCCGGAGCACGCAGTCAAGACGCACCGCACCGCAACCGCATCCGGTGAAAACCCGGGGTTAGGCACGTTGATGTGAGAGCGTGCGCGCACGTACCTCAGCTACTCTCTCCAGGAGCGGCTCAAGCCAGTGGTCATTACACTCACAGTGGGAGTCCAGGAAGGTGAGGACCGGCGCCGTGGCAGCATCTGCACCGCGAACCCTCGAGCGCATCAGTCCTGAAAGAAACTTTGGTTACAAAGAACCACACGCGCAATATTTCCCCAGAACAAAACATCTCCATCCTGAGCCATAGGCTACCGCCCGATATCAAAGGAAGAACGGCACCCAGAGGTTTGACTTGAGATTAAAAAAATGGAGACATTCATCTCTTCCTCTAATTACCTTCTCTGCGGTCGTTTCTCAGCACGCGGACTTTCTCAATCTTGCCCAGCAGCGCTCCATCCTCCGCTGTGACAAATGCACAAAAAAGTTCTTTCACACACTGAGATCAGACCGCGTGTGTTGCTGTGTCGGCATGGGCATTTGGCAAAATATCCTCGGTTATGGGGAAAATAAATATAAATACATGTATGAAACGTTACATCTTCTAAATATTAATTCTAATGGGATGGAGCTGACATGTTGCTCTAGCTGCATTTAGAGCACTTGCTGGAATGCTACACCAGAAATGACGTCTCCACATTAGTTCATCAAAGCTCATCATTGAAGAGGACATATGGTATGATATGGTAAATGGTAAAATAAATAAATAAATAAAAATGTGTGTGAGCAAACCATTTTAATTTACACAATACCCCCCCCCCCCCCCCCCCCCCCACACCAAGTTTCTCCCTCCAGTGGGTCTTCACATGAAATGTGAAGTAGATTTTTCCTGCACATTTGTCAATAACGTTGCTAAAGCTAGGACTCTCATTTCAAAACACAATTTATGCCTTTGTCCATGTCCCTTGTTCGGTGGAATTAAATTCTTTTGAAACTTTTTTTTTCGAGGTTGTGTTTCGCCAGATTAAGCCATTCGGTTGCCAGTCCAACCATGTGTCAAAGGGAAAAAGTAGCGTGTTAGCGCAGATTAGTGTTAGCCACCAGCATTAACTTCTGCGAAGCTGCACGCAGTCCCCACGCATGCACGGATCTGTGACAATAATAAATTTGCAGTTTGGCAGCTTGGTGTTGAATTTCTGCCTCCATGATACAATGTATGCTTCCTAATTGCACTCTTTTTTTTTTAGACTTTGAACTCAGCAAGTAGAGCCCCCTAGCTATGCCCCTAGCCATCATTGTAGTGAATTCCAATCCATTGCAGGCACACCCAGAATCAATCAATGAATCATGTTAGGCCCAACCCTTCTGCCAATTATGCTTTTAAACAATACTTACGATTATCACTGTAGTCATCAACCAAGATGATCTCTTTGACCAAGTGAGTTGGACTTTTCTTCAAGACGCTGAAGCGAGAATAAAAAAATAAAATAAAAATAGAACGGGAGAAGGAGTAAATCAAACATCTGGATCCCAATATTTACAAACAGCATTCACGTACCTGACAACGGTGCGTAGCAGAGCGGAGCGGGCTTCATTGTGGAATGTGATGACCACACTCGAAGCTGGCAGGTCCGACTTCCATTGCTTATGCCTGCAACTACACGCATACACACGTGCGCACGATGAGATAACAAACGGGCGCAAGCATTCCCTTGTACTTTTACGTACAAATAATGTTAAGTGAGAATGCTCTGGTGGACACAATGAACAAGGTTCTGCGTGCATTAACACACACGTTATGCTCTATGGCAGCTGGGATTGGCGCTGGATTACACCAGAGACACATTTTAATTACAATCGAGAACATGAGACACTGAGGAAGAGCGAATAGACAGGAGTACCATGAACTCATTAGCACCCACCTCTCAACGCGTCTGACCCGACCACAACAAACATCCAATTACAAAACTGCCATACACACCATATGATTTTTGATGTGCATCTGCAGTAAATGGATTTGAGTGTGCCTGTTCTATCACTGTCATAGCATCATTAGCTTCAAACTAGTCAATACGTCACTTAATCCATCTAAAATTAGCATCCCCTCAATCACCACAGTGGCAGAACATACTACATATTTAGGTGTGAGTCATTAACTCATTTTCTCCCCAAAACAGATGTTCTATTTTAAATGTTTTAAGTGTCCCAAAGACGTATTTATATGTTTGTTTGTTTTTTTAATGCTAGAGCATACAGAAAGGTTTGATGCAGCCTCTGAACTGAAGAGAATGATTAAAGCAATGGCAGTTATTACAAAAACGGCCAGCAGATGGCAGCAGAGTATAGGAGATCAACCCACTGTTTTAAACAGATTTGTGAATAATGATGAAACTTAGCTATATTCTAATGCTAGTTGCAGCAAAACCGAAACATAGAAATTTGAGCTTTTTTTGTTTTGTTTTGTTTTGTTTTGTTTATGTCCTGATGAAAGAAGAGACTCTAATCTTTTGGTAGGTTCCATGTATTCATAGCAACAGAACAATATTCTGTGGGCCTTGCAAAATCAGTCAAAATCCAGTAAAACAGCCAGGGGGGCGAAGGGGGTTGCTTCAGTGAAAATGGCTGCGAGTGAACGAGTTAATTAGAAACCTTTAATTTCTTAGGATTCTGTGTTGAAAATAGCAACGAGTCCCTGGCCTGAAGAGACCCTCACATCCGTCTTTTCGCCCTCTCACCGGCTGCACGCGAGGCAAACTGACAAATCACTGCTAAATCAATATGAGACACATCTGTGCTCTTTTAATAGGCTAATGGCTTTAGCTAGCCACGTTAGGTCAGTCCATCAGTGAGGCATGACCACTGTCACTCTGAAAACGCTCTTAACGGTGCGTTTGTGTGGCCGGACTGGTGCAAAAATAAAACCTTTCTGATGAATTGACAGAGGGGAATGTTTGCGGCAAACATGGAGAACAACACACAGTGTTTGTTTAATGAGCTATAAAAGCATCACCAGGAAAATGTTATCAAATGAAGTACAATGGGGTGGCGAAGCAGAGAAGCAATAAAACAGATGCTAATCCTCCTGCTGTAATGGAACAACTTCAAGGAGAGTGATCAAAGCAAATGGGTTTTGCCTCCAGTGAGACAACAGCAGGGCTGTGAAAAAAAAATGATGTATTTAAAGTTAAAGAGCACAACTAACATCTGTCTGTAGAGCAAATTGAAGCAAAGCCAGGAAACAAAAAGAATGGGTACATTTAGTTTGAGACTAAAATTGCAATTACAAGACCTAGTAGTAGTTTAGGATAAGACCCTCAACCGGATACGTAGTCGAAAATTGATGGTTAAAAGACCTACGCTGTTAAATGGTGATTTTAAGTACGGTAGCATTCAATCTAAATGAGTCCACCTGTGATTGTC
Organism: Festucalex cinctus; assembly: GCF_051991245.1. NCBI lineage: Eukaryota > Metazoa > Chordata > Actinopteri > Syngnathiformes > Syngnathidae > Festucalex > Festucalex cinctus. The sequence continues at coordinate 26,335,299 of NC_135414.1, forward strand.
CCCTACTACACTGATATCCTTTCATTCGCCGTTACAAGTGGAAGGAGTGGTCCCTGTACATGTTTGGGCTATGCTGCTACTTCCTGGTGTCATTTGACGGGCCATTACAATAGAAGGGTGTTTCCATCAGATCTTATCGGTGTAAAACAAATTAGTCAAACAGACATGCACAAAGACTTGCGCACTGCGAGTTACACATGTAAAAGTGTTCAAAGGTGAAATGCAGGTGACAAATGGCATTACATACTGGTCATGTCTGGTATCTGGCACAGCTCTGTCCATACGGAGCTTATCGCTCTCCACCTGGTTGAACTTGTTTCTGGCGTACGGGTCCTGACCTGGTCGGACCACTGTGGCGCCAACATACAGTTCCTGGTCGAAGTCCTGCCAGCGGACCTTACCTGGACATAGGCAGACACAAAACAATAAGTGCTGTGTTTTTATGCCATTCTACGGGAACCATTGACAAGGTTGGTGTGCAGCTAATTTGTTCAGATATACAGTAGGCATGGGGCATAAAAACTGGCTGATTCATCGCTGAGAATTCTGGCAAATTGTGTGGCATTATTGTGGATTAATTGTCCTGTTGTAATGGAGAATAAATGAAGCGCACAACTCAGCAGCAACCAGAAGAGGCATGGTTGATTCAGTCTCAACTAGTGGGTGGCATGAAGAAAACATTATTCTTCCAAATAAACATAGAAACAGGAGTTCTTCTGCATATTGTAAGGTTAGCTGTAAAGAAAAAAAAGCAGTGCCGGTATGTCTGAGTTTTAAAGTCAGATTAATCCTCAACCCCACTTTGTAGTGAAACACATGTCCAATAAATTTAACATTTCCAAATCATTAAAGTCTCCAAAGATTTTGAACCTACTAGAATGGGGATTAGACATCAGATGGAATATAAAATGCAAGCGGCAGGGTTGACTCAAGAACACTTCACAGCTGGCTGGGAAGAAAGCGGCTGAGCTTCCGTGAATTTTTTCTCTACTTTTAAATAGGGGGGGGGGGGGGGGGGGGGGAGATACTAAAACAGACTGATAATGTGTGAGTTGAGAAATCTGCAAACAATCAAAAGGACGTTGCCCTGGTTACCAAGATCGCTAAACACAGAAAAAGGTTTCATTTCCCAGTTAATCACGGCCACCGAGACACACACTAATAAGACCGCGGATAATTAGCTGCACGCCGCTGCAATGGTAATGACTTATGTGAAGCGTATGGCAGCGTGAGATTATACTATCTGTCAATGGAGGTGAATGCGTGCAATGACAGGCGGAGAAAAAGAGAAGGGAAGGCTGACGAGGATGAAAGGCGACAACCGAAACGTGTGCATGTGTCTAACTTGGCAGTATGTGAACGCGTCTCGCATGTTAACTAGACAGGGCTCACATTGTGCGAGTAGAAAGTGATGCCTTTGAGACACGGCAACATGATGTCCTTGCTGATAGTGGGTCTCCATGCCAGCCATTAATTAATGTTTCAACTTGTTTTGTTTACCAAATAGTCTGTTCTATTTTTAAATCCACCTGGATGAATGTCTTAATTGCCAAGCTCTAGGTACTGTTTCAGTCTGACACAATAAGTAATATTGTACAGAATACTGAAATAATGAGGATCTCGTCTCAAGAGCAGACTAATAGCGCAGTCCTCTGCCAAGCTTTAACTGTTAACGAAAGGGCAGAAGTGTTACCACAATGTGACAGTTTAGCAGCAATTAGCAGATGACAGGAGAATACAGTAAAAAGAAAAAAAAATATCTGAGGACAGAAGGAAGCCTTGTTTTCATTGTGATTCAAACAGTGCAAATGGTTATAGTCGCTATCAACTGGAAGGTTCTGTGTTTAAGGTAGGGCTGTGCAATTAATCGACATTCGATTACAATTTCAATTATTACAATCCCTATTACAAAATTAGAATAATCATAAAAAAGTTAATATCAATTTTTGAGTTGTTAAAATTTATACAGTGCACTTTTTTTTTAAATTTTAAAATAACTTAATTTAATAAATTTTGCTTCATCCAAAAGGAACTTGCATAATTATAGTGTTACAAAGAATTTTAATTGTCTTAATAAATATATATATATATTTTTTTAGTTTCTTATTTTATTTTGTACATAAAAAAAAATCGTCCTACTGCACAGTGCACATTCTGCACTCCAACTTCAAGTTCTTGCCAACATAAATATATAAATATATAAATATATATATATATATATATATATATATATATATATATATATATATATATATATATATATATTTCTAAATTATCATTATAAATTGTCTTTGGTCCTAAAGGAACTTTAAATGTGTAAACATTTTCTTGCTTTGTACATAAAAAAAAATAAATAAATAAAAATTTAAAAAAAAAAGGTCACCCTACTGCAGAGTGCACAAGCTGCACTCCAACTTCAAGTTTTTTGCCAAAATAAATAAATAAATAAAATAATTATAAACACATTATTTTAAATTCTGTTTGCTCACATTATTATAGTGTTTCTATGTTTTTAATTGGTCTTAATATTTTTAAATGCTTAAACATTTTTTTAATTGCGATTTGAATTGATCCCAAAAATAATGGTGATTATTATTTTTTCCATAATCGAGCAGCCCTAGTTCGAGGTTCCATTTAGTTTATCCCACAACTCTGTTTAGGTGCCCTTCAGCAAGATAATGTACTTGCAGTTGCTTGAGTGTCTTCACTGTGTATACCATCTGTCCACTGCCACATGCGTGAATGGCTGAAACTGTAAAAATCAATTTGTGTAGCTCGAAGGTAGAAGGCGCCAAATAAATACATTGACTGTTTCATTCCTTCTCTTTGTTCATTGTTTATGTCACTATCCCGCTTACACACCCGCGTGCAAACACAAGCCAGATCAGGTTTCACCGTTTCAAACTAAATTATGGCAGACTGAACCGTAATGTATTGTACATAATATATCGACAGAGTCTCTCTTTCAGGGCTGACACACTTGATTAGATGTCAACAGCCTCAACCACCGGATATCTTCTTCATGTGATATGAATAAAGAAAAGGAAAAAAAAAAAAAAAAAACTCCCTGAGGCCATCTTTTCGAGTGCGTCCCCTATGGAACGGGCTTGTGGTTTGCATGTTTGGACTTTTTCCACTGCTGAATAATGGACAGTTTGAAGAGTCTTGCACTTTTCTCCCTTGGCCCTTCTTGGTCACTGAGCTCTTTCCACTCTTAGCCTCTTCTGACTGTCTGTTTGTGTTGGCTGCAGTATTTTCTGGAAATCCCACGATGCTGTGGTGTTGTCATACAGATGGTGCATGGCAGACAGGACTCCCCCTGTGTAACCATTCCAAAAAGGCCATTCCATTGGAACTCCAGCAACCCACTCAACTCACTCCATCTCAGCGCACCACTTTGTGCACACGTGTCTTTAGATTCCCTCCCTGTTTAAGACTGAGCTCAACATTTGTAATTTTATTATGCGCGGTTAATTAAAGTGGGACTATATCAGTTCAACAATCTGATGTGGTGAAACAAAAAACAACAACATGAAAAATCTTTTCTTTTTTTTTGTAGAGCTGATTGATTCACGGTGGAGAAATACTGAACAAATGCAATACGCAATGATGAAAATTATTTCTGGTCCTTTGCTTAAGGCAATTGCTAGTGAATTGAGAAATCCATGCGGAATCAATACAAGGCAGACTGAGACTGTTTAAAACGCAGCAGGGGATTCCATCTCCAGCATTTGCTTAAAAGCTGTTCATTTTCCTAATGTTCAATTTAAATTCACTTATTTTAACACAAAAACTATTAAGTGCCACCCTTTTGATTTTTAAAAAGGGTGGTGCACATCACCAAGACCACCTACGAACGCTTATTGCTCTCCAAGCTTTAAATGACTTTTTTTTCCTTTTTAAAAAACACATTCATATTCCACTCTTAGTCTGTCCACTCCCACCTTGTCCTCAAAATAATGGGGAATATACATGCTAGAGTGTTATGCTAAACTGCCATGGTTATGAATAAAGTCACCTTGAAGTTAAAAAGCCCCCCCACTTGTGTAGTGAAATAGGAAATCCACTTCCACTCATGGATCAATCAGATGCATGCACTGAACTTTTCATGGGTCATAACGGACTGTGTGGGAGGGAGAGAGGGAGGGGTGACGGTTCCGAACAAGGCTCCGGACGAGAACTGCATGACAATTCGCTCAGCTATGACTTTTTAATCTGCCCTGATTTTAGATTCTGACGTTGTTGCTGGAAACAGTGGGTGGAGATGCAGAGTTGGTTTTGTGGATTTATTGCAATGGAATTTCAACCATCACGCCGCCGAGCACATTGGATTGCCTTTTCGGTTCCTAGCTGGTTAAATAGGTCAAAGAGGCTGGGAAACAAGTAACACTGAGCAAGAACTTGAAGAGGAAATGATTTGGTTTGTGAGAACACTCTGGAGGTTTCTAAACACAGCTTGAATGCATCTGTCTTGCAGTTTCTTTTGTAAAACCACAACTACAGATAGAGCAGGCACCGCCATAGCCTGCTTTTACTACTAAATTAAATAAGGTACGTGCAAGCCAAGTAAGTTTATGCTTCTGTCGGGAATAATGTGAAGGAACTTTTTAAAAGTGAGTGAATGCCGTCTGTTTTTGTTTTTTTAATTGTTTTAGTCTTTCATAGTGTATGAATTCTTTTAGTATGGGCATAAAGGCAGAAAATTATGTTGGGAATGTACTCATCACCTAACACCCTGAAACTTTTAGGCACATGGGCAAACTCAGGGTTCCCCCTGAGGTGACCAGAGAGGCTTGAAATAAAGCCCACTGACTAAGCTCAGTACACATCAAAGGACGTTGCTCAAGAAAGATTGAATTAATATGTATGATAATCTCTCATTTTCTGTTACGATTGCTAATCTTAAATGTGATCTGTGCCATTAGAATTGCGATCCATACAAATCTACTACTTACAATTCCACCTAAGAAGCACTGGAAATGTTGACTTGTGCGTTACTAGATGCTGGCTGACATCCTAACGCCGCTGTTTAGATGCAATAAAATTACACAGACAGGCCTCATTAAAATATACTGTCACAAGGCTCTACAGTCGATGCACAAAAGAGGGAAAATACAGAATTAACTTCTTTAAATGTACTAAAAAACAGTGGTTGGGGGAAACCTTAAGCTGCGGGACAGCCATTGAGAACATTTATACCTCAACCAGAAAAGAACTTTTGCCCTGCACAGAAAACCAAGCTAATGAGTCGCCATACAGGACAAACAAGGTCCCAATGTCCACCAATTCTCAATCAGTTCATTCCCAGAGCAAAGTGTAATTTTATTTAAAGATTTAACAACAAGCCTTCTTGTGAAGGAGGTTCACACAAGGCCAAAGTTGTGATTTCAACAGTCCTCCCAATTTTAGGCTTATCAACAAAAGTTTTTAACATAAAAGTTACGAGAGGATTTGGATGAAATGACGACCAAGGCAAAAATGATCCAGATCCTACTGGAGAGTGCCTAGTGGAATACATTGTGGTCACATACACATACTGTGTAATCCTAGCTGCAACCATTTCTTTGTACTTTCCCAGCAACAATAAATGGGCATAATTGCGATACAAAGAGTGTGATTCTTACCGGGTGGCAGAACTTCCAGACTGTTAGCCTTGTCATCAGAGTTGTGAGCTCTGTTTCGTCCGGATGAGTCACTTGAGTCCCAGTCATCCTGAAAGGAAAAAAACAAACAAACATATTGAGCACAACTGAAATAAAAATGGTTTTGAACAGTCAATCTAGAAAGGAAGAAGTTCAGCAAACAAGGTTATATTGTTCACATAAGCCATCCAAGCACTTAATCTAATTTAACATTAAAAGCCACTGAATCAATGCAATGTGAGACAAGGCTATTACTAGTCGAGACTTCAGGGAATTGCATGCAACAATTTGTTGGGCAGTTGTCTTAAGAACCTGTTGCTTTTCTGTGTGGGAAGAAAAAGAAAAAAACACTAACAAATTAATAATCATCACATATTGTCTTGCTTTGTGGCAATGTGTCCAAGCCCCCACATTCAATCACAAACATCTGATAAGAGTACACATATTCTTCAAAGAAGGGAAATATTCATGCCAGATATAAAGCCAGAGAGAGAAGTATCTGTAGCTGAAAAGATTTCATTCCCTTTATGGAATCTTTTGCCTTTTTGTCTCCACATTTTGAATCTTCAATTGTCTCCGCAATGAAGATCGAGAGCCATTTACAACAGGACTAATCCATCAGAAACAGTGTGTCTAAGCTCATTAATTCCTTTTATTAAGCCATCATTTTCAGACCGTTCAACAGTGATCGCGTTATTCCATTTTCTAGACATTTTGCACAATCAGGAGCTTCCATTTTTGTGGGAAGAGTTTTGTTGAACGCCATAAGATACAACTGTATTTGATTTGTTTATACGCAAAACATTTTATCCTTGGCAACAATGGTCATTTCATATGACACATACAAAATAGGTTTACACAGACATGATTTAGTGTCTTGACCTGCGAGTTTTTTTTTTGGGCCCAATCTCACGATCTGCTCATTTGCTGCCTTGACCCAGAAGCAAAAAAATTAAGATACAAGCATTGTACGGTGGCAGTAAATCCAACTCTCATCACAGCAAGCAGCAGTTGGGCATATAGTGAAAAATTAACATAAAAACATATGTAACATAAAAATTACAAGACCACTGTTGTGTTTGCTTTGCTGGATGAAAATGAATGCTGTACAACCATTCTGCCATTTGATCCGTCCCCCTTGCCGCCCAGTGTCACATCTGGCGTACACGCAGATTTACATGAGCTGACATCCTCCATTGTGGCTCTGTAACACCACTGTAAATTATTTCACAGCCGCTTACGATGACAGACATCAGCAACTGAAGTTCGCCAAGTGGCTTTGCCTCCCGTCTAAACTTGAGTCAATCGCTTAAGTTCTTTCTGAGCATCATCTAGCCTGACCAAAAAACTGTCAACTGATTCTTAACATGTTCTTCAATTCACTGCCTGCTTACACTGGGAACACCCCCTCCCAAGTGAACATACCGCCCCATCAGCATCTGGCCTCATTGGCAGCGTCCAATGCAAGCCATGCTAGTGTGGCTTCCAGTAGCATTTTAATAGCTAACGCATGGGGGTCGTACAACACAGCCAAGTGGGAAACGTCAGTGGAACAAACGTGATGTCACACAAATGTAGACCACAATCTCATTACTCCACGTTTTCCGCGCACTGTCAAGCAAGTATTGTGTTCACGCAACATTGTTATAGCACAACTGTTCAAGACAAGCAGAAACCATCTTTTCCTTCTTAGATGTGAACAAACAAATCCCACTGCTGTTTTTTCTCGCGAAAATCACAATATCACAATAGAAGGATCACAATAGAAGTCCATCTTTGGACAAATGAAAAATGGCAACGAGTTGTTGGAGATATGCTAGGCTGCTTCCTAACATCTCTTGATGTGCCCCTGAGCCAGGCACCGACACCACCAAACCTAGGTCATGGCGCACGCACATTACAGTTTGCTTGCCTCTTTAACTCTTGACACATTTCCTTGCATGCCTGCATGTGTGTTCTGGTTCACTGAGTATAATAAATACACATTAATTAAAGATATATATGCATGTATGACGACCCAACTGTGGCTCAGCAACAACATTAGGTAGGTATATGAACTAAGGATTGTAGCTAGTGACTTTTGATCCTGTAATGTGAAAACTGACAAGAAAAAGCCCTTAGTATAATCAAATTGTTCGCTCACAACTACCTAGGGATGACTTAAAGAGTTCCTCGGTGTATTTTATGTGTAAGGTTGGTAGAGTACAACCCTTCCCAGAAGACCCACATTGTATGAATTGAATGCGTTGAGCAAAAGTTCCTATTTTAATATTACTACCATAAATCTTTGCAATTCAGAGTGGAGGGCTTTAAAATGAAGATGGGAAACAGTTGAACACTTTAGTGGGCACATGGGCATGATTTGATGTCCAAAAAGTCACTAGGATATAGAATATAACTTTAAAGAGCAAATGCTGGAGAAATGTTTTTGATTTTCATTTGATGGATTTTACAACCTGATTTTTTTTTAATGGTGTCTGTAATTCTCTTTCCTTTGAACGTGGGCTGTGTGCGCAAAAGTTTTCATATTATTCAGAAGAACTAATGTGTGAATGATGCTGAACTGCCTTTCCATCCTTTTTTTCTGTTCTATTTTGGCTGTAAAAAGGCTTTCACTTGTTTTTTTCTCTCATTGATCTCAACATTGCTTTTGGCCAGTATCAAAACTCAGTGCTGAATGTGTCCTTTTTTTTTTTTTTAAGAAATGATGAGAATTTTGGATCTAGCTGCGACACAAGCGGACGTTAAATGAAACATGACGGATTCAGAACGAGAATGTCCCGATGTGACGAGAACCTGCAGCATGTCAAAGCAAGCACAACAACCAACATAGTGCACACACTGACACAAAACAATTTAAATATTTAATTTACAGCCAGAAGTAACCAGAATGGCCCGAATCTAATTTTAAGTAAGGCTGCCATGTTTCTTTTATACATTTTGCATCTGCTATGAATGAATGCAATGGTGACTCATGCTGAAACTTCCTATGAACTCGAGAAGAGTACACGCAAGCGGTGACAAAAATATTTTGCATTCTTTATATATGAATTAGTAAGGTCAAAGACTTAAACATGCCTTTATGCTTAAATATCACTTTGCAACACACATTTTCAGACCACAAGTATAAGATCACATTTTTTGCTCGTTTTAACATATGATGGGACCTCAGTGTTTATGTTTTTCGTCCTGTTCGGTTTTGCAGAAATTTTTTTATAAAGATTTTGTCGCCAGTTTTTGTACGTTCACTCTTTTTTGTGTAAAAAAAACAACAACAACAACAAAAAAAAAAACAAGCTTGATTGAGGCATTTATTTCTCATAATTGAAACCCTTTACTCTGAATCATTTCCTAAATTGTATACATTATAAATTGTATAAATTGTCTACTCCACAACACTCGGCAACATCGGCATAACACATCCTGTCAAAAGTCAGACCTTCAAAAGAAAAGCAGACAGTTTCACCACCATTTCTTTAGCCAAATGCTGATTTATCTTCTAGCAGTTGCACTCAATAAATAAAACTCAAAATAGCTTCAGTGCAACTGCTAAATAAGACACCATGGGGCTAAACAATGTGTGGCTAAAGTGTTATACGGCTGTGTTTTTATTTTGAAGGCCAGACAGTTGACAAGAAAATACACTGAAGTTGAGCGCACTGAGGAAGAAACCTTGAACCATGACATATTGAGTAGAGGCAGACAAATAAAAGACAGATGTTTTAACAACAGTTGTTCAAATATGAGTAGCAAGTCTAGTTCAAATAGTAATATAGTACTTGCTACGTGTGATTGCACAGTTCAATGAGGCGTAATTAACACACCTACTCTATTTCATGCCAAGTGAAGGATGTTTGCTGGGTGTTCTCACACCTGCTGCTTGGCTAATAGGATCAAGTTAAAATCCCCCAACACATCACGACATGCGTGCATGCGCGAGTGTGTATGAGAAGAGCGCTTTAGCCACTTGTCAGCTCATATTTGTATGTGTGCACGTGAGGCCCTAGAAGCATTTGTGCGTTCTATAGGGTTACACGCACACTATGTGGAGATGAGCGAGCGTGTGTGTGCGTGTGTACATGCGTGCGTGTTCATCCGCTAATGGTCAGTGTATAATCCACGATAATCTGATCACATTTGATGACAGATTAACTCTGAGAGAAGCAAAGCGCTATCGTGCGCACACACACCTTTGGATGGAGTCTGTTTACATTCATGAATTTTCCAGTCGTATTCTTTTCGTCTATTATAACCTCCAACCCGAGTTGTACTCCACAGTGTACACATGTGGACAAGAGCAAGGACAAGGGTCATATTTATCTGATACACTTCCCGTAATAAAAAAAAAAAAAAAGAAAAAAAAAGAAAGAAAAAAACTTTTCTAGATAGCAACAATTATTCTCTAGGCGTCTAAACTTGGGCCTGGTTGCTTCACAAATGACCATTTGTTTTCTAACATTATTTCAAAGATGCAGAGCAAAAAAAACAAAAAAACAAACAAACGAAAAAAAAACGATTGATCTTTTTTTACTGCTACTTCTGTGTTATTGCAGGAAAAAAAAGCATGGCTAACATGATCTCTGTCGGAATTAATAAGGTCCAGAAACTCAGTGTTTTTGTACAATCCCACCCTTTGAGGGTAATAAATACATGACATGCTGCTTCACTGTGACCTCATTCACAATTTCACTGTGTTGTTATCCCTGACCAAAACAGCCTGCAGTTATTTGTTCCCTCAGTCTCTGATGACGAGTTGCGTATTGGAGAAGTACAGGATCTTCTGGACGTTAAGTGAATTTGCGTAAGTTGCAAGGGATATATTAGGGACCGAGCCAAAAGTGAAAAGCAAAGAACTTCAATAATTGACACTGCCCCTAAGTGGTTCGTAATTGCGTAAAGCACTACGAATGGAAATAAAGAATCAATGTCATGCATCTCTAGCATGTACATGGTCATTAACTCATGTTACATAAACGAAAGTATTAAATTCTTAAATTATTCACAACAAACAAACAAACCAATTTCACAGGATGATGCTCTTTAATAGGAATGTAACAATGTCCAACTATCACGATACGATACTATCACGATATGAAGGTCACGATACAATAATTATCACGATATTGTGGGGGTGTTGGCGATATTTAAAAAAAGATCACAATATTGTAAAAAAAGAGAGCTCATACTTAAAAAATAAAATACAATACTGTGTTTTTGTGCATAACAGCTATGCATATAAACCACCTACAATCTCATAACATTATTGAGGCACTTACTTGCTAATGCAAGCACACATTGATGGCTTCACAAGCAAATTAGGTTCCCCTTCATCTGACAATTAGCATAGATTTTAAACATAGAAGGCCAAAACATCCCTAATGAAAATTAAATTGCACTAATAAACTAGCCACTAGAGGGTGCTAGAACTGCACAAATGGAAATCAACTTGACTTTTTTTTTAACAGATGTGTTCCTTTTAAATATTGTGAACATGACGACGATATTGTGGCAGTTTCAATATCACGATATCACGATATTTTCCTTATCGTGACATCCCTACTCTTTAACTCATTCACTGCCTTTGACAAGTATACTTGTCAATTGTATTTTTTAGAGCGGTGCTAAATGGGGGCAAATCTGAGCATGCTCCACTGTAAATATCAAACTTGGAAACAACTTTACTGATGCCCAACCACCGGTAGATGACATCATTGCCCCATTTTATAGGAAATAAACACAGTTTCAGAGTCCATGGGAGAAATGGCTGTATTTTGGCAAACCTACATTTTTCTGCTGTCAATTATAAAAGAACGGGACGGGACAAAAAGTAGGGAGTCTATTCTGTTATTTGGTAGATTCGGTTTATATATAATTATTGAATGTAATATCACGTGAGTATTGGAAATGTAAACATTTTCTATAATGACTGGCAGTGAATGATTAATAGCATTACCTAGCAAACAAGCCTTAAATCACAATATTGGTGTGCACACACACACACACACACACACACACATTAAAAAAAAAAAAGCAAAAAAAACCCCAAAAACAACCATGTCTGCATTGACAGGTCATTGGCATTGTTTATTGTGAAAAAAAAATTGAAAAAGCCCTGCAATGTTGATTTGAATATCATTCAAACTGGAGAGTGCGCTTCTGTAGACCTCAGACAATAATCCCACAAAGTGAGAATGCTATTATGCACACCATCATTGGACTTTCAAATGTGTGTGACACACGTGTGCGCGCCTTTCTTCGTAGGAATTCACATGATTTGTTTCGCCTCAAGTAAGACCATGAAGAAGGGGAAGGGGAAATCCACAGCCTCGACTTGCTCACACATCACGAAGCAAACTGCAACAAGTCACACCAACTTGTGTGTGCACGTGCGTGTGCATGTGTGTCGGCAGGAGAGACTCGGGGTGTAAAACAGCTCAATGGTACAACTGTGTGTGCTGGCCTCTTTCCCGAAAACCCATCTGCATCCCACAAACACACACACACACACACACACACAAACGCGCACAGTAAGCTGTATACACACGCACACACCCCGACGTGCGCGCACATCGCACACACAGACACATTCCTATACAGGCACACATATAATTGTCAGTCTAAAACAAGAGTGTGCAGCAAACAAAAAAATGCAGCAACTGACCTTTAGCTTCAAGCTTTCAAGTCAAGAAAAAAAGCCAGACAAAATGCCAACCAAATCAATTTTGCTCTCTATTTGAAGCACCGTAGCCATTAAACATATGAATAATCAACAAATAATTCAGCACATATTAAACTCAAAGCAAGTTAAATACAAGACTTTATTTTTATTTTTTTAATTGAAGAGCAACTTCACAATGCCCCTTGTTGTCCAAAATTGCAACAATACATAAATGTGTATCTGCTCTGAAGTGTTCAAACTAAAACCACGTCACTTGGTTCTTCTATTGTTATTTTTCGATCGTTACCACAAGTCATTCTGTAAATTGTTTTTAAGAATGTTGATTTAGTTTGACATGAGACCATTTACAATAATAAATCCTTCTCAGGTGTGAACATTTTTTTTTAGACTTTTGAAAGATTTAAGACAACTTAAAGCCAATTAAGGCCTGGTTTTTAAATTCATGGATTCAATGAATTTTAAGACTTAATGATCCACGGGAACCCTGTAAATGTCACCACAACAGCACTACAGAAGTCTTACTTTACAAAAATTACACGTATGATGTTAACTTAATATAGTAAAGTAAATAGCATTTGGTACATACTGTATGTGCAATCAATATAATACATGTAATCAACATAATATATGTAATATGTATAATATTTATTGCAACTTATCCAGGTCCACTGTAACGATAAAATATAAGAATGACAACTACAGTCAAATGTTACGCTACTTGCTGTAAATAATAACTTGTATGATTGGCATGGTCTCATTTGGGCAACAAGCAGCAAAATCATGTATCTGTGTTTCTTCCAAGTTTACTTCTTACCACTAAAAATCCTCTTATTCTTAGATTAGATTTCAATTTCTTTCATTCATCAATGCTGCTCTGTTAGTTTTTTGTTTGTTTGTTGCTGTTTATATTTACAATTGAACTATTTGTAAGTTTATATACCCTAGGCATGCTTTATTAGTCACGAGGCCCAACTTGCGGTGTTTTTATTTTAGTAGCTAATCGCACTATGATGAGTTCTTACGTGTGTAAAAAAAATAAAAAATAAAAAATAAAAAAAATAAAAAAAATAAAAAAATAATTAGATCTCAGTTTGAATGAATGTTTGCGTTCCCAATGAACATGAACCAGTAAAATGAGCGACACGTCTCCATGCTACCAGCACCCAAACCCATCAGCTCATCTGCCTCCCAGCATGTGCGCAGTGTTTAACAGAACTCAGATGGAGGACAATTGGTGCGTAATCGATTGTTGTAGTGCTGCAGGGAAATCATTCACACACGCTGCTCGTTTGATGTTTAGCGTGTTGGATAAACACGTACTCTTGTGTGGAGAGGACATAAAAGAGCATTAAATATTGTGAGATTTGAAGAAAAGCAAAATAAAGCTGGAGAACATCAAGCAGTGAAGAGTTCATGGAAAGTCAAAATGCTTCCTTGTTCATTTAGAGAACTTGACTTACATGATGCTTAGTGCTATGCAATGTTGACAGTGAATTATCTAGCTTGGGTATATTTGAGAATGTATTAGTAAAATAATAATAGTTGGCCCAGTTGTGATCCAATCTTAAGAGCAAGCCAGAGCAAGGAAAGACTGGAACTGACCAATGGGGAACGCCAGGAGGAGCAAAGAGCCTACTGGCGAGGTATAGGACACGTCGAGTGCTGAATCATCCCAATATGTGCGAGCCGAGGGAACGCGTAGGCCTGGATGCTGCCGGGCTGGTGGGGGCGGGGTTTTAAAATACCTAACTTGACTGTACACACTCTTTCATCAACCACAAGCTTCCTCTCTTTTCTTCACCCCAACATCCCCCCTTCTTCCTCTCTGCTTTCTTTGATGCTCCCCTCCCTCCTCATCCTCCTCCCAGAGAACACTCAATGGCTGTTCCCTCCTCGACCACAATGCCGCTCTGTGATTACGCCCACCACAAGAACTAAGTATCTGCTGGGAGTAAGACAATCTGCATGATGAGAGGAGAGCTCATTATACAAAATTAGGGCGAGTGATGCTAATATAAATGAGAAAATACTGCAGGCATTTTACATGGAAAAGGGCAAAAGTAAATTATCGCCAGGCGCCCAGAACAAGGATGAGGTCATGAATGTTACAGTGCTGATTGGCACTAAAATCACATATCAGCATATCTCAATGGTGCATTTGGAGATCCTGTACTGTAAGTCCATAAATATTTTCTTTTGCCATACAAGGAGAAGAGTTTTCAGTCAGCCGACAGTAATGAGATGTTTATGTCAGTATTAATGGTGCGCTGAGATATCCAGTCGATGTTAGGATCTTTTGCATGCGTACGTTGCGTGTGCTGCATAAACATCTGCAAAAGTGTTTGCCAGCCCAAACACAAAAGATGTCCATATAACCTTTATAAATCTTCACATCCCTCATTATTTACATGTCAGGTCTAATTCAATTAAACACACAAGCACGGGCCTGATTGCGTTAAAATATGTCAGCAAACGTCTGACGGGACTAAGGAGATAAAGCAGACTCCATCTGCCCTTCGCCTGGTTAGAAAAGAGCCAATGCAACATTTCACGAAATGACTACAACATAGCATACTGTAAGCCTGCTGGCAGGTCAACTCTATGATCCTCTGGTTCCACTCCAACATTAAATCATCTATGCTGGACAGCAGATGTGAATTAGATTGATGTATTTGCAGACTTCAAAGTCCCAATTATATTTCCCCTAAAGTCATCTTTCAGTCACACCTTTAATAAGTAAATCCAACCATCAACTTTCTAATGCTTATCCTGTTTAAGGGTCATAGATGATCTGGAACCTATCCCAGCTGACTTTGGGCAAGAGATGGAGCACACCCTGCCGCACCACTTCGAACAACTCACATTAAACCTATTAGTCTTTAACTCAAAAGGTCAAAGTCTTACGGCCACAAGTTCAAAAAAACATACAAGTAGGGGCGGCTGTGGGTGGGAATTTCATTCCCTGAGAACACCAAGGCTTGGTATTTGTTAAATGGACTCAAACAACCAAACTAAACCGAGGAGTCAGTCATTTAGATTGTGATTGACTGACGTGGTCTACTCTGCACCATCCAAACGCACGCCAGGCTCCCAACATGTGCCCAGCTTGTAATTGGTTAAATTCACCAACATGTTCAACAGGCGAGGAGCAGATGTAAGACATCTAATGAGGGCTAATTACACACTAACTCCACTGCAAGATGGCTGAGGGGAGATTTTTCTCGAACAGTGCGCATGCCCTTTGAAACAAATTGCTATTCTCCGTAGGGGAGAGCATTCCTCTTTTTTCGCATTATGACCTATATACTGTAGTTGTGGTCAGAGGTTTGCGTTCTCTCATGGACATGAATGTCACCGTAGCACTGGATTTTCCATGATGCCTTTGAAGTGTTTTTGGTCAGTCCAATGAGTCACACCAGCTCTTTTTTATGCTGGCAAGGGGAACATACCAGCTGTAGTCAATTGTCAACAAGAAGTAACGGGAAGCAAAGACTGTTTGTTAAGCATGACTCAAAAGATCTAAGCAGCTTTGGGTACATTTTTCCTTGAAACAATACAGACGTGTGGCAAATATGCCGTACACCCATTCTGAGTCCAGAACTTCCAAGTCTTACTGCAATTGAAACCCCAAATCATTAATGTCCAAGGTGAGTATGGACTATATATATAAAAATATGTATCATGGACAATTATTATACAGTATTATGAGTCCTGATCCCTTATCACATCAGTGGCCTGCAAGGAATACTGGTTTGACACCTTTCTGTGATAATGCCATTACTAGAAATTTGAGCTAGATTTGAGAGTTAACACTTAATCTTAATTATTTTACAGCGGTTTTCAAAGCAGTTCCCCATTTCGATGAAATAGTCACATACCAGTATTGAGCTTCATCGTTAATGTCGAACCTTGAAGAGAACTCCTTTTTACACAAAAATACTCGTGGATACCAGATAATCCGGGGAGTGTACAAAGAAATCAAAATAAATCAATTTTAACAGTAGTTGGGTGTAGTTTTCCACTTCAAACTCCTGGAAACTGCAAAAACCCTTTTAATTGTCATTTTAATGCATGTTCGAACAAGATGTACCAACAAACAACCCCGGAGGAGAATGAGGGACTCGTGTTTACTTCTGACCATGTGACTGTTTGCCACTGAAAAGAGACCCAGTTTGATTAAAAATAAAGAATGATGGCAGTGAGAAAACATTTTTGTTAATCACTTTGGGAAAGGCCCATTTCAGTTCCAGCATGACTGTTCCCCA
This sequence comes from Festucalex cinctus, assembly GCF_051991245.1. Lineage (NCBI taxonomy): Eukaryota > Metazoa > Chordata > Actinopteri > Syngnathiformes > Syngnathidae > Festucalex > Festucalex cinctus. Next base: position 26,351,885 of record NC_135414.1, read on the forward strand.
GTCGTGACTCTTCTCCAGTCTGTCCTGAAGCTAGGATCACAAAGGCTTAATATAGCTGCAAAGAGGTGGCCAACTCCAAAATGTTCCATGTTTATTTGTAGGCTTTTACATGATCGGGATTTTAGGGCCAACCAACGAATTAACCAAAAAAAAAAAACAAAAAAAAAAAAAAAAAGATAACCAACAAGACCAGAAGACCACCGTTTCACGCAGTGTTTTTTTTAGTCTGGCGGGCCACCAGGCTTTTTCTCTCTCTTCTTTTTGCAAGACTCTACATTAAAGTATTGATAATAAAAATGGCTAATAATAACACACAATAGTCATAATTTCAAAATTTCCTCTCATCGTTTAATGCTTTTACAAAAACATGGTGGGGTGCGGGTGGGCTTCTGTACCACCAGTTCACACACTGGATGCTTAGCAACTTAACATAGCTGGCTAATAGTTTGCTGTGTAAGCAATGAGCATGAGCAATCACCTGGGCAATATAGCAATATAAATATGTTTCTAGATTTCAGTTCATCAATAGAATATTAAACATGTATGGCTTTATGAGATAACAGTAAACAAAATAGCAGAGCATCATTTTTAACTAACACTACTTATTAATCATAGATCTCATGCTATACAAATCATATCCATATTATAAATGAAACTCAAGATTTTCAGTAAAAAAAAAAAGTCCTCGTCTGATTTAATGTGGAGTACGCAACTGTCAGCAGAAGTGTGAGACCTTTGCGAGACATTCTACTAAGCAGAACGAGTCCAGGCATTAGGCCAAAATGAATGCAGATAGATCCTCTGTTGCACCACTTTACCTCAGCTTCAGTAGTACACTTCTCCAAAACATAATTTTATCGTGTGATGGTCATGCATCATAAACCGGCTGGCACAAGCACATTCTTCTCGGCGTCAGGATTCTCATGTTGTTAAACACAGTTGGGTCAGTTATTAACATGAGAGCTGGGAGCTTGCGGTGACCAATTGCCCTCCTCCAAGGATGCTGCTACAATAACGGACAACAGCGGGAAGCAGACATGGTTTGAGAGGTTGGACAGAAAGCTACCGCTGTCAAAAAGAAGATTGTTCAGTGAGCAATTATGGAGATTAAACATTCATTGTGTGAACTACAATACTATACAAATGTCTACTATTTTTTATTTTTTTTTTGGAAGACAAAAAAGATCCAATGACATTATGATTTTGTGGGCGGACAGTTAAAAATAGACACAAATTGTGTTGAGAAATGGTGGAAATGATCGAGATCCTATCATATCACCTCCGTATAAATATGGTTTGACGAAATTGGTTCTGTATTTTTGTGTTATCCTAAAGTGCTTACTCTATCTGGTCTACTATTACTGTTTTTAACCATGATTTTTCCACAGCGGGTCTTTACAACAGAGTATGTTCCTTCTATGGCGACATAGCCTGAATTTGTACTAGGGAAGGGCGTTATATATCATTATTGTTTCGTCATCGACATATGAACATTCAAGACATTTATTTGTTGAATTATAGTAATATTGAGAGAGAGAGAGAGAGAGAGAGAGAGAGAGAGAGAGAGAGAGAGAGAGAGAGAGAGAGAGAGAGAGAGAGAGAGAGAGAGAGAGAGAGAGAGAGACAGACAGACAGACAGACAGACAGACATTGACAGGGAGAGAGACAGAGAGAGACAGACAGACACACAGAAAGCGAACGAGAGCGGCAGACAGACAGACAGACAGACAGACAGACAGACATAGGGAGAGAGAGGGAGAGAGACAGACAGACAGACAGAAATAGGCATCAGACTAGCTGGGCTAAAGGCTTGAAATATTTTTGCTAGTTTTGACACAAATAAAAGAGCCTTCTTCCAATGGATGAGTAAGAGCCTTCCTAGGAGACTAACCACATTTCTGACCTGCTTCAGAACAACCAGCTAAAACAACAAATTGAGACCACAGAAGACTTACCATAGACAGCTAATAGACAGACAGCAAATACAAAGATTTTTATATCTAAAATGATACTTGCAAAAAAAAAAAAAAGTGTCTTTCGTTCCAAGCCCTCATAGGAAGACTTCTATGCAAAAGACAACCCAGACAGCTAAAAGGCAAGCTACAAAGCAATATTCTTAAATTTAGTGGGAAAAAAAAAAAACACTTGCAAGTCACTGAGCATTTATGAATGAAACGTTAAGATCTGCTTCGCCATTGTAGCCTTCTATTAGCTCTTTTTTCGGTTGGTAATCCCAAAAATGTTAGAGATACTCCAAATGCACTAAGTGAACAATCAGGCCTAATAAGGATGCATAATCCAACATTGACCTACTCTTTAAAATACTGATCAGCCAAGTGTTTTGTTTGTTCTTATGTTTGCCTGGTACATTCAAAAGGTGTGACTATAAAAATCTCCAAACGGGACGTTTCCTGCTTTCTGGTGATCATGAATTCAGCTCCCCAAGTTGCCTCAGTCCTCTATGTTTCTGTACTTTGTAATAGGGCAGGTTCTCAAATGACCTTTTTATTATCAAAGGCAGAGTTGTTAACAGTTCCCGTACATGCATTTCTTCTGTCAAACAAATGCGCTGTCCACGACCAAGAACCATAACTGTCTGTCGACAAAACTAGTGTGGCTGCTTCAAGGATTTTAGAAAGGGGATTGTCTAGTTCAAACTTTATTCCTATTAAACTTGCAAGAGACAGCTATTCATGTACCAACCAAGTTGTATTTTGACAACCCCTCAAAAAAAAATAAGTAAATTAAAAAAAAAAGAAAAGAAAATCCCTTCATTTCTGTGTTGTCAGAATATGCAATACTTTGGTTAGTAGAGTCTACCATAGATTGATGAATAAATGGTGGGACAACATGTCACAAAAATCCCAGTTCCATCCATCAAGTCACATAACACACTAATATAACAAACACTAGCAGGATGCAGTGTGCTGATTAATCTGTTTGTTTAGTTTCCAATGACTTTTAACATCAATTCATCAAATGACCCAATCCGTCCAACATCAGCCAACCTGCCAAATTTTCACTATAACTCTTCCCTCTTTTTAAGACCGCGAGCCGAGTCAGCGGCTCTGCTTCCTGAAACTATTTCCACATGCTGTAAAAGAGACACTTCACAAGTTTTCTCCTTGCCGGCACTTTAACTTTAGTGTGGACTTTCAACTTTGTCACAAGAGTGCGTCATAGAGCGCAAACAATTTGTCAAGACGTTTCTGGTTAGCAGCGGGACGAAATGGAGCAAAGATTTTCTGTCAGGATGCAGATAGTGATACTGTACGTCTGGATTCATACGCTGACTCATAGAAATGCTACGACACCGATATCACATTACCACTCTGACAAATCCCTTGGGCAAGCGATTCGGATAATGAATGAATGAAAAATAGGGTAATGGGCTTTCACTCAAATGCAATTTTGAGCCTGCTGAAGGTGGAAAAGCACTATACAAGTGAAAGTCCATTTACCCATTTATTGAGCCTGAAATGTTGGTTCGCACCTTACAATAAAGGGTAAAGTGAAGGTAAAAACTGAGAACACAAGAAAGTTCAATGTGAAATCAAGACTAGGGGGAGTAGGATAATCAAAACAGGTATGTTTTAAGTTTGGCTTTAAAGGGGAAATGGATTCTGTGTTGCGCAGTGACTGAATGCTCTGCTCCCCACAGTGATGAGGCAGGCAGGAGGTACAGAGAAAAGTGAGAGCCGCAGTGGCAAACTATACAATGGGTGGTGAGGTTATGGATGTCCTCGAAAGGAAGCAGGATTTTTGAAATGCATTCTAAATTTATCCAGTAGCCATGGGAGCCGTTGCAAGGCTGGGGTAATGTGGTGGACGGATACTGAAAATTGAAATATGATGTGCGCCAACGTCAGAGTCTGAGGCAGGTGCATAAAGTCAGCAATATGATTTGCAGCAGTGACCTGGATGCAATACATCTATGCGCACATCACCAGGTGAGATTCTGAAAAAGATCCGTTTGGATGGATGTCTGTTCATGTGAAACTCAAAACAGCATATTGCAGGGCAGACAGGCTTGAGCAGAGCGACTAATGCATGCGTGATGCAGACTCGATGCTGACCCAGCCTGCCTTCTAATCACGCTATTGCAACAATGGATCAATGGGTGTTGTAATGTTTGTCACACACCGAGCTCGTCTTCTCCACCTGGTAAAATGCTAATGCTGCTTGGCCTTCATCAGATTATTGCGTTAAAAAAAAGAAAGCGAAGCAAACGACCACGTGTTTTCAACTGTCAACACTTTAAATAAGCCCTCCAGTAAGAGTTCATTAGCTCAATTAAAATATTATCACACTCTGCCAGCTGCGAGTGGAGGCCAGCAACACTAGGGATGTTGAAATGAGATGAATAACACTTGTCATTTATTTCGTCATTTCAACGCTCTTGCCACAACGAAGGACGACATGACAAGTGTGTGTCCTCCCTCAGAGGAATTCAACCATCAGTGACAAGAGGGATTGAAGACAGTTGGTCTCCTTGGAAAAGTTTATTTTATTTTATCAGAAGGATAAATCTGGCTCGAATGCTCTATAAACACAGCTGCAACATGCAGGTTCCACCTCAATTGACCAACAGAAAAGGAAAGAAGAGGAAATAATGTACGAGTTGTTTTGACACCGAAAAACATAAATCTGTTGTAAAATTTTGAATGAAGCCAAAGTGTAAAAAAAGAATTTAAAAAATAAATAAGAAAAGAAAAAGAAAGAAAGAAAGAAAGAAAGAAAGAAAGAAAGAAAGAAAGAAAGAAAAGGGGGAAAAAAATTTGTTGGAACCACCGTTATGAATGCTATGTCTATTTATATTAATCATTTGTTAAGTTACAAACTTAAATTCAAAGCCAAGGGGGTTATTTTGGGGCATGTTTCCGAGACGGGCTGCTAACTAAAGTCAGCTAAAAACACGTTGGCTAAAGATGCACTTGTTCTAATAATTACCTACTTTCATACACTTCTATTAATTTAACTTTTGTGCTGTTTGGAAATTAAAATCGAGACCTCAAGGAGGCTATTTTTGGAGAAATCTCAAAATTGACATTTTTGTCCCTTTTGTCGGAGCAAGTCACGTATTCTGCAACATTCCCACCATCTCTTACTCATCCTTTCTTTATTTCAACACAGCGAGCAGGTTCAGTCACCTGCCCAGCGCCAACCCTTCATCAAGACCTTCACCACTGTATTTTATTGATTGAGTGATTGCTCTATTTAGCTTACTGCCAATACTGGTTTGTGCTTTACAGGCTAAAATTGCAGCGTATTTTCTCATTAGCGCAATATTGAACTGCTTAAGTTGCACGTGTTGTGACTAACTCCAGCCTGCCGGGAGGGACAACATCTGAATTGATACTTCACTGTGGAGGAGGGTGATGATAATGTGGGCGGTATATGCCACTCATCTGCAAACAATGTTTGCTTTAAACTAGCAAGAGAGGTCACACCGCCTACGATAGACAGCAGATGTAATGATAAAGCTGGAGTTGGCAACGTGCACAGGAAGGAGGAAGAACCAACATACCTTTACAGGCAGAAGAGATTAAACTTTATTTTATTTTTTTTATTTTTTTTGCACTGAAGATTTGGACAGGCCAGCATTATGCTCCACCTCATGTGTGCACTGAGCTCTGAAGCCTCAGCCACCAACCAGCAAGTGAATCCAAACCACTGGCTAAGCACTGGCTCACAAAATTTACTGATCTGGTGATCCGTTTTTGGAAGACGACCATATCAACAATTGAGGATGTGTACGTGATTCACAAATGTTTGTTTACAGTACACCATGTTTCCAGATATACCGCATTCCTGTTCCAGGCAACCATGCAGAAAACAGGACGGTCATGAGACAATGCGGCAAACAATTGCCACCGCAGCTACGGCGCAAATAGTAGGCCGGCGTAAGACGAGGTGCACACGACGATACGTGACACTATGTAATAATTCACAGGTTGGAGTTAGTCCTTCTTGAGGGACAGGAAGCATGTTTTTACACCGACATTTCGCATTCACCTCCTACGACTCGTCAAATACTTAAATTTAAGCAATTTGTCTAATTTACCAAGACTGCCTGCTGTGGTGTACCAGTTTATTGAGCTTCATGTTGAATGTGTGACAGAGAGAGTTGTATGAGGGAGACAGAGAGAGAGAGAGAGAGAGAGAGAGAGAGAGAGAGAGAAAAAAAAAAGACAGCTAAAGTGTGAATGTGAAAAACAAGCTCTTTGGCATGTTTTGGTGGACTATATTGGGCGATTAGTTGTTGACAGAAAATATTATCAAACATTCATTGAGCTGAGTGAGCTTTTGAGTCTCTGGGACTTGGTCGCCCCGCCTCCTCACTGCCAATCACAGATACCACGATAGACCTTGAAAACTTAGCAAGACTTGAACACGGGGGAAAGAAAATGGTCAAAATCTCACAGCGCATGTTTCAGGCAAACTAGGTCGCCGAGAACACATAGCCATGTCCATGTTGTCATTTGTTTTGCCTGGTTATTTGATTCTATTCTCACCTTTGTTGACAATTATTTTAGAGTAAGTGTAAGAAAAGGCAATCCAAACACCAAGAACAAATCCTCTAATGTTGAACTCAGCACTTATGAGATGTGAAAAGGTCCCGCATAATATCCACGACAACAACAAACGCAAAAAGTCAAAAAGCAAAACAAACTAAACTAATTCAAAATCTGTACAACATCACAGGAATCGAGCTTGAAAGTTTCCAGTGTATTTGCAAAAGAAAAAATGCAGGTGACATGTTCACGACGCCTCGTCTCAGGGTGGAAAAGGCTGTTTTCTTTGGTTTGCCAAACATCTGCAGCTTTTGCTCAAACAGCTGACAACATTAATGAAGTCTGTTCGCTTTTCCCGCGGCTCACTACAATTCTGGCGCCGAGCTTCCCTCTCACAGCCCTGATTAGCATGGAAGTAGATGCTACGTTCCTAAGAGTTGGCAGAAAACGTGCTTGTTGGCGGAATTCAGAAAGGGTATCTTGGAAAAGGTTTTGCAACACTATCTCTTGTGTACCACAATGCATCAACAAAGGAGGGCTTTGTAAGATGTCCAGGTTGTGGTTCTGCAAACTTGTCTTGTAACAGAGTATCACCTAATTATGGGTATTTTTTTCAGTTTTAATTATAGACAGCACACCTCAAAAGTTGTATGTGGAATTTCGACAACAAGAACCACTATATTCATTTTATTCCGTAAAATATACATGAAAGTTCAGATTTCACAATCAGAAGCATTTTTTTTGTAAATTTTGTAACTTAGTAATGCCTTAAAGCTGGGATTCTGAAGTCGTCATACTCACTCCAGGCAAAAGAAAAAAGAAAACGTGAATCAAATTATCTGTGTGTCCATCCACAGACAATGACCAAGAGAACCATTGACTACATAACTAAGTTTTTCAAAAAGTGGTACAGTCCATTTCAGCTGGACATGGCATGGTTTGGAATGGTAAACAAAACACCGACCTGGCTTGTGATTCGCCGCAGGTTGTGTGGGGGGAATGGAGACAGTTGTGTCAGCTGCATAACTAGCGTGACATCATAGCAACGTGACACAGCGCAACCTGGCAATAAATTCAACAAAGACTGCCAATACAGCAGCTAAAACAAAGGACAATGTTGGAAGGCATCCGAGAATTGGTATTCTATCAGTATTTGACTCTTTATTACAGGAAGACAAGCAACGTTTTAGAAACAGCACGTTTCTAATTACCCGGTACACTCTTCTGAATAAATTTGGGTTCCATTTTCCCTATAAAACAGGTGCAGCCCATCATCCAAACTCCAAGCCAACCTAAACAAGACATTGCTGCCACTTTGAACCAACAAGCATGAAACACGCATACACAAACGGCTATCAACCTAATGGGAAAGTAATAAAGCTAATGTGGTTGACTGGAGCAATGCAAACACACAGAGGCTGATATGACAAGACAAGGGGCAGGTGGAATACACATGGGATATTCTCACACACACAAATGTGGAGCTGTGCCTACAACCACCCATGCGGCATGACACACACACGCACACAGGTCGGTCCCCACGATGATAAATAAACCGGGAATATGGGCCCCCATAATGTAGCCAAAAAAAAAAAAAAAAACATGGATACAAGAAGGATGTTTACCTTCCATTTACAACAGGTGTTTTCACACGATTCTAAGCCCCCACTCGTTCTAACACCAGTTTTTTGTGATGCACAAAAATGAGACAAATCATTGCAAAACTTTTTCCGTCATTTGGAAATTCTTTTGTACCTTCCTTTCTTCACTTATGAGTCATAACTGATACTTTTAACAATGGCATCCTTTTAATGTTGTGTAAGCTCACTGCAGACAATGGCCTGTGTTGTAAGATGACTACAAGAACTTGGGTTCAATCAGAGGCACTTTAAACTGTTTTGTTTTTTTAGTCCCCCTTTCAAAAACATATTTTCCCAATAGAGTTGTACAGTTTGAAAATTGTTGATCTCATTTTTTAATATTACATTATATTGAACAGAGGTGTGAAGATATTTTATTTTATTTATTTATTTTTTACCGACTATATATATATATATAGGAAAAATATAAGTATGGCCTATTACATCTAGGGAAGTGTGAAGGACTTTTGCCAAACTGTTCCCACAAAGTTGAGCGCATTCAACTATCCAAAATGTCTTTTAGAAGATTTTTGAAGGCGTAGACATATTTTAACTGGAGATTTACAAGGTGTTTCCAAATATTGTTGTCAACTGCCACATGACAGATCAAAGAAGAAGGTGTCATCAGATGGGATGACACGCAAATGACACATTTTGGGGCATAGCACAGCATAGGTTCGCATCAGTTCATGGATTAAAGTGACCATCCAAGTCACCCAGTTGCAGTCAGCAGGTTACTGGTTCAAGTACAAAAGCCCTAATTGCCCCTAATGAGCTGATTAACATATTGCATGACAACTTCCACCTGTTCATGTGCGTGAGGATGGAGTGACAAAGAGCGGCGAAGTGACTGGCATGATTGCTGTCGCCAACTTTTGTTTTTGTTGAGAATGTTTTGATTAAATTGACGATGAATTTACAGGCCCGCTGTAAAACAGGGTACAGTATCCCAAAATGTTCTGATTCAGAACACCAATCTATCAAAACTAACGATTATTTTTAATAATCGATGAACACATGTTTTATGAAACAATTTTCACATGTATTTTACCAGTTAAATTTTTTTCCTTTCGAACAGTTGGTGCCTATCTGTTAGCAAATACAATTTCTATTGGTAATACAAATATTTCTTGGCACATATTTTTGTTTTGAGGATGTTTATTGGACTCTAAGCAAGAATGTCATTTGACAATCATGTTACTTTTCAGAACATTTTGAATTTTATCAAAAAATAAATAATATCAATTTGCAAAAAAAATCTAGATCCTGCAGAAAAAGAAAATGAAGCGCCCCCAAGTAGGTAAGAAAAATTGTGGAAATGGAACAAAATTATTGTTTACCAGTGTAATCAGACTGCATTCCTGGTGGAGCTGGGATCTATCCCATCTTGTAAAACAAACAAACAAACAAACAAACAAACAAACAAACAAACAAACAGGAAAAAAGTGGACAACATCCTGAACTGGGTGCCAGTCAATCAAAAGGCATATAAGAGACAAAACGACACCAATTCACACCGTCGCTGAGTGGTAACTGAACCACTGAACTCACGTTCCCGTACCCAAGTCAGGTCAGTGAAATCAAGACAATGCAAGTTACAGTTGTGGAAACTCGATTTACTAAAATGCATTGTGCCAAATTTCCAACAGAGACCTGAGATTGACTGGCAACCAGTCCAGGGTGGAGTCTGCCTTTCACTCAAATTCAGATGGGATAGGCTCCAACTTGTTCTGACGGCATTGCCAGCATCACCAGATAACGGACTCAGACATAAATTAGCAAAAAAAAAAAAAATCTATTCCAACAAATATGAATCCACAAGCCATTTGCCTAGAAATTACAGGTATGCTTGACTGACAATCAATAAAACAAATTCAGAGACCCAATATTAAATTTCCTTGCCCGTTCATTTAACAATGTAAAGGTAAAAACGTGTTGGGATGAATTTTAGAAAAAGGTACAATACAAAAAAAATCGGCTCTCATTTGTTGAGTGCAAACCAAAAGATGGAGTTAAAATAAACCCACTAAGCCCCCATGCAAGCCTAATAATGTTCGATTTCAGTCACATTCTCTCCCACCTTGGGTGCTACGTTTTTTTTCCCCTTGCTCTCTGCTCATGTGCTGACGTTCTCCAGTCCACAGGCGAAGTCCCCCCCCCGGCCTGCCCCGTGAACCAGGCCGGCAGCCTTCCATCAAGACGCCGGCCCGGGGAGTCACGCCGCCCGGTACTGACTGTGTGTCTCTCCCGCTGCCACGGGACAACAACCGGCGGGAGGTCGGTGCAAGTTCACAGGCTCGCCCCGCTACCCTGACACATTCTTCAAGTATAATCAACTTATAGGCTATCTATCGATACTAACAGGGCCTTCGATTTGTTTTACACATCACCGGCGCGGCCATAACCGGGCGCCTCAAGCAGGCAGAGGAACCCCGGTAACAGCGCTCTATCGCCGCTTTGTCTAACTGGAGAAAATAGGTTGGTCAAAAAGAAGAGGAGCCAGTCTTACCTTTCGCCCCAACGCCGTCCCCGAGTAGAAGTAATAGGCGATCCCCAGCACCCACAGCACCGCAAAACATAACAATATCCTCGATTTCCTCCGCATGGCTGTCTCCTCTTCTCGTCCGCCTGCCGAGTGCTCAGTGGCTCGGCTCGGCTCGGCTCGGGCTTCGTAGGTTGTGGCTGTGACGGCGGCGGTTCGTCCCGGTCTATCGTGTCCGCGCAGGGCGCGTCGCCGCTCGGTCCACAGTCCTCGGTCCTCCCGGGGGGGGAGCAGGAAGCAGCTAGCCAAAATTCAGCAACGGAGGTTAGAGGGCAAAGGCTAACTCGCTGTAATCCAATCAAACGTCGGATAACGCCGTTGTGGAGGAGGGCTCGGTGCTGCTCGCGAGTCGAGGGGCGAATCGTGATCAAGTCGAGTGGAAACGACACGGGCGAACGGTGAAGGAAATTATTCTAGTGAGCGTTGTTAGTTGCTTGCAGCTCTTCCAGCAGCAGCGAGCAAGGATGTGTTTGTGCGTGTGCGCGTGTGCTACAGGCAGTCTATGCTGTACTCTGTGGGTACGCTAGGGGCGCTACAGACGCATTGAACTGGTTTAAAGTTAAAGTCAAGTCAAATATTTTCTTTACAATATGTTCAGTAATAGTTTTAAAACAGTATTCTGATTAAAATTGTATTTGTGGAATCTAAATAAGATGAAAAATCCACCCATTTTTATCCATCTCAGGGGGCGGCCATTTTGCCTTGTACTGCCACTTGCTGTCAACTGAAAAAAAATATCACAAGCTGTTCAAATTTGCAGGCTGGGTCCTTCGAAGGCGGGGTCTTTTCTCATGGAGCCTCTGTCGATGGCATTAAACGGTGGAAAATTTAGACGGGTGCAAAGTAATTATCCAGAATGAGGAGCAGGTTTTGCCTGGTGCTTTGAGCATAGTCCTCGGACGGAAAAGCTAAAACGGATATAAGTTCCGCGCGTCTCCCTCTTTTCGGAAATCAGGAGTCAGGACCTAGATGGAAATGAAGGCATGAATTTGGACACCAGTCTGTTGTCGAGGTGTAGCTACCATAAGTGACATCACCTGACCTTTAAATTCAGCCTTTGGAGGACGCAGCCACAGTGCCAAAACGACTGTCACAGCTCACCTGTTTACTAGGTTTGGTCATGTGACATGTGCAAACTGTGATGTCATTTTCAGTCGACAAAAAGTGGCAACACAGGGCACAATGGCAGCCCCCCTAAGATGGATAAAAATGGGTGCATTTTTATTGCTAACCTAAGGTAGCCTATTGTAAAAAAACGCCTCATGGAACATTAAGTAAAAGTATATGACATTTAATGAAGTGTAAGTATTTTTTTTTTACGTGGGTGATCTGACTTGTGTTCTCACATTAAATGCACTCTATTTGGAAGCAAATGTCATTTTTTAAGTGGTCAGAATTCTGTTTTTATTTACTGTAGTAGGATGTTGACTAACATGTCATCATAGCCATCACGTTAACAATTTGTCATAACCTGAGTAAAAGTATACATTACACTGAGTGAGCAATTCATTTAAAAAATAGTGACAAACATTACCTGTCAAGCAGCTGCCAATTCCGCGTCGTTTCAGAATCCTTTCAGCTGCCTGTGGTCCTTCCTTTCAATTTTCTACCCTCAATTATATATTTTCAGCCAAATAATGTCTTTCCCTACCTAGAAGGAACTCATGAAGCTTATCTTATCTTATGCCCTTTGTGCTTCCTTGGAGTGTTCCATGCCTTGACAAGTTGTGACACTATATTCTGTTAAGAATGCGAAAGCCATATCTCTCATTGACTCAAGCTGAAAGGTCAATATTGCATTTATTTCGTACATTCAGTACACTGGAAATAGTTTAATAATGTAATTTGACAAGTAACTTTTCAGGAGTAACAAATTACAATTAGCCAATGAGGAGGTTCCCACTTTGTCTCTATCATATTTGTGATGTCACTAACAAAAAAAAACAGCAGCTGTTTGGCAAAGCAAAGCGTTTCATGCTATTAGCCACTGGCAGTATTTATTTATTTATTTATTTTTGCAATGGCCCAATTTGTGGAAGCTTGGTAGCTTTTTTTGGAGCACTTCAGTATAAATCGCATCAGTCTTTTTGGGTGAGTTCATCAGCACAGCATATTGACAATATTTATATTTATCCACTCTATGTAGATTTTAGTCTGGGCTAGCCATTCCAAGGTCTTCACGTTCTTCTGATGAAGCGATTCTTTTGCTGAACTGCTCATTGCCGTGCTGAAATGTGAAATTCCTTTTCAGGTTTTTTAGCCTTTTAGCAATTGGGAATGTTTTGGGCAAATAAAACTATTTGCAAGTCTCGCCAACCTTGACCTATGTTGCCGTTCCATCAAAACAAGCTCGGTTTCATGATGTTGTTCCTATGATGGCACTGGGTTTATTTTTATTTATTTATTTTTTAAGCAAGCTCACAGATAAGCACCTCTGCTAGTTTATCACTACTTTTCCCCCCATTTCCGAAATCCCAACTGCAGACAGTACCTAATCAGTTTGCTATCTTTCTCCTCAGTACAAACACAAAAAGTAATCTCATATACACAAATCAGTTTTTAATAGGTCATTTCAGTCACACAGATAATCACTATGAAATCCTTTGACGGGTTTAGCATTAATGTAGAATAAATATGAGCTATTCACAGAAATGCTGCATCTGCAACAGTTTTATTTTCAGAACTGTGCGGGGAATCCGAAAAATTGATGAGCTTGGCAGCATGGGAGTCGGCGGTAACGGTTATTGTGCTACTACAGCACAAAATACCCCAGCTTCAGCTTTAATCAATGCATCCTTGAACGAGCTGTTAAAAAAAGGGGGGCAATATGATTCTGACACGATCCATCAAGTTGTAGTCATCCCATTAATTCATTTCAATAGCGCTACAACTCCATTAGCAAATGAGCAAAGTAGGATTTATTTTTTTTGGCCCCTACTTGAAATAGCCCAGTAAAAATACTTCTTCACCAAATAATGTAACAGAAAAGGCTTGGAAATGACAATTTGCAGTAAATTTTACTGCACACAGGAAAAACCATGTTTAAAAAAATAAAAAATAAAACACCAATGATCATGCTCATCTGTCCTTATACATGATCTGTTTCAATATGTAAAAATGTGACGAAAAAAATATGCCCACGTTATTGGATGCCTGTCAGACAATTTGTTGAATTGTTGTGTCCCACATAATTAATCTAAATGACATCACACTTTTAGGGTCACCTAGACCCAAATTGGAATATGTTGTGTGTCCTTTCAAACAGTGTATTTCTCCTCTCCTTGTCTCTGTGGTTTGTGGTAGTGGGTAAAGCTACTGTAGAGCTCGTTAAACACCTCACGGACGCCAGGCTGCAAGCCTGTTGTTAGGAACTTGATATCCTGCTCCAGACACAAGTCCAGTATGTGGTAAATTCCCTCTGTCAGGTGCATCTTGACGTCTGGTCGCAGCGTAACCTGAAGAGACGAGAATAAGAGCTGTAGTTGAAGAAAAAGAACAAAAGCCCTCGAATAAGCCGAGCCTTCAGTCGGTAAATTAGCTTTAACCTTCAAAAACCTGCTTTTGATGGTACAGTGGCTTGTAGTACTGAGAATTGAGTCTCTGTTGTCATGGTAACCCCGTATTGCCAACTTTTGTGCTCTATTCTTTTGCTTGACCAGCCAAGTGATCAATCATATTGTGTTAGCATTAGCATCTGTGGTAAAAATTACTCTTTAAAGTTGTTTACAGTACTTGTATGACATTAAAATGATGAAGAAAATGTGCGTTTCAAGATATGATGTTGTAAACTGGGGCACGCACAAGTTATGTGTAGGTGTACATGCTCAAAGTGGCATACAGCACACCCCCAACATGGCTATCATTTGTAATTCATATCCATAATCCAGTACAACAGAAAACCTTGACCCAAAGCCAAGGTTTGAAAGGAGAAACGAACAGCATAATACATCTACTATATGTCAAATAGAAAAAAGATTGAGCAGTCAGGAACATAATAATGATGACAGATGTCGTTTGCAGAACATCAAGTGCTTTTAAATGGCAATGCATTCATGTCAATGTGGCTCATTCGCTGCCATTGACGGTAATATACGGTATGTCAAAGGTGCATGTTAACTGGGAGGGCTGTCAGCGAGTGAGTTTTTAAAAAGCTGCAATTAAAATGGGTTTCTGGGTGCTTCAAAAGCAGTTGTTTGTTTTTCAGGAGCGGCCATTTTATTACGTGTGGACTGTGGACATCTAATTATGTGTGGACAACAACTATAATGCTAATAATAACAACTTATATCACTATATTCAAAAACATTCACACTTGTGTCACTTTATGACAGCATAACATAAATATTTGACCAAATATGAGACTGATAGCATGTCTATCCTCAAATCTAGTAAAAGTACAAGCAAAACAGAAAACTGCTTACATTTTTAGCCTGCTTAGTACCTACGATGTCCCATCTGACAATACCCCACCCACCGCAAATAATATCCATCCATTTTCTCGACCGCTTACTCCTCACAAGGGTCGCGTGGGTTGCAGGAGCCTATTACAGCTGGTTTCGGGCAGTAGGCGGGGGACACCCTGAACTGGTCGCCAGCACACGGAGACAAACAACCATCCACGCTCCAAATAATAACAACAATAATAATAAGAATTAAATAAATTCTGCCTTGTTTTTGCAAACTCTGGTAGTGAACACTTATGATGGTGGTACTTGGAGATCCAAGCATTTTAGATGCTAATTGTATTCATCGCTTTTCTTCATTGGGCTTTGTCTTGAGATACAGTATTAGTTTTTTTGACTACTGGGTTCATTTGCATCTCTGTGTGAAGCCATGTTGTTAATTGAAATTATATAACAAATCTCACTTTATAAACATGATTTTCTTGTCTATTTTGGTCAAAGACTACCAGACTGCGTGTCACAGATAATCAGGACAGAGAGATGAGGCTAAATTACATTTGACTTACATGAGTTTCTCTCTTTTTAAAAAGCCAAATTTACAGCACACAATTTGATGTTTGATGACTTAAATGGAGCCCTCCTCCTGCCTTTTCCATCAGCCTGTCCATTCATTTGGCCGTCTGTCCCCATGTCCTCTGCTAAATGTGTTAATTCTGCTGCTAAACGCTGAGTCAAGTAGGCGTCGCGTTAAATACAGTCTGGGAGTGGAGAGGAGCCATGCTCGCAAGCCAGACGTGACTCACCGCACCTCCAACCAACACCAAGCCAAAAACTTAATTCCAGCACATGGAACTAGAGTAATCCTGAGCGCCTTGGCGCAGATTTGGGATCATTTTAAACAGCGCTGACAGAAAAACTTCTTCCACTCTCGGAATCTTACAGCTGAAATGTTAATGTGAGCCAACAGCGCGGCGTCGCTGGATCAGCTGAGATAGCGCGGCCTCATTTGTGTGTGCGCCACTCACAGCTGCATAAAAACAGTTGACATGGATGACAGATGGTTTTGGATTGGTGACTATGTATGACTGTGCGTGACGTCTGTCACCCGTTAAAGCTTTTTTTCCAATGCTAATATTGGAAAAATAAATCACAGAAATCACTCAAGGGTGTGTGCTTGTACCTTTTGCAGCTCTGTGACGTATTGAGCCACCATGAAGGCAGACAGTGTGGTGAAGTTTTCAGAGATGGCAGCAATGTGCGAGTACATCCTCTCTACCAGTCGGGAGCACTGCAGATAGACTTCGCTTTCTCCAGCTGCAAACACACATTGACATCGGTTCAGAGTCATTAAAGGAATACTTCACTTATTTAGCCCATTATAGCAAATAAAAAGTTAATATTTTGTCTATAATTAATTTGATACTTTCATTATTTTTCACGTACAATTAGTACCTTAAACAACACATTTTGCAACTTGCTGTCGACTGAAAATGACATCACAAGGGCTCAGGTAACCAATCATAGCTCACCTGTTTTCTAGGTTTGGTCATGTGACATTCACAAGCTGAGCTGTGATTGGTTACCTGAGCCCTTGTGATGTCATTTTCAGTCGACAGCAAGTTTTAAAATGTGTTTTTAAAGGTACTAATTGTACAGGAAAAATAATTAAAATATCAAATTTATCATAGGCAAAATAATGTTTGACTGCCAAAAATGGCTAAATAAGTAAAGTATCCCTTTAAACCTGCGAGTCAATATGTTAAGTACAAATACAGCACCAGATTCGCTGCTGCTATAAAACAAGCTAAAATGTCTCCAAAGCAAAGTCATAAATCAAAGTCATGACGAAATGGGGTTAATTAAAGCAGCGGATGCGGGGTTTGTGGAAAAAGTATACAGTGCTAATAAAACATACCGGTATTTGGTTCACCAGACGTTCTCCTGGGATGTTGAGAGCAGTTTGTCAGCATTTGTGACTGTGATTTTAGCCCTTTAAAAAAAAAAAAAATGCACAAACTGTGCATGTTTAATTTCTGTCGTATATCATCTTGTGCCACTGGTAGTGCTGACAAGCTCGGGCGAGACACTTAATACTATTTTAGTAATATTTTTAAATACATATTTTTCCTCATGCATCAACCACATTTAAAATGGCTTTTATGTCTCTGAGAAATGACTTTTTGGAACACTGTAGTCAGAGTGAAGTTTCATAAATTCTTGTTATTTAGTATTTATTTTTAAGTGAAAACATAAGTCTCTTAGTCATCCAACAAAATTGGCACATTAGAGTTGTAATGGAAAATGCACCATTTATCTATCTGTGCCTTGTAGGCAGAACCCATCAAAGCACTAAAACAGTTACCGGTATTGTCAAACTGTGGTATGGATACCACTAGTGGTACATTGGCTCCCTCTAGTGCTATGGGGGAAAGAAAAAAAAAAAACTACAGTTCAATTGTATTTAACTTTTAATTCAAATACCGGTACCATTTGCATTTGGTCTTTAAGAACTGTTTGTTTTTAAGCATTAATTTTCAGTACACTTTTCAGTACAATATTCCTAAGCAAACTTGGATAATGTTCCAATGGCTTACAATATGATCCAATATTTTAGGAATAAAAACACTGTCTCTCTGAGCCAAGTACTTTTATCAGTGTAGCAAAACGTTTGAAAACCCACCGCACTAAGAAATCGTGCAGATGAATAAATACAATGTGCAACCGTGTTACCCCTTTATATCACTGTTGTTATTTTATGGACATAACTTTCTTCCTGGTTCGCTACAATGGCAGTTGGGAAATATTTGTTATACAGAGGAGAATCACAATAAGCCCTTTACATATCCAATTTTCCAAGTGGATGAAAAGAAAATCCTTGTTCAGGCAGAAGTCTGAGTTTGAGCTCAGTTTCTTTTAATGAAAATATGAAAAATGTACCTGTGTAAAATTGGCACATTAGAGTTGTAATGGAAAATGCACCATTTATCTATCTGTGCCTTGTAGGCAGAACCCATCAAAGCACTAAAACAGTTACCGGTATTGTCAAACTGTGGTATGGATACCACTAGTGGTACATTGGCTCCCTCTAGTGCTATGGGGGAAAGAAAAAAAAAAAACTACAGTTCAATTGTATTTAACTTTTAATTCAAATACCGGTACCATTTGCATTTGGTCTTTAAGAACTGTTTGTTTTTAAGCATTAATTTTCAGTACACTTTTCAGTACAATATTCCTAAGCAAACTTGGATAATGTTCCAATGGCTTACAATATGATCCAATATTTTAGGAATAAAAACACTGTCTCTCTGAGCCAAGTACTTTTATCAGTGTAGCAAAACGTTTGAAAACCCACCGCACTAAGAAATCGTGCAGATGAATAAATACAATGTGCAACCGTGTTACCCCTTTATATCACTGTTGTTATTTTATGGACATAACTTTCTTCCTGGTTCGCTACAATGGCAGTTGGGAAATATTTGTTATACAGAGGAGAATCACAATAAGCCCTTTACATATCCAATTTTCCAAGTGGATGAAAAGAAAATCCTTGTTCAGGCAGAAGTCTGAGTTTGAGCTCAGTTTCTTTTAATGAAAATATGAAAAATGTACCTGTGTAAAATTGGCACATTAGAGTTGTAATGGAAAATGCACCATTTATCTATCTGTGCCTTGTAGGCAGAACCCATCAAAGCACTAAAACAGTTACCGGTATTGTCAAACTGTGGTATGGATACCACTAGTGGTACATTGGCTCCCTCTAGTGCTATGGGGGAAAGAAAAAAAAAAAACTACAGTTCAATTGTATTTAACTTTTAATTCAAATACCGGTACCATTTGCATTTGGTCTTTAAGAACTGTTTGTTTTTAAGCATTAATTTTCAGTACACTTTTCAGTACAATATTCCTAAGCAAACTTGGATAATGTTCCAATGGCTTACAATATGATCCAATATTTTAGGAATAAAAACACTGTCTCTCTGAGCCAAGTACTTTTCTCAGTGTAGCAAAACGTTTGAAAACCCACCGCACTAAGAAATCGTGCAGATGAATAAATACAATGTGCAACCGTGTTACCCCTTTATATCACTGTTGTTATTTTATGGACATAACTTTCTTCCTGGTTCGCTACAATGGCAGTTGGGAAATATTTGTTATACAGAGGAGAATCACAATAAGCCCTTTACATATCCAATTTTCCAAGTGGATGAAAAGAAAATCCTTGTTCAGGCAGAAGTCTGAGTTTGAGCTCAGTTTCTTTTAATGAAAATATGAAAAATGTACCTGTGTCACTGGCTCCTCTCTGCCGACCTTCCTGCATGATGGAAGCCACTAGACGGTGAAAGACATTCAAGAGTGATGGCATGGCGTTCAGCATCACCTGAATGCACACAAGGAAAGAACAAAATGCACTTATAAAATTGTCAGACAAGGAAGAATAAAGAAACCAAATAGCTTTCATATTTAATAGAAAAATACTCATTTGACTTCTACGGCTTCAAATGACTTATTAAAAGTGTGCAAAACCACATTTAAAGGCTTCAAGGGAGCATGATAAGGTTGGGAAGCTCTGCATTTATGATATGTGATATGGGCTGCTTCATTGACATTGCCTGGGATATTGAATCCATATTTCTGCTTGGTACTTGTAAAGCTTGCTTCATGCTTGATGAGTGTACGTTCGCTCGCAAATGAGACCTGCGGAATCACGCCGACAACTTTTGCAGTTGTTTACAGCAGCTTTTGCTCTCCCGGTCACAATTTGTCATAGGTGCAGACATTTTGGGCAATGCGGACACCACGTGGAGAGGCGCGGTTGCTGAAATGACGTTATTTCGCTGTGTGGAGCTGTTTGGCCCTCGCAGATGTGTCAAGCATAAGCCAAGCTTAATTCTATCTTTAAGGGATTGGCTCAGCTTGGTTGTAGGTTATGGACTTCTTAAAGAGACCCACACGTGTTGCCATTTTGCTTCCAAGCACTGTTGGGGTACCCGTGAGCAAAGTACCTAATTCTTCGAGAATCCACAAGTGATTCATAGCAACATTAGTATTTGTTTAGTTCGGGCTACATTGGTCTGACAGAGGATGAGGCGAGTAAGGGAAAACAGACATAAAGCAGGGGTGGGGGATAAAGAGGTTTTGTGTGAGGGGGTGCAACTCAAACTCAAATGGTTTCCATCAGTAAATGCCAGCCCTCCAGGATCTCCAAACACTCTGACCCATCACACCTCACCACTTCAGCTCACTTTCCTGTTCCACTTCACCTGCATTGTGCAGTCCGGTCACATCTTCCTCCTCTGTTCTCCTGCTTCCTCCCTCACACTGCATTCACTTCGACGTCACCAAATCTTTTCTTCATTTTCTGCATCGCCACACTCTAACCCCATCCCCCCACGCCCTCTCTGACAGTCACCTCTGCTGCAGCCTTTCAACTCAGAAAAAAACAAAAAACAAAAAAACATCTGATGTGCATTAGCAGGTATTTGCCTGCATTAATTCACTGCATCTGCACTCTATGTTACAGAGGTCCAGACATGACAATGTAAACCCTAGCCTACAATATAGATTAAACATGAGCACAAAATATTAATTTGCAGCCACAAAGGTCCTTGTGTACAACATAGTAATTTGTTGGTTTAATATTTCCGTGCACAACTTGGACGTTTGATTAAGCAAATGGAGTGCACATTTGCTAGCCATCCTTAAGGCTTTGATTCCTAACTAAGGTGCCATTACACACTGGTGCCACAGGAAATGAGTCAATTTCACTTAATTTGCCCAAAAATCATTATTCATTAATTACAAATGTGTTTTTGTTCATCGGTCTATGCCAGCAACGTACAGTGCCAGGCAGAATAATTAAATGCTCTCTCATTTGATGGCAGATGGCACAATAAGCCTGTATTCTCTATTCACTAATGACATTCCCACAAGTATAAATAGCGAGCAAGAATAAGTCATGGCTTTGTGTTCACTACTTCACTCATCAAGATCATCATTATTTCAGTATTTATATTTTTGTGACATTTTTTATGCTCGTTCGCTGTGAGATTTATGTAATGTTAAATGGCTACCTTGGTTCAATAAAGGTGAGGAAACACTGCCTTACAGTAAAATGTATTTCCTTTTATTGAGTTTTCATCAAGAGTCTGAAATGCCAGACTTTTCAGAATTGCTTTGAAGGTCATCCTGACTTTAAAATAAAATTTAAATCAAACTATTCTTGTCTATTGTCTTTAGCCCCAGTTTCTACCTTCCTGGGTGACAAACACAAAAAAGAATTATTCAATGCACATGCATGTTATTTTAGAGCAGGGGTGTCAAACATAAGGCCCGGGGGCCGGATCAGGCCCGCAATGGGGTTTAATCCGGCCCGCGAGATAGTTTTGTAAAGTTAAAAAAAAAAAAAAAAAAAGTAATGTCGGTCCAATTAATCAGCCGGCCACAATCAAAGCTTATAAATTCACAATTACACAAGTAAGTCTCAGTTGAGCAATGCAACTTGTACATGGAATTGCTCTGAATGTCGTTATTTTAAAAACAATTTAAAGTGAGTTTGTTTAAAAAATAAAAACATGAATCAAATACAAACGTGCTGAATAATACACACATTCAACTACACATTGACAAGGATTAACGTCCGTATAACTTCATTAACGGCACCCGGCACACAATCAGTGAACAATGTACAGGTTTATGCAAAAAAATTTGGGGACAATATTTGTACAGATGCGCCCCGCAATTTAGGGCTGGCCCACAAATAGCGAAAATCTGCATGTAATTGACGGCAACGTTTTAAAAATTATTTTACAATTTTACCGATCCGGCCCACTTGCGAATATATTTTCCTCCATGTGGCCCCTGAGCTAATATGAGTTTGACACCCCTGTTTTAGAGCAACAAATTAGCATAGTTAATTATCTATATTCAGTTATACTGTATATTAGTTATCTATATTGTGGTCAGATTTTTGGGGGGCTCCGTAGTTTGTCCATCTGAACGACAAATAAAAAGAGGATCCTGTTACTTCAAAAGCAATAGTAGATTTCTGAAAGGTGTCTTCATTTACACAAGTTAGAAATAGGCCTTTCTGTTTGTGTAACTTTAACATCTGCAACACATAAGAATATTCAAATACAGTAATTGCAGTGTTGCCGGTTTTTAACAATTATGTTGATTGAGGGCTGCAATTTGAGATTAACAGCCTTTGTTATCTTTGTCATCTCATCATGACATTGATTACGCTGATGTTTCCCAAACTTAATTGAGCCACGGCACCCATTTTACATTAATGACAACAACAATGTCACAAAAAGCATGAATACTGAAATTATAATGATCTTGTCCTCAATATAATCACAAACTCGGTGTAACATTTGGGCCTGTTTAATTGAACACAAGGTTGATTTATTCTGTTGTATGAATGGTGACGGATTGATCAGTTCATTGCACCTACTGACTGTCAACTAATTGAAGGGCATTTAATTGTTATGCCTGTCACTGTAGGTTCTGGCATAAACAGATATTATATATCGGACAAATTCATTTAAATTGGGTAATTTCCCCTGGCACGCTGGTTAGGGATCACAACATTAAAAATTTGGACCGACAGGACCAACAGTGAGATTCAATTATCGGTGTGTATTTACACACCTGCGCATGGAGTACACGTACCTGAGGATGACACTGGATGATGGCAAAAAGCGCCTCGTGAATAGCCAAGAACGCTGACTGGTAAACAAGTGCAGTCAGGTGGTCAAGCGGCACGGCCTGAAGTGCTCCGAGGACCAAGACGACGTGATGAGGGTTCCTGATCAGACCCTCTCCCTGGCGCAGCAGCGTTGTCATCGCTGTCACGGTCGGAATGGTGAAGGTCGCAGTCAAGCCCACGTCCTGACTAGACGACCTTACAAGAAACTGCAAGAAAAAGTTGGATCTTTTCAGTAGAGCATAAATTCATTTTTTTGGTAGACAAACAAGAAACTCAATACATAAGTAACTCTGCCATGTTGGTGGCACTACTGACTTCCATTTTTCAATTCTACTGTACACCCATCTGCCTTGATTAAAAATCACATATCAGCAGCCGGTGATACTGTTCCTCTGCAGTCCTGTAGGTGGTGGTAATAGCCATTATAAAATAGGTGCCAGTTAAATATGAAGCTTTTTTCAATGTAGTTCCATCACTTCCCTACTTGGCACAAGGTTTGTTTTTTTGTTTTTTTGTTTTTTGTTTTTTTTTTTTTTGGGGGGGGGGGGGGGGGGGGTAAGCATACTCTAATTGAGTTATGCTGGCAAGATACAGCAGAGCAGGGAACATAATATGTATAATAACAAATGTTTTCAATAACATTATTTTAAATAGTTCCTTATTGACCCAAAACATTGTGTTCAAAAAGCTACAGATTGAAAATGTTGTTGATGTGCACATTGTATTTTTTATTTTTTTGCCTTATACCTGATTGGATGTATTCACAGATGCTGCGTTTTTGGCTCCCTTGATCCGAAACACATTAGAACTTCATTACATGGCCCAAGTATTGCAACATGAGTGCATGTGTGTCTGATTGTCATTTGGCTCACGAGTTACTCGTAATGGCTGTCACATGTTCTTCTGGCAAGCTGTCAGTGAATGATTACAGATGAAGAACTGCAGTACTACTACCAAACGTTTGCTTTATAATGTATTCTGCTCCTCTGAAAGCTCTGATTGTGCATACTACTTCCAGTCATTCCTTATTTCTCCTTCTCTAACTGTATTCAAAATCATTACTACAAAAGCTACGTTCTGGACTAAGCCATGCTTATTAGAATATGTGAACATTTTACTTACCACCATGGCAGACTGAATTTGTGGTACAAGGAACCACAGAGTTTTGGAGCAAGGTTCAGGTAATTGGCAGCAGGACAGCATCTTGGTGATGTTGACGACAGCCAGCACTTCCTGGAGATGTTATAAACTCAACTGTCACAATATGAGGTACACCTGCACATTTGAATGATACCTAAAAGAAGGGGCCTACCAAACATATTAGCAACAGCTCTTAAAATAAATTCATACCTGATCTGACAGTGTTGAACAAAATTGAGCTTGACTCTCATTACATTGTAACCCGTGTCAGTCATAGCAAAAACAGGAGAAGGAAATCAAACCTTGTAATTTCCAGAGCTCAGCTTGCAAGTGTCTAACCCATCTTTGATCATAGTGAGCAACATGGTGAACTGGCAGTGAGTGCTGTTCTCCAGCAGGTGGTGCAGCAGTTTTTGCACAGCTGGCTCCAGCTCATCTGTGTCAGTTGAGGACAGCCACTGAGCTAAAAGAAAATGTGCAAAATTATAATTTTGTTTTCCAATTCTAGTGCACTAAATTAGTCAAAATTATTGTGTTTGGTGTGTTAATTCATAGATTACTTACCTGCCAAAAGTTTGAGTACATTCTGAATAATTTGAGCATACAACTCATCTATCGCTTTAACTTTGTTCTCTTCCCCTTCCTCCTCCTTTCCTCGCGTCTTCATCACCACCATGTAGAACGCTGACAGGAAACGCAGGGCGGAAACAAGGAACTCCACAGGTCTGGCCGCCAAGTTCATTTCTTTCAGGATCTGCTGGCAGAAACCCTGATAAAGAGTCTGGTGGCTCAGGGTGGTCTTGTCATCGCCCCCCGCTGCCAAGGAGGACAGCTCACACCGCAGCATGACCGTGACGGTGTCGACCACAAAGGCGGGACTGAGCGAGCAGCCGGACTGTTCGGCGAGTTCGCTGACAATCTGGGCCTTCAGGACTGTCTCCACAGCTGTTCTTAACGAGGACGTGGTTCTTGCGAAGGTCTGGGTCAAAGTCTGATCCATCGATTTACTCCTTCCCAGGTAAGAGGTCATCGCCTTGCAGGCGGCGGCCAACGATGCCAGTAGAAGATGAACAGACATGATGGAGCCTCCAGGATTTGCTGTGGTGTCCTCACTGGTAAGAAATGAAGCAATCTGGTCCAGATTGAGGCGCACGCTGCTGCTCCTGACCATAATTAAATGGACCAAACGCATGATGAAGTCCTGCGTGGCTTTCATCAAATCCAACCAATCAGAGCTGCTGGTGGAGCTAAATCGCCCTTTCTTGCTGTGCCAGAGGATTGAGGACACAACGGCCTGCAGCAGAGTGCTGCCATGAATGATCTTCAGAACACCTGAGAACTTTTTGCCCTCCACAAGACAAGCAATTCTCTTGAGCAGCTTCACTTGGAATCCTGCGAAACAATATGCTAAATCCGGAGTTTCGGAATAACAAGCGGTGGATGTGAGCATGAAGGTGAGGAGGAGAAAAATGGATGACAGATCCTCAGAGTTCAGTCCATCTGGGTGTAAGCTTGTTAAGACTGACAGCAGGTCTATCAGCTCTTTGGTTTGAGCCTCACTCAAAAGTACAAACACTTTCCCAGACTGAGAGGACATCATCACATCCTTTACTATGGTCTGTTTCATTAAGGCGGACAAAAGCACCGTCTCACCCTTTTGTGCTTCCTGATACTTCCTGAGCGTGGGACAAACTTTCGGGGCATGCGCCGCTGTTAGAATTCCGAAAATCCTTTGTGAGATTGAACCAACAGTGGCGGAGAATAGCGACGGCAACTCGGCCAGAATGGAGCTGCGGATAAGCTGTGAGGATATGAGGGAGACAGAGAGTTGATCTTTGCTTCTGCTAGACTGCTCGTTCAGCAACGAGATCACCAGAACATTTGTGATGCAGTTCACGTCTTCCCTGTTCAAGTAGGGCGCCAGCAAAGGTAGATTAGTTGTGACGACATACCAGTGTGCAACCCGGTGGGAGCTCGAGTCCACACTGCTTATCTGCCCGTCCCACATCTGATCTCCTTCTGAACAGAAGCGAAGCTCGTCTCTAGCTGAAATAAACTCGACTGCCCTGTTTAGGGTCTCTGAGGTTGTTGGTTCTGCGAGTAAGGTTGAGTCCAACAGAACTTTCTTAATCTGTTGCGACGTGAGGAGCTTGAGATGGACAGAGCTGATGGGACTGCGCGGATGAAGACGTACAGAGTTTATTTCACAATTGAGGAGATTCTCGATGCTTGTTAAGGCTGCATTGGAGTCAAGGGGTGTGTATTTGCTACAGTAGATGTGAAAGAGTGTGTCCACTTCTATCCAACTGTATCTGAGCAGAAGAACTGCTTCTTGAGTTTTCAGCTCCCATTGAGATTGACATACTTTTTGAGACTCTTCCAGGTCTACATTATTTTTTCTTTTCTT
This sequence comes from Festucalex cinctus, assembly GCF_051991245.1. Classification (NCBI taxonomy): domain Eukaryota; kingdom Metazoa; phylum Chordata; class Actinopteri; order Syngnathiformes; family Syngnathidae; genus Festucalex; species Festucalex cinctus. The sequence goes on from NC_135414.1 coordinate 26,378,240, forward strand.
CTTTGCTTTCTGAAGTGAACTCACATTGGCTTTTATAGGCTTGCTTTCTGTGGACAAAAGTTGCAGCAGGTCATTGAGAACCTTCTGCATCTCCTCCATCAGGCGTTGACCTTGTCTGACTAAGGGAAGCGGAGAAGCATTGTCTAGAGTCTTCAGACTGAACAAAACAACGTGAAGTAGCTGGCTCAGATTGAAAAGCTTCACTGACGCGTCTTCTCGCTTCCAATCTCCCTTCTCTTCACTATTCACTCCAGCCACCTCCATCTTCTCTGCCTCGTCGTCTCCCTTTACCAGGTCAGGTAAAACATCTTTTCTCAAGCTCTCCAGCACTAAGGAGCAAATCTCAAAGCCCTGTGAGGGCGGTGTGTCCAGAACGCTGGCCCTGAGTGAGGCGGAGACGCCATCGCAAAGCAGAGGGGGTCGAACGTTGTCAAGGGATGGCTGGCAGATCACAGAGAGGAGTTCAGAGAAGAAGTGAGGCAGCTGGCGGAGTTTGGTGTATATCTGGAGTAGACTACATAGCATCATCTGTTGGGGGGAAATAAAAAAAAAAGCTTTAGACAGGAAAACATTTAAAGCAGCTAAAAAAAATTTTTTTTAAAAAAGAGCAATTTAGAATGACTCTAAAAAGCATGTGTATTATCAGGGCTGGATCTATGGAATGGCCTCAAATCTGATATTAAAACTTGTATGAACTTGAGGCAATTCAAAAATGTACACAAATTACTTTATGCAGAAATATGCAGTTGAATTAAATAGCTTTTTTTTTTTATTATACTGTATTCATAAATAAGTCTTGAGACTATTTTCTTCTTCTCAATTTTCTTCAGTTTTTCTCATATTTTAACAATTACAAACATGTATACTACCACCTTTTCTTACCAATGAATAGCAACTCTTTGCGTCGTGCTATTTGCAGCATTTGGAAAATGGCAGTTTTGGGTGGAGAGTGTTGGCGCTATTACAACAGCTCTGTTAACTTTCACTTTTATTTATACTTTTTCACCTATTTAGTATTCTTTTTGGAACATGCTAACCGTTTACACTATTAGAGCACTACTACTACCACTACTTTATATTTTCTTGGAAATCTATCCTCAGTACATAGATAACATGAACCATATAAGCTGCCACTTTTATCCAACGGCTTTTAAACCTGGTAGTAGATTCACACAGTGTTTCACATGCACTGAAAAACTCCTAATATGTTTATTTTGTTTGAATTCCCTCACAAATTTCCTTGCAGACACATGCAGCAATCTTAAATTTTAAAAAATTTGGACCAGTGACCTACAGCAGCACAACGCTCAGCTAATTAGTTTAGTTTCCCCTGTGTGAGGGGGAAAAACAATTTTGTTATCATGTCAATATTAAGTAGCATGGTTGGGTGCTTTGGAAAGATATTTGGTCACCTCGGAGGCTAGGAGGCGTAACTATATTGAATTACACACTCCAACATAACCCGCAGTGGAAATACAGAGATAATCATGTTTTTATTGTTGCAGATTGTAGCAAACTGAATTGTATTATCCTGCTTGGTGGCTATCACATACCAAATTCCTGTAGTATTAATTATGAAAAAAAACTACACCAAGACCTGTCTGGCTCGTTGAACTCGTGTTTCCATACATTCGGCATTAACCCAGGCTGAAGATAACAAATTCTCCATGTCTGGTTCAAGAATCATGTGGTTGAGACCCAGTAACACCTTCAAACAGCGATACCATGCAGGGATGCTGAAATGCAAAGAATATGTTCACAAGTCGACACACACCCATACCTTGGATCCTTAAAACACTCAAGAGGAATTGAAAATCATTGATTTACCTTGGCTGGGCCTGATCGAAGAGAATTCGGGTGAGGCTTTTGTAAAAGTTGAGCTGGACCTCTGCATGCCTTATTCTGTCTGCTGCCACATTATAAATATCCGCAGACAGAGCCTGGCTAAGCAGTGATTCCGCAGCCAGCAGTGCCAGACTCCAACTTTCTGGCTTACAGGGGACATTGGCAGGGGACAAATCCAAAGCGGGCAATAACTTTGTGAGGAAATTGAAACACAACATCCTCTGCTCTTCCTCGTTTTCTGCTCTACATTTTCTGTAACTTTCGAGAAAGAATTTAAAAAGCAATGGCACCGTGTTTGACTTCACTGAGTAAAGCAATGGCGGCTCACAAGAACCTAATTTGCAAAGTACAGCACTGGCTGGCCTTAGGGGGCCTTTTGTCCCACCGGGTCCACGTTTCCCAGTATCCTCTTTGGAAGGTAGAAGCTCCTCCTTGTAGGATGCCAGGTGCTCAGCAGAGAAAAGTGATAACTGAAGGATGGAGTCTATCCTGACCCGAATGTCTCTACAAATATGCTGGCGGAGACTCAGATGTGTGTGGGAAGGAGCATACTCAGCAGATGTCAGCATGTGTCTGAGGAGCAATAATGGCTGGATCAGCTGGTTTGTTACCAAGGCGAAAACTCTGTTTGGATTGGCCTGTTGTCGCTGAACTGATAAATATGATGTTAAAACCTGAAGCAACAAATCAAATAAATGAGCTCCAATGGTGATTTTCTTCGGCTTCTCCTCTATCTCTTGGCTAAGGAGCTCTTCAGTTTGAGGGGCCAGGTCACTTGTGAGAAGACAGTCACTTACAGTGTCAGGAATGACTTCAGGCTGATGGGTTCCCGAGGGAAAAGCTTGTTGCAGTTGATGGCAGGCGAAGGAGCAAACTTTCACCGAGAGACTGACCATGAGTTCATACTTGGTGGTGAAGACAGATGAGAGAGTAGAGGATGAGAGAATTCCCTGGCACACACTCAGCAGAGTCGACACACCCACCGACAGCCTGGTGGGGGTTCCGGCACACTCCTCAAGGAGGTTGAGTAGTAGCTAGAAAGAAGAAGAAGAAGAAAAAAAAAGTATGTCATTTGTTGCTCTTGAAGTACATCATAGAAGTGATTCCCAACTACTGCTCAAGTGTGCCGTGAGAAATCATCAGGTGTACAGCAGCAAATTATCCAGTTTCACTTGATTGGTCTGAAAATAATTTATTTCGTATAACTAATACTAAATAATCTATAATCTTTGTTCATCCATCTAAACCACCATTGTTGATACCTACATTGTGCTGCTGTTGTACGTTAACTCGTTTTGATTTTCAGTAGGCAAATTGCACTTTGTTATATTCATTTTTTAATGTGAAATGGTCCTATACTTTGGACATTATATTGTATTGCATATAACTTATATTTTGTTTCACTATCCTTTCTGCTTCAGTTTTGACAGTTGCGATCACATTGCGATCTTGAGCAAAGTCTATCTAGTAAAATGGCCAAGATTGTAAATTCTAGACTTTTTTATGAGTTTTTTTTCCCTCAAAAGTCTGAAAAAACATGTATTATTCTTTTTAATAGAAAAGTAAAAATCTTCAAATCACACACCTGTGCCATGTTGTGCCTCACACTGACCGTCTTGCCCTGCTTGAGAGCAACATGGAGCTTCCGACTATGAAGAAAAGCATCAAAACAACTCCACAGGCCCTCGAGCACAGTTTGTGAGAACTCAACCTTTTTATTATACCAGCCTGTCAGAGCATACGTGCACCAATCCAACAGCACCTATAACAGCACAAAGTTGTATTTATGTAGGCGAAGGATAACTTTATCATACACATGGATTCAGAACATCTACCTGTTCCTTGTTGGGTAGCAAGCACTGAGAGGAGATCCAGGCAAAACGTGCTAGCTTTAACTTGTCCTCCCATGGAGTGTGAGGGCTCTTTAGCTTCAGATGGATGCCAGAGTAGATGGCAGCCATTGTTGCTGCTTCTCAAACCTAATGAGGATGGAATGCATTAGAGCTGATGTTTGTATATTGCACCATTAAGCTACCTTAAGTGATTTTGGAGCAACAAGTCATGTAAGACTATTTATTTACTAGAATACAACACATTGGTGATTCTCAAAGTGTGGTGGGTACCAAGTGGGCTGCCTCTAGTTGTGAGTGAAGTATCACTGAATTAAATATTCAAACTGTGCATAATGTCACAGTGGCTTAACCTTTAAAAAAAAAATCAAATACAGTACAGTACATGTAAATACAGTTCAGTTGCATTTAACCTTTAGGTACATACAGTCATCTTTTATTGTTTTAAAACTTTTTTAACTCAATGTATGAATAATACAGTCTCATTGGAACATTAAGTACAGTTTTCCATTTCCCTATTATTTATCTATTATTTATTATTTACTCTTGGGTCAATTATGTATGCTTCTGTAAATCAGTGTTGACGCCTTGACGGTGCTTCGTGAAGAGGTATTTTATTTATTTATTTATTTATTTATTTAAGTGGCACTACGTTTGACAACTACTGCCTAGATTTTTATTTTTTTTCCTCGTTGACTATAAGCATAACATTACATGATCATGACTGGGGGCTACCAGTCAAAAGTTTGAACACACTCCTATGTCCCAATCTTTGGCTTGCCGTGTACTGTAAAATAAATAATATATGTGCTATATAAGTGTCAAAGCTCATTTCATTCTAGTTGTGACTGATTGGTGCCCAAGTTTCGGTTGAGGACTTAAAACTGTTTGTGCGCTGAAATGACGGCTACCATGTAGCACACCAAGCTAACAACCAGATCGACTAATATTACATTGAAGTCTGCTTTTCGTCTGCGAACAAAAAATGGCAAACGTCACCTGGCCGCATCGCCATTTATTCATACTAATAACCAAAACTTAAAACACATTACTGTAAATTCATTCAACTTACGATTTCTCAGTTCACACGTGTCTCCTGTTTTTCATTTCTACGACCTTTCAACTTCTACCCGGCCCACTAGGCAAAAGCAGTAGATAATCGATTATGAAAACGCTGGTCAACAGTTCATTGCATTTTCCGAACGAAAGTCGTCATGAAAACATTTTACAAATTTAAACAACATACATTTCTGTTTGAAGCCTATTGTACTGTCAAAATTATACTGCATATTGTCATATTTTAACACACATACACAATGACCAAGCCTAAATCTTTTAAACGGGTTGATTTGGCAGCAGCAAGATGTTTCTGCTATTGAAAGGGTGGTTTTAGTATGCACCATTCATATTGTCATTTCTAGGAATTACCTTATTTTTTATTTTTATTTTTTTAAAGTAAAGTACAGTGTCGCGGTCTTTATCTGGTATTGTTTGCTTTTGCCTGTCAAAGTTTGATTACACGAGCAGCCATTGAATGTCCTGTCTCGCAGGAGGAATCGTGTTTGGAGTGTTTCATATCGAGGTCACCTTTCCTGTTTCAGCGCTTAACACGTCTTATTCTGTTTTAATTCATTTATTGTCCTTTCCCTTAGATTTGCCATAAACCTCCAGGACCCGGCTTGACCCGACTGTTGACAAAGGCTGAACAGCAGATGACAGTGACAGGCGGGGGGTGTAGTTAAGCCTGTCGGCGATAAGAGAGATAATCGTCGCGAAACGGCTGTCAAAAGCAGATAAAGACTGACTCTAACGGTTAAAACTGGACAATGTAGAGCGGAACGAGGTCACAAATTCGCCCGGCTATGTTGACGTGACTGCTGGACGGCATTCACCTGTAGCGACCTCACCCTTGGAATATATCTTATTTTTTTTCCTGTTCATTTGTCGTTTGCACTGGACGACAATGCGATTTTTAATCCGCATGTCGATGTGTACACACGGAGTGCGCTTGCACAAGCCTCTGCAGCACAGGACGATGTGGTTTGCTGTCTGTCCTGACCCCCAGAAGAAGTGTCATCCGGTCGGGCCGAGGACCACGGCCTCCCCGCTAACCGGCTTCCTTCTCCCGTCAGCCGTGTCGACTCTCTCCAGCAGAGATCTCTCTTCACTCCGCTCGTTCATCTGCACTAATACACGGACGCCTGTACGCACACCCGTTGCCTTTGCCAGTTCTTCGGTACCGTCCACAACCGGATCCATAAAGGGCCAGACTGACACCGAGGGTGGCCACACACCGACCAATGTACCCTTGGAGGACGTCAGAAGGGTTTTGCGACTTGCTCACCCGGAGAGATGGAAACTATCAGGTAAGAAGACAGATTGATGTGTACAGTGGCTATAAAAGTTTGCACACCCCTGTTCAAAGGTTAGGTGTTTGTGACAGATGAGACCAAGATCAGTTAAAAAAAAAAAAAAAAATCCTACCATTAATGGCATCCTACCTGCACAAATCAAATTAACAAAAATGGTTTCAAGAGGTAAAGTAAAAAAATAAACAACTGAAATAATGTTGTGCACACCCTCATAACAGACTTAAACACTCACATTCAAACTCAAGTCAAAAGAAAGTCAGCACATACCTGCCATCATTTGCGGTACCTTTCATTAACTCTAAATAAAGTTAAGATGTTTCTGGATTTTTCCTGACATTTATTTTTTATTTAAAAAAAATTCTAGCAGAAACATAAATATTTCATTTTTTTTTTATTAACTTTTTATTTTATTTTATTTTGTTTATTTATTTATTTATGTATTTTTTTGGTAGACATACCATTCAAAGATTCTGGCTAAAAAGTTCAACCTTTAGTTTCCTTGGACAATTAAAAAAAAAAAAAAAAAAAAAAAATATCCCCAACACAAGTGGGAAAGGGAATTGTCCCGAAATTTGTAATAAATAAATAGTAATACAAAGATAAGTACTGAATCACATCCTAAGTAAAACTTAAGAAAGAAAAATAAATGCAACTAAATACAAAAGTAAAAATGAATTTTTACAATTCCATTCTGCACACAAAATTGTTACCCTCTATGATAATTAACTTACAAATAATAATAATGATGCATCAGATTTACATCGTGCTTTTCTATAATGCTTGATGAGAAAAAAATAATACTTTTTGCACGACTTGTTCTAACAAGTAGCTGAAAAACAAAATATTTGAGCCACGAAAATTTCCAAGAAATCACTTCTATGCCTTTCGGTGACTGCTTCATTCTCTCTGCATCTTTGTTGCAACCTGCAGATGATACTCAGTGACCACCTCCCTCTGGGAACATTCTGTTTGAAGGCTCACAAAGGCAAAGTTTCCTTGTTAAATTTGTAGGTGTCATCTTATTCTCAAATGTGAACAACTTTGTTATTTCCCATGGAACTAGAAAATGTATTGGTCCACTCAAGGCTCAAACCTGTGTTAAGAATGTTGCCGTTCAGCTCCTTGTTTTCCGCTTGACCAGCATCCCATTTTATAATACTGTTCAAGTGTAAAATTTAAAACCAACTGACAACGTTCTCATATTTCACTCATAGCTGCTGTTGGCTTCTTGACCATCTCCAGCGCCGTCACCATGTCGGCGCCATTTCTCCTGGGCAAAGTGATCGACACGATCTACACGGCCGGAACGGACGTGGAAGCCATGACGTCCTCGCTCACGTCGCTGTGCCTCATGTTGACTGGCGTGTTCTTGTGCGGCGGGGCAGCCAACGCCGCCAGAGTCTACCTCATGCAGATTTCAGGTGAGTGAAAGCTAGATTCTGGTACAATGGAAAAACAGACCTTATGTGTGGCATTTCCATTCATTTCATTGGGTGAAGATAATATTCAATAGTTGCTACGATCGTGGTCATGGAATACAAGTGACGACATGATGATGCTAGGCTAATGACAGCAGGTTGAATGGAAAAGTATTTTTGTGTGTCATTAGAATTCAGAAGGTGATTCTATAATCGACTGATGGCGCTTGATGTTTCCCTGCAGGCCAACAGATTGTCCGCAATCTCCGCGCCTCCGTCTTCTCCTCCACCCTCAGACAGGAAGTGGCGTTTTTCGACAGGAACAGGACGGGCGAGCTGATCAATCGCCTGTCCGCAGATACGGCCGTGGTCGGCCGCTCCATCACCGACAATCTGTCCGACGGACTGAGAGCCACGGCCCAGGCGGTTGCTGGAGTTAGTATGATGGTGAGTGCGTCCATCTGGGTAAAAACGTTTATACATGTGTAGATGACAGGATATTTTAGTAATAGCACAACACTGAGCGCACAGACCTCTCCTAAAGCTCCTCCTATTTAGCTTTAACCATTAACAAGGTCAAATTTCATGTTTAATTTTTCTCTCAACTTTAGTTCAAAGCATTTAAGTTTTCAGAGAAGTATTTTAAATATTTTTCTGATACTAAACATTACACTTGTGACCAATGCTAACGGCCTCATCCTTGTGTTAATTTCCACAAAGGTTTAACTTGTACATTCCTCATTCCAATTTAATAACAATCGAGGTTTATTTATTAAAGGAAAGAATACATAAAATACACACAAAAAACAGGCATTACAGCTTTCATCACACTGAAAAATCAAGAGTATTTTATAGTTTTCTTTTGGCTGTAAAATGATTTTCCTTTCTTGTAACTTACATACACTACTAGTCAGTTTTTTTTTCCAGCTAGTGTTTAACTGTTTTCTTTTAGTGTTGAAATGTTTTTATTTGGTAGTTATTGTTTTTAGCTCCAGTGTTTCCTCATGGGGGAGCCTCCACACTGGGAGGGATGGCTGGTCTTCTCCTGCGGGCGGGCGGTTGTCCCGGGGGCCCCTTGGCCTGTGGATCGCCTCAGACTATATGGAGCGGGCTGCGGTCACTGTGGGCCGGCGGTCTCTGGGATGGCATTCCTCCCCATGATGGTTGTCCATCATCTCTCTCAGTGTGGAAGAACTACTCCTGGGTGCCTTTCCTCACAGGGTTCTTCTGTGCCCCGCCATGTTTTGGTTTGCGTGTGTCTGTGGGTACGATCATGGGGATATGGGGGGGAGGGATGGTTTTTTCTTTTTATTGTATTATAGATGTTTTAATTGTTAAGCACTTAACAGAGTTAAGAGTTGCGTTGGAATGTATGAAAGGTGCTATATAATAAAGTTTGATTGATTGATTGAAAAGTTTGAACACACTTACTAGCACGACTGAATGAGAAACCGCGTCCGTATTTTGACTGCTATTGTGTGTTGTTCTGTTGTAACCCTCATGAAATTACACGTCACAATCTAATTAGCGAGGAAGCATTTTGGCATCTGCTCTTGGCTAAACGTCACATGCTTCCTGAAAGTCCTAGTGATGTAATAGAAAACGGCGGTGCATTGACAGCGGTGTTGCTGTGCTTGTATACTACAAGGAAGTAAATTAGGTTTACGTCTTTTGTCTGCATGCGACTCTGACCTGTTGAGAAACTGGTTTGAAGTAATTATCCTAACAGTAAAAGGAAATATGTCAAAAGGCACTGCACACAAAAAACGTTTTCCTTTCAACTGCAGCTTTTGTTTTTACGACAATTACATTTTTGCAAATTATATATTAATTGAAACAATACACATCTTATTCAGACCATTTCATATGTGTATTAAGGTAAACTTCTGGTTCGATAGTTTTCATTACACAGCTAGCTTACAGTATTGACATTACTTACAACTGAATTGTGGTGTTAATCTTTTAGATGCTTGTTGATATGAAGTCAAGTCAGATTTGTTGGAGTCTCATGAGACATCACGCATGGTGACGGTTTGAACATTTGAACCATATTTGTCTAGACATTCACAGTGAACTCCCTTTCCAACATTTTGTTTCTTCTCACTGCTCCCTTTCTTGCCCTCCCACTCCCGCAGTTCTACGTCTCCCCCAGCCTGGCGAGCTTCATGCTCCTGATCGTGCCCCCTTTGGCCGGAGTAGCTGTGGTATACGGACGATATCTTCGCTCCATCTCCAAACGCACGCAGGATGCGCTGGCCGAAGCCACGCAGGTACAAGCTCGCCAGTTAAAGAGAGTCAAAAAGCGTTTCTTACCCTATTGAGAAAATATGTGGTGTACTGGGGAAACACTGTAAGGAAGTGTGGAAAAAAAACCCAATAGGATTGCAAAAAGATTGCGTCAACACATCCTGCACTCTTTAGGGAAGAAAAGTATATTGTTGTACGTTTAGGGGTACAAACGGTTTGCCATAGTGGTGGTACTGACAGTTGACTTTATAGTCAAACGTACCGACCGCTACTGTTTTGAGCCAGGAAAAGTAAATAACAGTTATCTGGAGTCTAATAATTTGTCATATGGGCTACTTTAGAGTAGATTGTACCTTAAGAGATCATAATTGCAAGTTGATACTTATACTATAGCTTAGAAACATTCCTATAGCGTTATAATCCTGGAAAAGTTACCTTGGAGTCCAATAACTGATCTTGATTACATGCCTCCTTTGTGTAAGCCTATTTTTCATTGTACGCAAGAACAATTTTCTGAATATTGATTAGACTCACTGTGCGCTGAATTCTTGAGAATTAGATTTTTTTTTTAATGTAAAATTTAGCTTAGCTAGACTTTGATTGACTTGTACTCATTTTTGCTAATACTAGCTGACAATTTGAATTCATTACCGTTTTGTCTAGTATGTTCTGTAAATTTGTACACTATCATAATTAAAATGTTAGCAATAGACTGAAAGATTTTATGTTTTCAGTTGGCAGAGGAGCGAATCAGCAACATGCGGACTGTCCGAGCCTTTGGTAAAGAACTGTCTGAAGTCAACACATACACACAAAAAACAGATCAGGTCCTCAATCTGGCCAGGAAGGAGGCCGTGCTACGTGCTGCCTTCTTTGGAGCGGTAAGCATGTTCTGGGCTTTCCTTCTCACAATCTTGTAATTTAAAAAAAAAATGTCTGCCATGAAACTTTCTACTACCATGAAGGTACGAGAATATCATCCATCGCTATGGCCACCCCCCCTCTCATTTTCCATATATCATGAACAGGGGTGCACGGAAAATATTGATGGGCACACCAGATTCGATTGTGTCAGTGCGGACTTGCGTACCAAGCATGTTGCAGCTCATTCACCGTGCCTGCGGTCAGGCCAGCCTCCAGTCGAAAAAGTCAAAACTACGAGTGCCTCCGAGGGTCACCTTCAAAATAAAAGCCTGATAGGCCGTGACGTCTATGTACAATATTACTTGTTAGGCTTTAGTTTAGAACGTTTGTATTTTGCTAGAATCGAGTATTACATTTTGAACAATAACTGCCAATAACTGAAGTACTCATATCAGTAAAATTAACTGATATTCTAAATGAAATTTAGTGGTGTGTGTCTTTTTGATTAAATTAAATAAAAATGGACTGTAAATGTATTTTCTCTCACACTATTGAGGCTTCAGATGCCTGTTGTAAATGTATGTCAAACAATGTGTGTGCGCATGTGTTTCGGTTTTTCAGACTGGTCTCAGTGGTAACATCATGATCCTGTCCGTGTTGTACAAAGGAGGCCTTCTGATGGCAAGCCAGCACATGACTGTTGGAGAACTCTCCTCATTCCTCATGTACACCTTCTGGGTTGGCATCAGCATTGCAGGTAGCACACGTTGCACACTCAATGGTCACTAAACAGGCTCTTGCAAGTAGTCATGTATCATACATATCGTGTGACAGGTCTGAGTACTTTCTACTCTGAGCTGATGAAAGGCTTCGGTGCAGGAACGAGACTGTGGGAGCTGCTGGACAGACAACCAGAGTTCCCTCTTAATGGTCAGTATGCGCAGTATAAAATCCATCCATCCATTTTCTTCACTGCTTATTCCATACAAGGGTCGTGGCGTGCTGGAGCCTATCCCAGCTGGCTCAGGGCAGTAGGCGGGGTACACAGTGAACTGGTTGCCAGCCAATCTCAGACAGTATAAAATGTCCATGAAATTGCCAAAAATGAAAGAGAATTTAATTTAAAAAAAAAAAAAAAAAAAAAAAGGCAGAAAAGAAAATGTTCAAAAAGCAGTGTTGGGCAGTAGCTAGTTACTAGTAACGTGTTACTGTAACTTACTTTTTACAATATCTAATACTCTTATGCACTACTTTTTTTAAATACAGTAACTCAGTTACATTTACAATATGTTGCTTTAGTCAGTTACTTGACAAAATATTTAATTTAATAATTTAATTGTGCAACACGTGAGGATCAGTTGTTCAGAATCAAATAATGAATGAATGGATGGTTGCTGTGTACTGTACTACTTCCTGTTTACAATGGATTGCCGCAGCCAAAAAAATGTTTAAAATTAATTAATTAGAGTCAGAAAGACCATAATATGTCCATAAAATTGCCAAAAATGTCAAAAATTTTAGAGAAAGGCGTAGTAGTCTAAAAATGTATGAAAAATTATACAGAAAAAAAAAAATCCAAAAACTAAAGACGAAAGGTAGAAGAAAATGAATGTCAAAGTATTGGACACTGCATATTTTTGTGTCATTTAATTAGCCCTCAGTACACAGTATTAGACTAACACTAACACACTGTTTCTTTTATCACAATCTTGAAATGTTTTGTGGCTTCAGACACATTTTTGGTTAATTTGGCCCAAAATGGCTCTTTTGAGAGGAAAGATTGTTGATCCCTCCCCTAAAGCAAAATCAAGTGTGGAAAAATTGTTTAATTTTCATCCTCCACAGAGGGCCAAGTTCTTCTTCCAGAGCAACTGAAGGGCCGCTTGGAGTTCCGCGACGTCTCCTTTTCCTACCCGACCCGGAAAGATGCTCCCATCTTCCGTAACCTCAGTCTTCTAGTGCCAGCTGGAACAATCATGGCTGTAGTCGGTCCAAGCGGATCTGGAAAATCAACGCTCGTATCGTTGCTGCTCAGGCTGTATGACTGTGACTCGGGTAAGACGTGGTCGTTTTGTTTTTCTCTTTTAAAAAGGGAGAAGGTGCTGGTTGTAAGCTCCGTCGTTACCTCTCCTGCAGGTATGATCACCGTGGACGGCCACGACATCAGGGACTTGAATCCTTACTGGCTCAGAAGTCACATTGGAACCGTCAGCCAGGTAGAAGCACAGCTCACAAAGCACGTTTTCCAGAGAAGATCGTAGTTCTCACACGTTCCCGCTTCTCGTCTCTTAGGAGCCCGTGCTGTTCTCCTGTTCCATTCGAGACAACATAGCGTACGGCGCTACAGACCCGGACGTCGTGACCACAGACGACATTTATAGGGCAGCCCGAGTAGCCAACGCATATGATTTCATCCAGGAGTTTCCCAAAGGATTTGATACTGTGGTTGGGGAGAAAGGAGTGCTGCTTTCAGGTGAGGATCATGTGTGGCCATGTGGATCAATGACAAGGACTCTTGTACATGCACTCAGGTGTCCTTGAAATGTTCTGTGGATGAGCGGGTATCTCAGTAGTGTCATTCCTTGTGTGATTTTATTTTTCCCCACATAATACAGATTATACCCTCCTATCGAAACTTAAAAATGTGCATTGTAAATTTACATGTCCTCACAATCTTGTGTAATACAGTAACTGTAAAGTACAAGAGAACAAAATTAGTGACAGACTTTTGCCAACACACATAAGGGTAAATGAAGCTGTAATTGACTAACTTCACCACTAGGTTGGGTACTACAACGCTAATTCTGCTTCCATCTACTGACAGATTAAATGGGGAAAGATGATGTCCATACATATTGGTTGTCTAAAACACACAAGCTGCACTATAAGTCAATAGAAACTGAATTTGAGGAAATCCCCCGCCCCTCCTTGGGGGAATATTGATTTTGTGTTTGTGTTCCAGGCGGTCAGAAGCAGAGGATAGCCATTGCTAGAGCTCTTCTCAAGGTCAGTGAAGTACCCGAATTGTTTTCTGGCTGACCATTCAGAGAACATGAATTTACATGCGTGAATCAACCATTACACAAAGCTTTCACAATGCAGAAAGCAATTAATCTGTTGTCGAATGTTGAAGTTTTGTCCATTCAACCTGTACTTTTGTGTCAACAGAATCCTAAGATCCTGCTTTTGGACGAGGCCACCAGGTACGACTGAAGGACAAGCAGCTGTTTTGTCATATTCTTTTCTATACAATTAGCTTGAATAGACTATTTTTGGTCTCTGTTTTTTTATTGTATTTACGAGTTGTATGATGTCCCATCCTCAGTGCACTGGATGCCGAGAACGAGTTCCTGGTGCAGGAGGCTTTGGAGCGACTCATGGAAGGTGGATCCCATTTCATGCTATTCGCTCAAATCAATAATATACAGTGTTCCCTCGTTTATCACGGGTGTTCCATTCCAAAAACTACCCGCGATAATGGAAATAGACATTAATTTATTTATTAAATTTTTTTAATCTGTTAATTATATATTTTTTCGTTTATTTTTATTTTTTGGTATGATTTTTACTTTATTATAAATGCTTTTTCATTCATATGTTCTTTTTTTCATTTAAATTCTTTTTTTTTTTTTGTTTACTTATAGTATACAGCACAGTATATATATATTTTTTTTTTTTCATTTTGGTATGATTTCTAGTTTATTATGAATTATTTTTCATTTATTATTATTTACAGTCATTTTTTTTCCCATTTACAGTATGTTTTTTTAAATTTTTATTTACTTGTTATACAGCACAGTACAATATATATTTTGTATGTCTGGAATGCAGTGTCGTACAGTGACGGGACAGACACCGTTGGAAAGGTCTCATTGAGTCGAATCCGCGGTTGCCCGTATGTCCCCGATCGAATGTAGGGTTCGAGAGATACAGCCGCCCAACGACGTCCAGCAAGAAATTTTCAGAAATTACCCCGCTGGCGGAGTTTCAAATCAAAACATAGTAACCATGTATCAATTGGTTAACGGGTTATAGGTCACATTAGTGGTGAAAAAAGTTTTTAAATTATTTATTTTAGTATTATTTTTAATATCATGGCATTTGAATGGGGTGTGTAAACTTTATATTCACTGTACATAGTGTTTGTGACATTTTCATTTAGTAGCAAATAGTGTTTTGTTTTGTTTTTTCCAAATGTGAAATTTGTTTCCTAGTTTAGTAAAGAATAGCCTAGAACTCGGTTTGGATGCCACCTTGCTCATTATTTCCTTCCCATCATCAGGGAGGACGGTCGTCATCATCGCTCACCGCCTCTCCACCATCCAGAACGCCAATGCCGTCGCAGTCCTGGACCAGCACCGTGTGGCTGAATGCGGCCAGCACACGGAGTTGCTGGGAAACAGACAGGGATTGTTCCGAAAACTGATGGAGAAACAAGCTTTTCTTCAGGACGAGCAGAAACGGGCCTTGAGTTAAGTGATGGGTGAACGATGGGAAAGTCTTTGCTCATGCTGCAGGTGCCTGTTCACCAAGCGACAAGGCTGTAAGAAGAACCGAAACAAGTACTGACTGTTTACTACCTTAACTTTAGCCTATAAAATGTTATTCCCCGCTGGGGGAATAAAGTGCTGAGAGACGCTTCTCCAACTGGAGACACCTATGGTTTTAAAACACTGTCAAAATGGATGTATAATTCAGTTATATTACATTACATCTAAATGTGTGTATGAGCTGTGCAAATCACACACCTTTAATACTCGAATCATGTTGTAATCAGACAGCACACTGATTTCTCAGAACTAGACCAAAAAACCCAAAAAAAATTATATATTTTAAGACATGTTCTGCTAGATGTATATTTATGATTTCTGGGACTGTTTTGGTGGACGATTTAACTTGAAGCTCACACGCAGAGCCTTTTTAGAGTTTATAGTGAAATGAAGCAGCTATATATCTAGTGTTGATAGTGTTGAATTGAGAGGGGGGAAAAAAAACACTTTTTTTTTTATGAGCACATTTGATCCTCTACATACGCTTGTCTCCTATAGATTCTGTATTATTACACAAGTGCCAAATTTATTTGTATTGAGATGTAATTATTGAGAGTTGTTATTTTGCTACCTTGCTTATTTAGGAAGAGGCCAAAATGATAATTCTGGTTAGAATTTAACTAGTTCCTTGTTTTAACAAGTATATTGAAACAATGCTGGTTATCATTAAGTACGTACAAAATAGTGTGAAAACTCCAAGGTCAAACTTTTAAATTTCAGGATCAAACTGTCAGCATTTTTTTATTTTATTTTTTTAAAGTAAGGCCCACCCACACCAGACTGAAACAGCACTCAACTGGGTCCCAGTGTACGTTGTTCTGCAACTTGTATTCTTAAGTGGCTGACTGTCGGCCACTAGTTTTTCTGTGATTCAACATTGTGTCAACATTGGTTCAATTTCTTAGTTTTTCTGCAACTAGAGGCTTATTTTCACAAAAGTTGCACAACTTTTAGAAATGCTTGACTTTGGAGGTTCTGTGTATGTTAAATTAAAAGTCAGGTACAGTATACACTATCTTTTAGTTGTTAGTTGCAGGGTTATTCTTTGGAGCTTTAATGTGCTTGTGTAAAGACACTTCTAATACTATAGAAACATTTTTTATATTATATTTAAAATACAGTCACGACGAAGAAAATAATTTTTACATTTTTCAATATATTTTTCCCCCTGATTACTTCCCAGCACGACAATCATACTAACTTCAGTCAACAACTCTTCTCACTAAATATTTTGGTTGTACATTAGCAAATGACTACTGCAAGTGGTGGGGGTGTGCTTACTATACTGATTTACAGTTAATAGTAAACATTACATTAATCACTTATAGCTCCTATTTTAGCACATTTGTGTGCTAACAAGGAACAAATATGGGATGTAAATGATATACAGTAAAGCTGTCAGCTTGTCACTTGCTCAATTTGGGTGATTATGTACAATATTGTGTACAGAGATGTTTAAATATAAATATGTAGAATTATTTTGAAGGGTTTTGCCTTAAACCTTTTTCTAAATTACACTTTAGATATTTAAAATACAACACAACTTTAATTAAAATTTCCAATATGTTCTTTAACCATGTGACTACAAAAATTAGACTGCAAAATGCACATTTTGGATATTTATTTTATATCATATAGTTGATAGTAGCTATCCGATCTATTGTCATGTCAGAAAATTCACAAACAGACTGTGCTTTCAAGTTATAAATTTAGTTCTAACAGAAGATTATCCTCACTTTCATGTTGAATGTATCACTTCTATATGTATTTCATGGGTTTTTAAATAATCTATTGTATGTTTTGATTGTTTTGCTAAATTATTATAGTTTTGTGTAAAAGATATAAAATAAAGTTGAATATGTGTAGATTTGAAGGCTGTGTGTGAGTTTTTAGTGGCGTGCTCTTGCATTTTGATGTGCAGTGCATCAATTCGTCACCTGGTGGCGATCTTGCGCTAACCCAAATCTGATTACCGGTAGTTCAATTGACTGTGATTCAGTGAACTTAACTTGTGTTCAGCAGAACCCCGTTAAGTTTCATAGCCAACTGCTGCATGTGCTACAGCTCCCCATCTTTGTGCAGCATACACCCTGACCTCTCAAGACAACAAGAAGTATTTACATTTTCATAGTACCAGTAATTTTAGATACATAGTTTGAGCCAGCCCAACATGCAAATCTAAGGATAAAAGAGGAACCATTACCGGTATATCTTTTCATACATTTAATTTAATATACCCCTTGGAGGACTAAATGATAATAAGTTATGTGTATGGAAGTGGGCGTGGAAAGTGATACTAAAAAGTTCAACGTCTGTCCCATTGAAAATGAATGGGGAAAAGTTGATATTAAATGTTAAACTGTGCAAATACTATAAGTAATGTGGAATCAGACAATATATACCCCGGGAGGTGTGAATTTTTGAAGCTAGTTGAAATTCGAACAGTGTAAATTGGAAGTATTATGTGGGAGTTGTTATGCAGCAAAAAAGTGTGGAGAATAAAAATCACAATAACATATGTGGGAATGCTTTTCAGCATTCCCACAACTTTTCACCCATTTCCTCTTTTTTTTGTTGCAATCTGCTTCTTCTTTGACAATCATGCCATGTTTTTCTGATTCAATTTAAAAAAAAAAAAAATACAGTATATTAAATGTGGAGCCTGATAACACAGTATAGGGATGCCTTTTTTACATTTGCAAAACGTCGCGGGATGTGAGGCTGGATAATTTCCTGGTGTATGCCCAGGATTTTTCACAGCACGTTACACCACTGCAACTTTGAATGATGTTTAACCATGCCTTGCCACCCTTGCGTTAAATCATTGTTAATATACGGAAGCGTACAGCTGCCATTGTGGAGTAAACATTTTTGTCTGGCGAGGATGTTCGAACATACTTGCAAATATGTTCGAACGTATTGAAATATGTTCGAACATACTTGCCAAATATGTTCGAACGTATTGAAATATGGTCGAACATAGTCGCAAACACGTTCGAACGTACTCGCAAACACGTTCGAACGTACTCGCAAACACGTTTGAACGTATTTCAATACGTTCGAAAATGTTTGCAAGTATGTTCAAACATACTCACCAGCTAAAAATGTTTTCTCTACATTGGCAGCTCTACGCTTCCATATTAATATTCCAACCGCCTGAAAACAAACAAATATATACTAAATTCAGGTAAAAAGTTTGCGTGGGACAAATCTTGACAAAAATAGTTTTTAAAAACATTCTTTGTGTTGCTTGTTAATCCTTCCGTCAGTGCCTCCTACGTGTTACCCTTACTACAATCAAAATGCTTACAAAGTAGAGCGTCGTTCCACTACCCCACAACAACTGTTTGTCTCCTCTTGTACTCTCTCTGTGTGTGTCCGCGAGTTTACAGGCTAACAAACCTCACAAAACCACCCAATAGCTCCGTCAGCTGCCATCGTCACATATGCACTGACACACAACACTTCTTCTCCCCGACACCTGCTGCACACACACAAACACACCCCCTCTCAACTCTCACACTCCCTCTGGTCCATCTCTCCTCCCCCTCGCCCCTTCTGACCTCCTCCCTCCCCTCTCTGGCTGGCCCGACAACTGCCTGACCACTTACAATTTCGAAAATGGCACACGACCAGTGCGTTAAAGTAGCTCAGCCCCTTGCCATCCCCCTCCCACAGCGCATTCATGCACACTCGCTACTTTCAATGGACACCCAAGAAGGCGTCTCCCCTTTTTTTTTTTTTTCACGTCCTCCATTCCAAAAATCCTCGAACCATTTTTTTTTCACCATCTTGCCCCACCCACTTCCGGTTCTCTTTTTTTTTTTTCCTGAGAATGTTGGTGAAAAATGCACAGTTGACAACTTTATTTTTACCTACATTCCCATTTGTATTTTCCCTGATACAATAGTCACTCCAAAAGTCCGACAATTTGCTGGAAAAAAATTTCAAAACTATCGCTTTTCCTTTTTAGGGTGGCTGCTGAGTTGGAGCTGATCCCAGTTGACTTTGGGAGAGAGGCGGGGTACGTTTGGTACTAGTCAATAGCAAAGCACATGTGGACGTACAAGTGTTCACACTCGACTTCACGCTAGTGGACAATTGATTTACTTTTTCTTCAATTAACCTAACAATGGAATGCGGGAAATCATCACCAAGATTTGACCCCCTCAAAACTGTGAGGCAGATGTGCTAAACAGTCAACCGCCATGCTAAGATAGTCATTTTGTATGTACGTAATTTATGACTATTGTGAAACTAACCAGAGAAGATTGACAATAAACAGCCTTTAGTATAGCTCCATCACTTTATTTTAGAGTGTGGAACACGTTCTTCAATTTGAATGTCGTACTGTACTGGCAAAAAAAGTTATAGAAATTCCAACAACTTAGAAGTGCTTTGGGGGTTTCCTTGAGTAACAAGTTTAATTTGACCCTCCTAACTCAAAAAACACTTATCTCAAATCATCTTTCCCCATTTAAATAAAGGAAAATGTTATTAATACGTTCCAGGCACCCAAAAACATGATTTAATTCAAGCTTTAATTCAATTGATTGTGGGGCTCATGTAGTGTAGATACAGGGCAGGGTCGTAGAACTGATGATGAGACAGAAGACAATAGTCACAAGCTGCAATATTGGTTAATTTTTCACAGAGGATGAGTATTGTTTAGTCTGTGTTCAAATATAAGCTGTGTAAAGGTTTATAATTGCACTGCATGCTAGTTTGGTTAGCACGTGTAATGAATTTTTGTACTGTGTGTTAGCAGTAGCAGATTTTCCTATGTTAAATTCTGTGGTTTGTTTTGTTTTATGTTTAGTTTTTCAGTCAACTTCAGCTGGCCTGGCAGTGACAATTAAGAGCTTTAAGCAAGCACTCACTGGGATCTTTTTTTTGGAGAATTGTACGCGATCAGCCAAACATGCTTGTTGTCACGTTTGCTGTGACCAACTTGTCAATTGGATCACATGTAAGTGAAGTTACCACTGTAAATTAATCTGTCTCGGTGCGCAATCGACGGCGAAGAACCAATTTGCTGCTTGTATAACAGCAAGGTCGTGAAAGGTGAAAACGTTTGTGGTCTTGTTACAAAGAGGCTAAAGATGCTATTGTGCTAACTATGCCGCTAACTGAATTCCCAACATACATTTGTTGACATATGAGATTTCATGACTATTTCCGTTCCATTACCAAGTGCTCATTGCTTCTATCTATTATTTTCAATTCTATACCTTCTAATCGATATGCACGTGAAAACTCTTCATGGCATGCACAATTTTCTTTTCTTTTTTTTAAGTTTATTACTCAAATTCTCATTCGTCCTATTTTGCTTCCGTCTACACATGCCCTCCCTCCCTCCTAAATCCCTGGAGTTTATTTTAACCGCCTTGGCCGCTCCTCTTTCACTCCTTGCGGCCCCTCACACGGCACTCACACTTGCCAACAAACATATGTGTACTGCATGTACACACTGTATTCGCTTTCCAGCCTTATTTTATGCACACACACAACACAAGATGGAGTGCAGCAGAGTTATAATTAATCAAAGTGCTCCTGTGGTGATTAAATCTCAGACAGATTTTATGTTGCTTGCTGTCTGAGGGCATTATGGAGGATCGAGGATTTGAACAGGTACATATTCTTTCGGGAATACTGTAAATTATTTGTGCACACACTTAACTATAAATTTGTATACTTAAAAAAAAAAAAATCATTTTGTATGGACCAAGGTGGTGAAGTAATTACAATCAAGTTAGTGCAATTTGAAACATTTCTGTCTTTTATGTCACATACATAACTTGATAAGACTATAATGATGGTTGTTTTTAAGCCAATGGACTGACCTTCCACACATTTGGGCCGAGGCCTATATGTGTTCAGATGAGGGCAGCATTTTCCCATTTTAAGGCTCCATGAGGCCTACTAGAAGCAGGTCTCTAACCCTGCTTGGTAGCAACTGGCATCTCCCTGTGGAAACCACACCCCGCCACCAGCAGCAGCACCCCCAGGGGTCCGTGTGCTCCTTATACGGCCCTGAGGAGTGCCCGCGAGCCTCTACGGGAGGTCAAAGCGACAGTTCCAAATATGGCAGGCGCTCCTCGATGTCGCGGGGGGCGCGCCGCGCTGTCATTCATGAGCCCCCTGAAAGCTGATGGATGGCCGTCATTGACTCTACACCCCCCAACACACCAACGCAACTCCCCCTACCTAACCCCCATGCCCTGGCAGCATCCAAATATGGCAGAGGGCCGGGGTGGGTACCTTTGTGAATGGTGGAGGTTGTGTATATAAGCAGACCTGGCAGCAGGGAGGACCGTAGCTGGTTCAGCAGCAGCACTGGTTGGGTCATTCTCTCCGAGCCGCAGACACTCTCCTAAGGTAAGATGCTAACGCTGGGACTTCTAGAGGCCACACATCCAGGATAGGGGCCACCACACTGGGGGGAACACGCTTCGGATAGAACCACTCTGGAACAAACAACATAGGGAAAGGGAAATAGTAATTGAATGGTAGTTTATTGTTTTGTTTTTTAATAATAATTATACAAATTAATGGTAGCCCCTAATGGGACAAGCCGAAAGTCACAAGATGTATACGAACACTTATCTAATGAAAAAGTGAAATTTTTATGAGACAGCAACAAAGCTTATAGCCAAAAATGTTGATATGAATTTTGATGTTTTAATATAAAATTTATAATTATAGAGCATGTGACTGGCAACCAGTCCAAGGTGTAGTCCACCTTTAGCTCAAAGTCAGCTGGGATAGGCTCCAGCTTCCCACAACCCTGAAGTGGATGAAAGGCAGTCTAAAAGAAAGTAATATTATATTTCATGTCATTCAAAGTTCACATTAAACATACCACTTTTATATATATATATATATATATATATATATATATATATATATATTCTCACCATTTTCAGTTAAAAGCCAAAAATAAGATATTGTTTTTCCATAACATCAGCTATCTACTGTAACTAGTGCCAAATGTTATCGGGCAGTAGAAAGTAAATTTTCTGTATGTCGTTTGCTTAGTTTCCGTTATAAATGATTTTTTTTTTTTCCTATACTAAAAAGCCAAAAATAGGATATTGGCTCCACTCAATATCAGCAATGTCTGTCTAGTGCCAAATGTTATAAGGTGATAAAATCAGAGGAGAAAATCCTTTTATCCTTAAAATGTCAAAATATTGCAGCATTATCATATGTGACTTAATAAAATGGTTTCACATTATATTTAAGCCATTAAGCAAGACAAAACTTGCCGTTATTACTTTCACACATACTACCAGTGTATGAAGGACTTACCTTAATCGCCGTTTTTCGCCCGCAGAAGCCAACATGTGTGACGACGATGAGACTACCGCCCTTGTGTGCGACAACGGCTCCGGCCTGGTGAAGGCTGGCTTCGCCGGAGACGATGCCCCCAGGGCCGTGTTCCCCTCCATCGTGGGCCGCCCCCGTCACCAGGTAAGCAGGGCCTGAACCATTAGCAGCCACCATATCACCACACAATATAGTAAACTGTTAAGTTTGAATAGTTTTATCCTCGCAGTTCCTGCTAATAATTTCTATTGAGAGAATGGGACGTTAATTGGACACGCCTCCCTACGAGGATGTAAACCACGTGACTTAGCTCAACCAATCAGGAAAGAAAGATAAGCATCTGGCCAATTAAATACACCTGCGCTATACTATTAGATTTTTAGTTTATTTTTCACAAAAACACAACCATTTGTAATGAATACACTTGTTTTATACAACAATAAATATATATTTAAGTATTTACAAAAATCAAAAAACGTTTTTATATACAAACTATCATCAACCGTTTCACGCAGTGTCCAGATTTGAATGACAGAAAAGTCACTCTTTCTAAAAATTTTTAGAATAGGGTTTATTGTACTATTTACTATAATGTGAGGCCAGCTGGGTGTTAAGTCATGTTATCGTTTATTGTACCAGCGTGGTATTTGCCTCCTTGAGATAAAATTAGTCCCAGATGAGGTGACCTGCGGCGTTATTTCGCACCTTTATGCAATGATCACCATGCGCGCCAGTGGAGAGAGTAATCCATTAACAACAAGGTCATTTCTGCTTCCATCCCCCGTGTGCAGACGTGTGTTTTCATCACCCAATCTTCTCCCAATTCAGGGTGTCATGGTCGGTATGGGTCAGAAGGACTCCTACGTCGGCGACGAGGCCCAGAGCAAGAGAGGTATCCTGACCCTCAAGTACCCCATTGAGCACGGCATCATCACCAACTGGGACGACATGGAGAAGATCTGGCACCACACCTTCTACAACGAGCTGAGAGTGGCCCCCGAGGAGCACCCCACCCTGCTCACTGAGGCCCCCCTGAACCCCAAGGCCAACAGGGAGAAGATGACCCAGATCATGTTTGAGACCTTCAACGTCCCCGCCATGTATGTGGCCATCCAGGCTGTGCTGTCCCTCTACGCTTCCGGCCGTACCACCGGTGAGACTACGAACATCCGCAAAACACAATACGTACTCGACTATTTAATAGATAGACGCATTATGTTTACTTGACACCGCCACGTGCAAGACAATAAGTATTTTACGCACAGCTTATACGCACGACTTTTACGCACCTTGCGCCATGACTCACCTCCATTTTATATTCAAGAGCAGTTGCAAAACGCCATACGATATACCTGTTACAGCTAGGCTAAGAAATCGTATTTTTACGCGCAGCTTTTACGCACGTCTCACGCGTTCAAATGCCACAATATCTAAACACCTTGCACCCTCTGCCTCCTTCTAAGGTATTGTGCTGGATGCTGGTGATGGTGTGACCCACAATGTCCCCGTCTATGAGGGTTACGCTCTGCCCCACGCCATCATGCGTCTGGACCTGGCTGGTCGCGATCTGACCGACTACCTGATGAAGATCCTGACCGAGCGTGGCTACTCTTTCGTCACCACCGGTGAGCACTGAACAGCGATAACAAAAAATAAAAAATATATATATATATATATATGTACTGTTTATCAAAAAAATATGACTAAAAACTCTCCAATTTTCCCCACTCGACAGCCGAGCGTGAGATCGTGCGTGACATCAAGGAGAAGCTGTGCTACGTGGCTCTGGACTTCGAGAACGAGATGGCCACCGCCGCCTCCTCCTCCTCCCTGGAGAAGAGCTACGAGCTTCCCGACGGTCAGGTCATCACCATCGGTAACGAGAGGTTCCGTTGCCCCGAGACCCTCTTCCAGCCTTCCTTCATTGGTGCGTTGTCTTTCCCCCCTCCCCCACACTTTCCTAGAGCATCCTGCGTGTCCTAACACTTGTCCTCCACCACCACCAACACAGGTATGGAGTCCGCCGGTATCCATGAGACCGCCTACAACAGCATCATGAAGTGCGACATTGACATCCGTAAGGACCTGTACGCCAACAACGTGCTTTCCGGTGGTACCACCATGTACCCTGGTATTGCTGACCGTATGCAGAAGGAGATCACCGCCCTGGCCCCCAGCACCATGAAGATCAAGGTAATCAGATAATACGATTTGATAAAAGTTGGCCTACGAGAAAAATTACAGCTTTTCTCTTACAAATTACAATTCATAAACAAATTTAACTGAATATTTGGGTTCATCGTTTCGTGCAAAGAATTGGCCACGCCCACTAGCATATACCCGGAAGTCAGACAGACTAGATTAGACACTTGTCAAACTCTTTACACTAAACAGTACCGCCTTAACAAAAATACTACTATGCACTCAAACTTACATTCAAATCCAGTAATAGGGTGATGTTCAGCAAAAATGAAGCAAGTAACAAGTATATTTAATATTATTATTATAACAGTATGCTTTTTAACATTAACAGTGCACTTAAATTTAGGAAAATAAAACAAGCTACTTAAATAAGGGTTGAATAAAATGTATTGCTCACAGATACATACCCTCATAAATCTTTATGAACAAACAGTTCTTAGAAAATAAATACAAATGTAGCCTATTTTATTTTGAAGTTAAATGCAACTTAGTTGCACAATACTTAAAAATGTAATGTTCAAAGTACAAAAAAAAACTTAATTAAAACTGTAGTGTAACTTTTAAAAAGTTTAAACAGGTGGTATGCATAGCTACAAGGTTCATTCTAAGTTTGTTTACAATTCTAAATGTATTTTATTTTAATTAATGTAACACTTCATATATGTGCCACATTTTAAGAATCACTTTACCAAACAATTTCTGTACTGTGCACAACAATAACAAGTTTATGGATGTATTAATTATTTCCCTCTATAAATAGGAGTGTAAAGAATTAAATATTTTGTGCCTTGGCTTCTAGTGAGAAATGTTATGTGGAAGATTATTGATGTACAGAATGCACCTGACAGGCGGCGTTAGAGATTTAGGGCCCCATGAAAAATGTCACAAAGTGGCTGATGCTGATGAACGTTTAGTGCCGACCAGTTACTGACCGACTCCCACTTTCTCCTTCACCCAGATCATTGCTCCCCCTGAGAGGAAGTACTCCGTCTGGATCGGTGGCTCCATCCTGGCTTCCCTGTCCACCTTCCAGCAGATGTGGATCTCCAAGCAGGAGTACGATGAGGCAGGCCCCAGCATTGTCCACAGGAAGTGCTTCTAAATACCTCGTTTGCCCCGGCTTCTCCATCCTCTCCGCCACCAGCTTTGCGGAATTCGAGCGAGGGAAAGAAGCAGGAGAATCAACCTTTGCGGCACTGCAACACTCTGCTGTCAATGGACTGCCTGTCTGTGCTATTGACCTTCTTAACTATGCATTATTTCAACAAATGTGCATATTTTGTTGCTGTCTGTTGCCTGTGTTGTACGGAGAAAGGCTGTGAAAAAAACACCACTGAACCATGCATCCAACCAAAAAATAACTTTAATAAAAAAATAACAACAACATGTTGCCCAACACATGTGGATGTAAGTGTATATACATATTAATAATTTATTAAAGTCCATCATTTGGTACATTTGACCCTGATTTATTATTTTCTAATAGACCACAAGTCAAATTTAATAATAGTTACAATGGCAATTTGGCCAGAGGGGAAATCCTGGAGTGGCAACTGGAAATTGAGGAAAATATTCACCAAGGGGTCAAACGGGATTAACAAACTGTAAACATATAAGGTATTAACCTGAGGAATGGATGACAGGGTCTCATCCATCAGAGCTGGGAAGTGTAGAGGGGTCTCTGCATGTCTCTCTCTTTCCCATCAACCACTGCGGTTGGGTCGCCGAGTCCAGTCAGGGGAGCTCTTGCTTCCGAGTCTCACTTGCCAGGAATGTGCCTCGACAGCAGAAGCATGGGCAGCTCCGTTTTGGGCCCCGACTGGATGACGGACACTCGACACCTTGAGTTCTGTACTACGCTATGAAAGGAGCCGGGCCATCTTTAGGCAGAATCTGAATCCGAAGGGCACAGTGGGGGCACCCGCCAACCATCTATGCCTTATAAAGCTACAACCTTTGCTACAGGTTTGTGTATATGGACTTGAGTGTATAGGGGGTGTGGTTTTATCTGTGACACCCAATTCTAAATGATTTATTTATGAAATGATTCTCAATCCCAATAATGGTTATCATCAGTAATTCTCAATCACTGTGCCTCGGTATACATGAATGGGAAATTTCACTTGCAGTAATTGATATGAAAATGATTTATTTACTACAATTAATACGTTTCTGCTAATATGCCAGCGATGTACAGTGATCAGTGGAATAATTAACTACTCTTACACGATAACATTTACAATTTACCTGTTACTACAACAGAAAAATAGGCGTGTGTTCAATTAACAGGCCCCGATTTAACGCAAAGTAAATTTGTGATTGAAACAAGGTCATTCATTATTTGAGTATCCAGAGGTGCCTTGAGATACGAGTGCCTCAAACTACAACCTTCTCGCGATACAAGCTGTCATTTAGCCACGTTTTGACTTGACGTACGAGCACCGTATGGTGGCAGTGACACACACCTCACTTCACAACAACAGTCTGGCAGATACAATGAACAATTATTTACACGAAACAAAAAAAAAAGGCTTCCTGCTGTTTATTTCCACTCCCAAGTGCATTTTACTGTGGAACAAAATGTAAACAAAGAGAGTTAATACACTATTTAGGGACAATAAAATTGTAGCCTGTCAGTAGGTGATACTTGTTCTATTTTTGCATTTGCATTAATTGCTACACGAGCAGCAAAGCAAAGTGTTGCATATACACGGTACTAAGTTATACTACTTTATTTATACCTCATCCACTACAAATCATTATCACTGCTCTGATCGCATGCATCGCTGACAGTGACACCTCCGGCACCTGTTGCTGGATGTGTTTGGCTTTTTAAAGAGACGTCTCTGACTGGGCGGTGCTAAAGAGGAGCATTACAAACAGGCGGCTCCGACATGAACGCCATCTGTCCCCTGCTTCCGTGAAACAGGAGCCTAGTGTAAGTATAACAGTGCACCGATTTAGAGTCTTAGCCAGCCGGATTTTCTACTGTAATGTTCTCTGGTGCTGCCAGAAACAATATACGGGCCTTAACGAGACTGACAGCAAGCATCGCGTCTACGTACGTGGTCAGGTGATTATCAGCACTGACGTGTCCATAAATAGCGCGGATATCCAATTTTAGTCGATTTGTGGAGACACGGTTTTAAAAATGGCACACTTTATATACAGTTCTTACCGTTTTGCATTAATAACTTCGTCAATTGTCCTTTACTTGTGTACCGGGAACCAAAAATGTTTTAATTTACCCGACTGCGGCTTTTGATGTACAGTACTGTATTAGGGGGCGTGCTGGACTGTAATTCTTTGACAGCCATTTAAATTTCTGCTCGGGAGGTGTCGCTTACGTCATTCGTTCGCGACGCGTCAGTTCAAATCTGATTCGGTCGTTTTCTTCATTTACAATAATTATAATATTTTACAACATCTTATATTAATGGAAAATGTTATTTTGCTGGTTATTTTTTAAAACGAAGAGACATTTGTGCGTGTATGTGTTTTTTTTTTTTTCTCCCAGACAGATCCGGTTGAAGTCGGAAGTAGGCGGGGTCAGGAACTCGAGCTTCTTCGCCATTGGTTGAAAGCTTCCCATCTGTTGTGGTTTAAATAAATGACAGCGAAACTCAGATCAACGATAGAAATAAGAGCTCTACTTTACATTTTACACAACAACGATTTTGTTTTAGACGCATGTGATTTATCGCTCGACTGTCTATTGGCGAAGGGAAGAAGATGGTCACTAAAAGGTTCCGCTCGGAGTACATGAAGAAATTTAAAGACCCCAAATGGGAGACTTACTCGAAATGTTATGAGGAGTTGCTGACGTACCGGCTGGCTCGCAGACTTATTGAGCAATCACACAACCCTTGGTTCTGGAGTGGATCCGACAGCGACTCGGATTCCGCTGCAGGAAATTCACCTCAAGCCGACAGGAGTCGAGCACCGTGTTGTGAGAAATGTGATGAGCGTGCAGGGGCCCCGCTGGAGGAGTGCCAGGGAGCCATGGCTGATGTACCAAGACTTCCCGTACTGGAGGAGGAACGTGGTAATGTTTGAGTTAAATTTTCCCAAAGTGGGGTATAATGTTGCTGCTTCTAACTTTCTATATTATGAAGTGTTTTTTCTTTCCTGTTAGATTGCCAGCCTCAAGTGGTTAGAGAGGTATGTGCACCAGAGGAGAGAGAACAGATTCACAGTAAACACAAACGTGTTACTCAGAGGGAAACGCAAACAGGTATTTAAAGAAATTATACGGCCATCTATTACCTGCACAAAATAATAAGAGCCAAAAGACACATAAAATAGTTTGACACTGAAGAACAGGAAGTCGCTAGAAATCCAATTAAAAGCTCTTCATATTATTCTATGCTGCTTTTGTATGTTGAGTGTCTCATCCAGAAGACGAACCTGCAGCTCCACAGGCACCGCAGACAAAGCCACCGAGACATTCCAGGTTTACATGTGCACAGCGGGCCAAAAATGCAGCACCGGCACAGCCTCCGATTGAGGACAGCAAACATCCTTTTGCTCTGTATGCTTCTGGTGAGAAGGATGCCGACACTGCCGGCAAAAAGACTTACAACGTCCTACCTGTTGCTTCGACCAATGAGGTCATTCATTTTCCTTCTCTCCCTTTTTTTGACATCCTTGATATCCAGGTTAAGGTGCATTTACTAGTATGCTCTTTGTCACAATTTTGGCATACGAGTTAGATAATTACGTGTTACTAGTCAGGCAAAACTGAGCACTAGTCAACAACTGTGTTCACTTAGATGTTAACTTGTAGTAACATCTGTTGTTTCACTACAGATTTCACAACAGGCTCGTAATGTACTAGTGTGCCCTCATTGTTTTACTAGTGCCCATAATTGTCTTAATAGCGAAGACAAAGAATGTACTAGTAAATGGAGGACCTTAAAGTAAAAGCTCAACAGGCTTTTCATGTTACAAGGGACGCAGAGCCTGACCCTTTGTGTTGCTTGTAGATCCACGCATCCGCTCTGAGGGCAAAGTCCAGACGGGAAGCCGAGCGACAGGCCCAGGCCCGGCGATGTGAGCGGCGCAGAGCCAAGTCGGCTGATTTGGACAGAGCCAGAAGGAGGGTTCAGCCTGAGTTTAACCCTTGGCTCACTGAGTACATGCGCTGCTTCTCTGGTCCCGCTCGATGAGACGCACACACTTAACGATACTAAGCTATTTGATGTTATTGCCAAACAGGTTAATTGGGTAATGGGTTGTCATTGAAAGTAATTTACTGTAATCCTAAGCCGACATCTACGATGTTTACATGTAGATTCAGATCTTTAGGAATTTTAAAGCCATATTTGGATCCACTCCCTTAAAAAAAAACATGCTGTATAAGTGTGGGGTCTAATTATTTACTAGTAATTCTACAAAGGGCAGCACGTCGCACTAGTGGTTATCACGTCTGCCTCACAATCTTGAAATGCAGGGTTCTAATCCGGTCTTTAAGATTCTTGTGTGTGTGTGTGTGTGTTTTTTTTGTTTTTTTTTGTTTTTTTTGCATATAATCCCCAAGATTGAATGGGTTTTCTGCAGCTACTCCCGCTTACTCCCACATTCCTAAAACATGCTTATTAGGTTAATGGCAGACTGGGATAGGCTCCAGCTTACCTGCCAGCCTGATGAAGGCAAACACTTGATTGTGACCAATAAAAACACAAGGTCACATTTAGAACGACTTAACCACTTTTGGATGTTTTTGTCATGAGATTGTGATCACCACAAAAGAATGTGCATTCCTTTATTGAACATGCAATAAGAACCATCGGTTTGTTCTTGCGTGTTAAATGTCTCCCTGACAGGTTGACCTATTGTTGTAGATAAACGGGTGTTTCAAACACTACGCTTGAATTGATTTATCATAAATTGTCATTTAACATGGCCAAAGTTGAAACAATGGACGTTAATGGACATTAAGCCAAATGAACTGTCATGTAAAGACAGTTGGGGGGGGGGGGGGGGGGGGGGGGTCGGGGGGGGGGCTGGGGGGTCGGGGAATCAGCTCTGTGCCATATAATGACATTTTGTTTATATTGATGTGAGTTTAGGCTAAAACGTTTTTTGTTTTTTTTTAGTTCAGCATTTGGGAGTCAAGTTTTACATGTTTACCATAACTGAAACATTCTGTAAATATAACTCCGAACAAAAATGTGAAATGTGCAATATTGTAACAGTGTTAACGTTTGACAATCTCTAAGATTTAAGAAAGTTTGTCACTCTTTTGCTTACCTTCTTGTTGATTTAAGTTCTTTTCCCCACCAAACAGATTTTTATTTGACCATGAGGAATGTTCATTAATATTTGAGTACATTAGAGCAGCAGATTTTCAGTCTGAATTGAAAGGTTTGGTTCAATGGACATGTTCAATGTTTTTGTTGATTTTGTCCTCTCATCTTAACAATATTAATACAATTTTCTCATGATAAAAGCAATGTTACAACCACAACACAAAAGCTCATTTTTTTTTTTTTTTTACAATGTCATGTTTATCTTTCATCTTTTAATAAATGCTGTTTCCACCTATCTTCTTTTTTTTTTTTTTTGCACCCAAGCTATATATTTTAAGAGAAAAACAGAATTTGCAAGTGAATCATGGATTTTCCCATTTTTTTATTTTATAAACATATGCTTTATCATACACAATAAATTAAAAATTCATCATATTCACAATGAGAGAAAAGCGACATTGATGAATTGATGACACAAATGCAAGACAACCTGATATTAAGCAGACGCCACCATCAGATTGATTAAACCTTGGTGTGCTTTAGAGTTTCCACCATAGGGACAATGTCAAATAAAAATACACAATGCTATTTAAATATAGAATTTATATCAAAAGACATAAGAGGCCATGGCAAATTCTTCAAACGAAATCTTGATTTGAAGAGTTAAAACAAAAACAGCTCTGGAGCTTTGAACTGAAGCCCCTCAGACAGTTTTACATTTGCAAACAAATGATGAAAAATACATTTGATTGTTTTTCTTAACAGTAGTCATGTCAGGAGTCATGTAAACAAGCAACACAAAATGTGAGGGACATCTACGTTGAAACCCTTTGGATGAAACATGCTACAGTGTCAGATATGTTGCTTATGGTGAATGATAATAATTGCGAGACTTATTTAATTTACACATGAGATAAGCTGCTGTAGGATAGAAGGTTAAGAATCTTTCTTACATTAGTGAGTGCATCTACAACCGGCGCCATCCATTTACAAAATATACAATCGGCTGTCCATCATACTGCTTGTATACACTGTCGCTGATTATGTTGATAACATATGGGAGAGTGAGCGAAGCACACGTGGATATCTAATTCAATAACACGTCTTCATAATGAAATTGATATTTTGAGAAAACATGCATCGAGCTCTATATACAATTCCATTGTACAGTGTAGAAGATGCTTCCACAAAGGGAGGTGGCAGGTGTACATGTGAGTGGGAAGCGGAGTGAGTTGTATACAGCAAGAGAGGGAGCCATAACGTAACAAATACAGGTGAGCTGGCAGATACAGTACGTACACAGATGCCAGTCGGTCTACCTCGAGGGCAAAAAAAGCGCAGAAGAGGGTCGCTGCAAAGTGGATGGCGGTGCGGTGACCAAGGAGCTCTGTCGATGGGAGTGGCTGGCTGGGAAGGCCTCTTCTCGGGTTCCTGGCTGGCGCAGGCATGGCAACAAAGGTTCTGCGCGTAAAGGTCTGGGAGGAGTCACCAGAAGAGTTTTAGGTCCCACTCGGCCGTTGGTGTCTTCAATATCCACTCTGAAACACATACATTACACCTTTTAATAACTAACCAACCAGAACAAATTTCCGTATGGTTTTAAGGACATGAACTGTGCAAGCTTGCAATACATGCAGCGTACCTGTGAGCCTACTAGCAGCCACACTCCTGGGTGCCCTGTGGCTGAGCGCGACGGGGGGAACGGAGCTGGCGCAGTGCAGCGTCCCCGTATTGGATGCCAGATCCCATCCTTTCTGGATCCAACTCCCCTGAGAAAAAAAAAAAAAAAAAAGAGTGAGAAACAAAGAGGAAATTAATGGCTCTTCCTGCTCCGCAGAACAAGAACTTGCAATAGTGCCCCTCAACGTCAAATCAAGATCACATTGGAATCATGAAATGATATAAAGTCATCACTTGTCGATTTGCCGTTCTCATCTACTTGTGAAGTTAGTAGCATGCCTATTCACTGAAAAATGCACCTATTTGTCTCCTTCCTTTGCCAAAATAGGCTTGTTTCTTTTGTCAACCTCTGTGGAAGGTGACACAACCCCCCAAAAAAAGATGTAAATAGAATCAGATGCAGTTGATATTTTGACTGATTGAGATGTTGGGGACTTGTAAGTGGGAAAAAAAACTATACATGGCGAATACATCATGTCTTGTGATGTCCTAAAAACCAGCAACTCCTGGCATTCAAAAATTCTCTATCTAATCTGAAAAACATACACAGGTAAGGTGTATTTCTCAAGTTGTTATGATTAGCTAATTTAGCTACCCTTTTTTTTTTCTAAGTACAAGCACTGTGAAAGTTATAAGAGAGGCAAACTATTTTGTGTGTATATAAGTTGGTTATTTTCCATTGTGGGAATTTAGCAAAACGGTTAGTGTACTGTAGACTACAGTGAACCCCCACATGTTCATTGTTTGGATTTTCTATCCTCTGTATGTGCTGAAAATCTCATCTGTTTGTTTTTGTGCTGGGCCAAAGCAAGAAAATTATTACTTTGGCGCCACCTGGTGGATAGAATTTTGCAAGTGTGCATATTTATTTGACAACATTTCAGTTTCAGTTTGTGCTAGCATGTTGAGGCTAATATGCTAGCTAATACTATTTGCTGAGCTTCATGAGAAGTGGCTTGTAGGGGTGTTAAAAAAAAATCGATTCGGCGATATATCGCGATACTACATCGCGCGATTCTCGAATCGATTCAATAATCGGCAGAATCGATTTTTTTTTTTTTTTTTTTTTTTTTTTTTTTTTTTTTTTTAGGATTCACACCTTGAGCATGGAAGAATGTTATATGAACGGCACATTAAGCCTTAATATTTTTATTTTAATGCTGTTCAAATGTGAAACAGATTGCAAAAAGTTTGTGTACAGTGGCTCACGGTTATAAGCCTCAAGTTTTAGATAAATATATTCATACAAATCTTACAGTGTACATGTACAAATTTACTGATAGTATTTTCTAAATTTGAATGGAAAAAAATCGCAACAATCGACTTATAAATTCGTATCGGGATTAATCGGTATCGAATCGTGACCATTCGTATCGGGATTAATCGGTATCGAATCGAATCGTGACCTGTGAATCGTGATACGAATCGAATCGTCAGGTACTAGGCAATTCACACCCCTAGTGGCTTGTGTTAAATACTTTAACTACTGAATACAATTGTACATGTAACGCGGGTTCATGGTTGTGTACATTGCAGATGCATGGAACTGGTGCATTGGGATTTTTTTTTTTAAGTTCTTTGTTACAATCTTGTGAAATCAATACACTATTACAAAACCCTTTTTTGGGGCAGGAGTTGGTCCATCTTCCCTTCACTTAGAAAAAAATAAATACATTTTACTTTCCACATTTGTATCGAAGTACATTGAAGTAAATTACTTCTACTTCTACCAGGGTCATTTCAGGGTCACTGTAGGGTACCTTTAGGGGTCATTCAGGGTCACAGAAGGGTAATTGGACTAACGTCAGTATTTGTGCTTGGAAATGAGAACGAGAGCACCTACCTGATTCAATCTTGTTGAGGATTTTCCGAGCACACTGCACAAAAGCTTCTTCCACGTTCTCTCCTGTCAGAGCGCTGGTCTCCAGGAACATCAGCTCTGAAACACACAGAATGTTTTCATGAATTTCCTACCAAATACAATACGAGCACACATGCAATAAAAAAAAAAGTTACTTCTGCCACATCATTATACCATTCTCCTGAGCAAAGCGCGACGCCTCCAGGAAGGTCACCTCTCGATCAGCATCCAAATCCTTCTTGTTTCCACAGAGGATGATGACGATGTTCTGACTGGCCAGCATTCGGGCATCACTCAGCCACGTGGTGAGAGCATTGTAGGTCTCACGACTGCAGTGGGGTTGCAGCATATGAACTCAGAGAGAGGCGGTAAAATGCTTTGCACTCTCGCAAGGGTGTGTGATGTCTTGGAATAAGATGAATTTAAATACCTGGTGATGTCATAGACCAGCAGGGCCCCTGCTGCTCCTCTGTAGTAACTTCTGGTCACTGACCTTCAACACACAATTAACATTTAGTCCCATCTCAATCGAGTGTCATTAAAACAAATGACAGTTAAATTAATATGTGCTGTCATAAGTTGTTACTACTGCAAACTTATTATAGTTTTTCCAAATCCTTATTGTGTTGGGACCCAAAGAGGATTGAGGATAAATTTACTGTCTCTGTCTCTTGTCAGTGATGAGAGCACTGTACTGTATGTTAGTAACTAAGAAAATGTCCTACCTGAACCTTTCTTGTCCAGCTGTGTCCCAAATCTGCAGTTTGACAATTTTGTTGACCACACTGATGATTTTGGAGCCAAACTCCACTCCGATGGTGTGATTTGATTCATCTTTAACTGGTGGGGGGGAGGGCAATAAAATACAGTGTGAATGTTTATCAAACCGTGAAAATAAACATGATACTGCTTATTCATTACGTACTGCTTTATCCAGTACTTTTAAACAATATCGTAATATTGTAATAGCAAAATGTGTCTGACTTACATCTCTTCTCTATAAACTGATGTAGCAAACATGATTTGCCGGTTCCAGCGTTCCCAATCACCAGGAATTTAAACAGGAAATCTATAGAGAGGGACATAAACATTTTATATTTTATGCTTGGTGTCCTTAAAATCTAGCAGAAGATGATTAATATCCTTAATAGCATAAAGAAATGAGAAAAATGCAACGCATGTGTTTGCGGTCATCACGTTTTCGTCAGTCAACCTCACAGCATATATTTATCGACAAACAACCTTTCACACAGACAATTTAGTTTGTAATTAACCACGCTTGCATGTTTTTGGAATGTTGGCACAAGTCACACAAGCATATGAATCATGCAAATTCCACACAGGCCTGAGCAGAGGCTCGAACTCAGAACCTCAGAACTGTGAGGCAGATGTGCTTTTGAAATCAGTAATAAATCTGGATAGAATAGAATTTTAGATACAATCATCAGTTTAAACACATTACTGGAGCACTGTAAACATCCAAGCGATTAAAAAAAAGCAGATCGTCAGGAGGAAATTTTCAAACAAATCAGATCCATACATGAAGTCTTCAGACTAAAGTGCATTACACTGTACGGACGCCTTATGTGACCTCTGTTGTCAATGGTATCTTATGGCCAGCATCCTTTTGCCAGCGGCTAGCTTAGCATGCCAGCTAATTATTTACGATGAGAAAAAGCCCCTTGGACACACCTGCTCCCTTTCCCATCTCTGAACTAAATGACGGCGTCGACTGTGGCTACTCCACAAAACGGACATCTTACCGTAAGACTCCGACATCGCCAGATTGGCGTGTTATGACAGTAACAGTGATTCTAGTAAGGATAGAGGTTGACAGATGGAGAGCTAAGCTAAGTGAAGGAAAACAGTCCCGTTGATGATTTCCGCAACTGAGTTTCTGCTCCAACTTCCTGTCCGTGTTTTTTTTTTTTCAAAATAAAAGCACATATTTGTTGCATTAATTTTTCTCTCTCTCTCTCTCTCTCTCTCTCTCTCTCTCTCTCTCTCTCTCTCTCTTCTCTCTCTTTCTATCTCTCTGTAAATTAAAATGCACTCCGTAATTATCCATCCATTCTCTTGACCGCTTATTCCTCACAAGGGTCGCGGGGGCTGCTGGCGCCTATCTCAGCTGGCTCTAGGCGGGGGACACCCTGGACTGGTTGCCAACCAATCGCAGGGCACACAGAGACGAACAACCATCCACACTCACACGCACACCTAGGGACAATTCGGAGCGCCCAATTAACCTGCCATGCATGTCTTTGGAATGTGGGAGGAGACCGGAGTACCCGGAGAAGACCCACGCGGGCACGGGGAGAACATGCAAACTCCACCCAGGAGGGTCCGAGCCTGGACTCGAACCGGAGACCTCAGAACTGGGAAGGGGACGTGCTAACCACTCGACTACCGTGCCGCCCCCTCCGTAATTATATTTAATAATAATTATTTATTCATCACATATGATAAGAATAAGAATCACATAATATAATATACATTATTATTATTATTAAATGTAATTTATTTATTAATTGTTTAGATGATTTATTGTAGCTTGTGAAGGAACAGTTTTGTAAAATCAACAATTTACTAAAGGATTGTCCAATTACTTATAATTCAATTAATTAAAAATAACATTAACATTCCCTTTTAAAATTAAATAATTGGTGGAATTATTATAATATAAATATATAAATAAAGAATACAATTAAACAATAACAATTTATTTTTAGTTCATTGTAAAAGTATGTAACTTTTAAGTACATTTGCATACATTTTCTCCAGGTCAGGTGGTGGCAGTATGGCGCGCCTCACATTCATGAACGGCCAGAAAACTACACGGAACGAAGACAAAAAGCAAAGTGGCTAGTTTTGCTAGCTTCAAGCTAGCCAGCAGCCAGCGCTAATTAATAAAACATGGCTACTGTGCTCACCCCGAGACCACCGTGCGACAGCAACCCCGCTACGCCAGGAGCACAGTCCCTAAAGGTAGTGGCGGTTCTGCTCAGAAAAGGCCAATTGAGAATATAATTGTTTCGGGAGCTCCGCGTCTCTCCATGTTAAGCTAACTGCTAATTAGCTCGCTGTAGACGAACATCATCTGCTAGTTGTTTGGTTTTCAACGTGACATATGCTGACAAATGTCCATCATTTCAGTTTAGTATGTCCGTTTTGACTTGCTTTTGACTTCTTCTTTTTCCCTAAACATGAGGTGATTAGACTGTTATCTAACTTATTCCTCAACAAACTGTGACCTTACTGTCATTGTTGTACATTGATACACACGTGTAACAATACAGACGTTATTAGTTACTGAAGTTAATTGTGCAATGCTTGGGATGTCCTGACTTATTTAGCAGTCTCTTCCGCTTAAAGCCAAAAGGAAGTCAAGTACTGTTAATACTCCTCCCATTATTAAATTTCAAACTAATTATTACACCATACTGTAAACTGACGTATGAGTCGTTTGTAAGAAAATATTTGCAGAATTAGTTGGGAATAACTAAAGACCATGCTTCATTTTGCCTCAAAATTGTCTTCTTCTTTAGGAGGACATAACAGAAGAGGAGTCCAATGATGGCAGCCAGCCCCCTAAAAGACGGAGAATGGGCTCAGGGGATAGTTCACGAAGCTGCGATACTTCCAGTCAGGACCTTGGGTGGGTTTGCTTGTAATCCTTGCAAAATTGTCTACCTTGTCTAAATATGGATATATTTTAAAAATGCTGCTTCTCCAGGCCAACGTATTTCCCAGCGGAGAACCTAACAGAGTACAAGTGGCCTGCAGATGACACGGGAGAGTATTATATGTTACAAGAGCAGGTCAGCGAGTATCTGGGAGTCACGTCCTTCAAGAGGAAATACCCTGGTATGAACTTGAATCTGTTTATGCTTTGGAAAAAAATGTTCTCGTGGGTAATTTCATTGAACATTGATTGAAATGAAAAGTAGACAGAGAAGAAGAAAACATGTTTGACAAGCTTTGCAGAGCAAAGTATAGCTTTGTCATCTTTTGTGTTTCAACTTCTCTCTAGATATGGAAAGGAGGGACCTATCACACAAAGAGAAGCTCTACCTGCGTGAACAGAATGTGATCACTGAGACACAGTGCACTCTGGGTAGGAAGCATCCCCGTCTAATATAGTCAGCCTGACTTTAGGATTTGTGTCAATGAATGACTGTGTGAGGCTGTTGTGATCTGTCTGTCTCCAGGTCTCACAGCTCTGCGGAGTGACGAAGTGATAGACCTGATGATAAAAGAGTATCCTGCCAAACATTCAGAGTACTCGGTCATACTTCAGGAGCGAGAGCGACAAAGGATAGCTAAAGAGTACTCTGTAAGTACATAAATCCAAATGAAAATTTCATGTCTCGCCACTTGTCGTTTTATTGTCATGCGTCTACTGTCGTGTTACAGCAAATGCAGCAGCAGAACCCTCAGAAGGTGGAAGCCAGCAAGGTTCCAGAGTACATTAAGAAGGCTGCCAAAAAGGCGGCCGAGTTCAACAGTAACTTCAACAGGGAGCGAATGGAAGAGAGGAGGGCCTATTTTGACCTCCAGACGCATGTAAGTCTACGTGTTCCAGATTTAGCATTGGCACAGTTCAAGATGACACACGATTGTTTGAGATCTGTTGTCACGCTTAAAAAAATATTGCTAATTGCTTCGTACGATTTCCCTGTTGTTGTTGTGTTTTTTTTTTTGCTTTTTTTTTTGCTTCTTTTTTTCATTTGGTTGTGTGTTTTGAATGTTTTTCTAATGAGTCTTGACTTAATTTTGTTCCTCCCAGGTTATCCAAGTGCCACAGGGCAGGTTCAAGGTGCTCGATCCAGAACTGACCAGGACGGGGCCCTACCCAGTTGCGCTAATACCAGGGCAGTTTCAAGACTACTACAAAAGGTACTTAAACTATAGAAACAAGAGGAAAACCTCAGCTAACTGTGTGGCAATTTTGATTTTGCTACAGCCTGTCCAAACGTAGGGTTGAATGTACTTTTCGGCGTTCAACATTTTCTCACAGTAAAGTCACATACCAGCATAATCTTAATATAAATTTTTCTGCTGGGCAATTTTTTTTTAACTGATTGTGACTCTTCTCACAAAAGAACAACATGGAGAAAAAACACAAATTCTTCCAAACATGCTGATAAACCTCCAGTATGTGTTTTTTATGAAAAATATGGGCTTGCCCCCCCCCCCCCCCCCCCCCCCCCCACACACACACACAAAATGCAAAAACAAAACAAAATAATACAGAATTGTGGAGGGGAAAAAAGCAAATAAGTGAATCTGTGGGTGTTCGGGGGTCCACTGTAGAGTGAACATATTTTCTACCCCCCACACTCCCCCTGTATTATGCCTAACAGGTACTCTCCCAATGAGCTGCGATACCTGCCTTTGAACACAGCTTTGTTTGAGCCTCCGCTGGATCCAGATCTGCCTGCGCTGGACTCGGAACCTGACTCAGATGACGCAGACGATGACAAGAAGAACAAGAACTCTTCTGTAAGTTAAGCCGTGCACAACAGGAATGTCACGATAGTGACAATATTGTGATATTGCAATATTAAATCTGACGCAAGATATCGTCGTCATCATGTCACAATGTTAAAAGCAGGACATCTGTTAAAAAAAACGTCAGGTTGATTTCCATTTGTGCAGCTCTAGCACCCTCTGGTGGCTATTTTTTAATGCAGTTTAATTTTCACAAGGCATGTTTTGGCCCTTATATGTTTAAAATCCACGCAAATGGTCAGATGAAGGCGTACGTGCCACGTAATATGCACTTTTAGTGCAATTTAATTTTCATTAGGGATATTTTGGCCCTTCTATTTTTAATATCTATGCTAATTGTCAGATGAAGGTGAACGTAATATGCTTGTGAACCGAGTCAATATGTGGAGGAACTCAATGTGTGCATGCATTAGCAAGTAAGTGCCTCAATATTAAGTATTATTAATGTACAAAGCACAATGATGCTGTTGTTGTTGTTGTTTTTTTAGTATGAGTTCATTTTTTTACAATATTGTGAGCTTTTTTTTGTATTGCCAACCGCCCCACATTATTGTGATAATTATTGTATCGTGGCCTTCATATCGTGATATCATATTGTGATGGTTGGATATTGTTACATCCCTATTTAGGCACACAACCAAATCCAATCAGTTGTGGACGAGTGAGGAGGAAGTGGGCACTATAAACTATGCCTAAGGCCGGGCTATGAGGCAAAATTATTGATTAAAATGAGGTTGTTGTATTTTTGGGGCAGGACAAGTTCTTTAAAAAAACAAAAAAAACATTAAGACAGTTTTTGAGAACCTTTAAGACTGTTTGGAGAACATTTAGGAAACGCTGCAAACTTGAACGAACCCTGACGTAAAATCAAAATTTTCATTGCCGCAAATGTTCGCCTCTCATGTCACTCTGTCTCTGCAGGACAGTTCTTCAGGCAACACATCAGACGGCGAAAGTCAGGAGGGAGGAGGCCACAAGTCCAAGGCCAAAGACAGGACGTCCACACCAGGAAAAGATGGCAGCCACCGCCACTCCCACAAAGCCACCCCCGGGTACAAGGTAGAGGACAAAACCACCTGAACTCTTCTCCAACAGCAGCAGCAGCACTTTTCAACCCCTCCTCCTCCTTTTTTTCTCCTACTACGACCACCTCCTTACTCCATCCATCCCAATATCCCCTCCCCTTAGCTTTCTTCACTTTGTTCTCCAGCTTCTACATTTTGTCTCAGCTGGAACCAGCACACACATTTGCCCACACATGCCCGCTGAGGCTCCTGTTGTCACTTTTTCTTTTTTAAGATTACTACATCCCTGTTTTTCTCCTGCAACCAGACTGTGAGCAATAATCAAGGAACTGTTTGTTTTGCATTGCACTTTTTTGAGTTTTTAACGGTTTGGACAAAATAATTTTTCCTTTTTTGAATGTCTTCAGTTTCTCGCCTCACTTCTGTTTAAAAAAAAAAAAAAAGAAAAAGAAAGAAAGATACTTGCAAGACAAGTAATATCTTTTGGCTCTACGTTTTCATTTTTGAAAAGGAACATGGATACAGATAACACATTCATTTTGTGGTTGCTTTTAAAAAGTAGTCAATTGTTAAAAGTAGAGCGTATTTTAACATGCATACCTGAAGTGTGTAACACACTTAAGTGTTTACTGTGTGCGTGTGTTGGTGTTAAAGATATGCTGTGTCTAAACATGTGACGTACTGTCGGTCTGTGGGTAAATATCAGAGAGCGCTGTATTACAACATAAGTGCATCAGTGAGGAGGATATGACATGCTGACCTTGTTCACACTGAGCTCAAAAGCCGGAAACCTAATCATCGGCTCTAAATCAGGGGCGGGGAACCGACCGTATGAAGCAAACGACAGCATTTGATCCGGCTCGCCATACGGTTACAAAAAATATATTAAACATCCAGAAAAAGTAGCCCGTAAACATCAAATCAACAATACAGCGGTGCTTTGAGATGCAAGTTTAGTTCATTGTGGGTACAGTATCAGATGGAGACGAACATATTGTTCACTGAGACATCTCAAGTCCTCTCTCAGATCATCGCCGCGGCACTAGTAGTAGTATTTCTATGCAGAGGATAAAGAATATATGACAGTGTATTGTTATATTGTCTGTCTAAGGTGCTGCTGCACAGTTTGTGTTCAATCAATTGCGTAAAGTATTAAAACACAGCAGCATAGATACTGTTTAGCGTTAGCATTAAGCTAGCATACTGAAAGGCTAAGCTATGTGCTGGTTTTAAATACACAAGCTGTAAGTGTTTGTTTGTTTTTATGTTCAGTGTCATGGGCGCACTGCTTAGGTGGCAGTGCCGGTAAGCAGCCATGCTCAAAAAGTAAATACAAATTAGGGCTGCACGATATTGGAAAAACATGCGATATGCGATATACTTGCTGAACATAGCGATATCGATATTATTGCGATATTTAACATGCACCTAAAGAAATTATATTTTTATTACCTAATGAAAGAAATTTTTTTTTCATGGGGCAAAATAAGCAACCTTCATGTCATCTTAGTTAATTAATTGTAATTATGTCTTGATAATTTTCAACTATTGAATGGCGGTGCACGTTTTAGTTAGCATCTGACTGGTCAAATTCATATAAAAAGCATAAAATTCCATAGAAAACTTATTGCGTGCCTTCGCGATATCCATATTGCAAGGGCCAATATCGCGATATCGATATTTTTTCGATATATTGTGCAGCCCTAATACAAATCACTTTTTGATTGGTTGCTACATGTCGTTATACTACTGATGCGCAACGTGTAGATTGAGGGGTGTGAAAACATACGTGATAAAAGGCAAAAGGCCCCCCTGGTTCTGCCGCCTCTGTTCAGTTTGACAGTAAACTTGAAATGGAAGTTGCAGTGCAAAGCTTGAAGGACCCCCCCCCCCCCCCCCCCCCCTTTTTTTTTTTTTTGAATGAGTTGAGTGACTGCCACCTTACGGTGCTCGTATATCAAGTCTGCACTCGCAAGTCAAATAAAAAAAAATTAGTCGAACTATGGCAAAAAAAACCTCGGAGCTTTTCGAGTCACTCGTATCTAAAGGCACCACTGTATATAATAATAATTACTTAATTGACCATTGCATCATACTTTCTCTGTCACATATTTAGGATTTTTTTTTTTTTTTTAAAGACTTTATAAAAACAAAATGGCCCCTAATGGAAAAAAGGTTCTCCACCCCTGGTCTTTAATATTACATACAGTGGAGCTCCGCAGGGATTGGGGGGAGGTTGCAGAATAGCGAAAATTTGCATATAATTGATTGATGGCCACCCTTGTGAGGAATAAGCGGTCAAGAAAATGGATGGATGGATGGATGATTGATGGCCATTAGATCTGAATTTGGAAAAAATATGTACAGTATATGGGGGTCCACTGTATTTAATGATTACTTTTAATATTATCTAATTAGCGAAAACCTTGTAAACCATTGTACGTCCAGTCTGGCTTTGCAGTGTGGACATGGTTTCCTTTCCTAGTGTGTTACAATAAGACATTACAGTATGTTCATGAGTCATGTTTTTGCACGTTTTTCTTAGTTGATGTGACATGCAGCTAAAATTGATTTGTGTCCATGTACTATTTTTAAATGAGTGCATAGGGACCTAGAGTAATGCTAAATATTTATTTATTAAGTCTTCAAAAAGTAATACTTTTGTAACTATAAAGTAAGGTGCACCTCCATGAGTTACGTATATAAACGACACATTTATATAGTTATTATTGATTTAAAAATATTTCCAGATTTTGTATATCACATTGAGTGTTGCAGGGTGGTTTAACACTTCTTCAACTCTAATCTGCCTCCAGTCAACATTACAGTTTATGCAATGTTTTTTGGTCAAGTGTTTTGAATAATGTGATATTTTCACAATGCAGCTGATCAATAAAAAGTTATGATACAAGGCTGATTTTAAATGGATTGTACTTGCATTCCAGGTGGGATTAATGGTTCTTCTCATTCTAGTGCCTTAAATCATAAAATGAAAATGAATAATGTCATAAATCGGTAAATCTACGTAGTTTTTCTCAAGTTGCAGTCACATTAAAACGCTATACTGTCG
The DNA here is from genome assembly GCF_051991245.1 of Festucalex cinctus. Taxonomy (NCBI): domain Eukaryota; kingdom Metazoa; phylum Chordata; class Actinopteri; order Syngnathiformes; family Syngnathidae; genus Festucalex; species Festucalex cinctus. The sequence goes on from NC_135414.1 coordinate 26,422,315, forward strand.
AGTATGTTGACGATATTTTCCTGTTTAAAGAAAAACAAAACAAAAACCCCTCAAAACTTTGATTATGTCCAACATGGAAAAGATGACGAGAAAATTGATCTTTCGATACGATGTGTGCTTTAAATGTACTTGCATATATTGTTGTCATTTTCTGAACATCTGGCATTGATCCAAGTGTGTAGAGAACATGACTTTTGGCGAATGCTGTGCTGACTGGTGTTTATAGCGTTGTTCTGCCTTGCAGCCTAAGGTCATTCCCAATGCTATATGTGGCATTTGCCAGAAGGGTAAGGAGGCCAACAAGAGAGGAAAACCTGAGGCACTCATTCACTGCTCCCAGTGTGATAACAGTGGTAAGTACGCACACACATGCACTTCTGGCAAAGGACTCTTCTCCTTTTACATATTGACATTTTTCTTGTAATTTTTTTTTTTTTTTTTTTTTTTTTTTTTTTTTTTTAGGTTTTTAGAAGCTGTCCAGTGAGATACATTTCTTAGAACTTACAAATTTGTAACTTCTTTTTCATGCTGTTATTCATCTTTTAATGTTCTTGTTTAGAGATTATCGGTGCTGACAGTTGGCATTTTTGCGAACCGTTACAAAACCTGACGAAAACTCCAAATTAGCTGCAGTCGCATGCATTTGTCACTCAGTGAGATACAGGGAACTTTTCATTTATTTATTTGTTTAAATTTCCACTTAACTTTATAAAAGATTATGCAGACACTGGGAAATCCCTACAATTATACAATTGTATTTTGTTAAAATTAAGAAATTATGTTTTATTTAAAATTATGTAGCTTTATGTACAGTAGAAAACTTTAGGTAGCCTTTCCCTTGATTAGTAGGGATGTAACGATATCCAAACATCACAATACGATATCACGATATGAAGCTCACGTTACGAGAATTATCACAATGTTGTGGGGAGGTTGGCAATATTTAAAAAAGGTCATAATAGTGTAACAAAAAAAAAACTATAGCACAATATTGTGGTTTTGTACATAACGGCAATGTATATAAACCACCGACAATCTCTAATAACAATATTGAGGCGCTTACTTGTTAACGCACGCACACATTGAGTTCCTCCATATATTGACTTGCTTCACAAGCATATTACGTTCACCTTCCTCTGACAATTAGCATAGATATTAAACATATTAGGGCCAAAATATCCCTAATGAAAATTAAATTGCACTAAAAAAAAAAAAAAAAACTAGCCACCAGAGGGTGCTACAACTGCAAAAATTGAAATAAACCTGACTTTTATTGTAACAGATGTGTTGCTTTTAAATGTTGTGAACATGACGATGATATTGTGGCAGTTTTAATATCACGATATCACTCTTATCGTTACATCCCAATTGATTAGTTTTTAATTTAGTTTAACACATGGTGATGACCCGGGAAGCTCCCTGCGTTTTTTTGTTTGTTTTGTTTTGTTTTTTTTGTTTTGTTTTTTTTTGTTTTGTTTTTAAACTATTTTTTAAACAAAGCTCTCTATTGTTTATATATTTAAAATCAAAAGAAAAACCTTCAAAGTGTTTAACATTTGAAATGTTGCTTTAATAAACACGCTTTGTGGCATTTTACCAAAGTTAATAAAATTTTGATGCTAACATTTTCTCTTTCCCTGTAAATGAATATCGACTTGAGACATCAGTTATCGGCCTCCTTGACTACTAATAATCAGAAGTCTTATCACAATTCTTGTACAACTATTTGAGAAATCTGCTAATGTCGCTACATGCAGGCCACCCTTCCTGCCTGGACATGAGCGCGGCACTGGTGCGAGTGATCCAGACATACCGCTGGCAGTGCATGGAGTGCAAGACGTGCACCGTGTGCCAGCAGCCCCACCATGAGGACGAGATGATGTTCTGCGACAAGTGTGACCGAGGCTTCCACACCTTCTGCGTCGGGATGGGCTCCATCCCCACAGGTCTCTTTATCTTTCACGTTGCTGTTTATTTGCCTTTCCGTAGCTTTGAGTCAATTGTTTGTTTTTCCCTGATGTTTCAGGTCTTTGGCTGTGTGAGGTATGTGACAAAGATTTCAGAACACCCAAGAAGAAAGGGGGAACGAAAACACTGAAAAATGCCAAGTCAGCACAGAAATGACTTCATTAAATACCATAGAAGACCAGTTTTGGACCAGTTTTTGGTTCCAGCAACAACTTAGTAGCAACTCCATCTGACTATTGATGGTAGTGTCATTTTTTTTTTTTTTTAACCGTTTATCTTTCCGGACCAAAACAAAGCTGTTTTAGATGAACAAATGGTGCTTTTATTGATCTACAAGTCATAAACTAAAGGTCAGCTTCATAAATTTCAAAACGTTTTATTTTGATGTGCTCTTTTATTTAAAAGTGTCTTGAATTCTGTCATGGTGCTAATAGTCTTGAAATGTAGTCTGTAGTTTTTGTCCTGTTTATTCAAAAATGTGTCTTTGGTACAATTTTTCACTATATACCTCCTTTTTGATGATGCCTCTGACTGCACCAAGCCTGTCAATCAAAGCGACAATAAATCTGCTCGTATTTTTACATTTGACTTAAAAATGAAAATGTATTTTTCTACTTTTCTTTAAAAAAAAAAAAAGTACTGTAGTGATAAATGATTTGTTGATGTCATACTCACTGAATGATGTGTTGTTGTTTTTAAATAAACTTGTGTATATAACAAATATGTCATTCATCCTTTTTTGTAGATTGAGATGTGTAAAAGATATGTATCCAGGATTCGTTGTTGGTCAGGTAGATTTAGATTAGTAGGAGACGGAGGAAATGTTCTTATTCACTTGTGCAGTCCATCTATCCATTTGCAAGAGAGAAGTCCACACTAGTTTGGGCGATATAGAATGCAACCAACCAAAGCTATGCTGAGTTGAATTATGGTTTGTGTGAATGCATGTGGCATGTCATTTTCACTGTTATACTGAATGTGTGTCTGTCACCAAGACGAAACATTTAATTTTAGTTAAAGTAAATAAAATGATTTTTTTTTAAATAATATATTATGGGTGGACACGGCACGAAAGTAAGTTCTTTTTGTAAACGGATAACTAAAATTCGCCATGTCATGTCATTGTGCAGCCAAAGAGGGCGCTCGTGTACTTCGACCAACTTGAATCCATCCCTCAAAGAAGAAGCTGCCATATTGCAGTGATACAGCGACTTTAGGAGGTTGCCGATAAAAGGTTTGTTTTGTCTCTGTATTAAAAAGAAAAAAAAGATGCTTTCATTTCAAGATTTTAGAGACCCGGGAAAGATGAAGGACTATCATTACACGGGTCCAGTGGAGCACCGGTGGTCACCGTACACGTTCAACGGCGGGTAAGTTTACTTTTCACCTGCTTACTCGATCGTTAGCATGTTAGCTCACATACATCCAAAGTGAATGACCAGCTAACGTTTTCTTCTGACGAACAATTAAATTATGATACATGCATGTGACTACAACTTTTTATTGTTTTGCTGCAGACACCACAGGGCCAGTATAGGTTTTAATATGTCAAACCTTTGTACAACAATTGTTTCACTTTCGAATTACACAGCTTCGGTTAGCATGATATTACACTACACGTACTTACTTCGTAAGTCACAAAAAGACTTGGGGGGGGAAAAAACTATATGAACATCTCTAATATATTTGTTTTCAGGACTGTACTAGCACTGGCTGGGGAAGACTTCGCCATCGTAGCTTCAGACACCAGGCTGAGTGAGGGCTACGCAATCCACAGCAGAGAGTCTCCAAAATGTTACAAATTGTAAGTTTCTCTTCTACTGTACTGTCGATAACGGACCACAAAACAATCTATTTTAGCTATCTTCACCGGGCAATGTATTTAAATGATCCCCCTGTCAATTCTAGGACAGACACAACTGTAATTGGCTGCAGTGGTTTCCATGGTGACTGTCTGACACTGACGAAAATCATTGATGCTAGACTCAAGGTGGGGGAAACTTGTATTTTGGCTGCATATATGATATCTTGTAGAACTCTATAAAAGTGATGGACTTCCTTTTCCTCTCAGATGTACAAACACTCAAACAATAAGACCATGACGTGTGGAGCCATCGCTGCCATGTTGTCCACCATCTTGTACGGCAGGAGGTTCTTCCCTTACTACGTTTACAATATCATTGGCGGTCTTGATGACGAGGGTATGTGCTGGACTAACACGACACGTTTGTGATTATACTTGCTTTACGCCTCTTCAATTGGAAAGTGTGCAGAATTTTGAGCGTTCTCTTGATACACTGATGATAACAATTGTAATGTGTACATTAGGCAAGGGTGCCGTCTACAGCTTTGACCCAGTGGGATCTTACCAGAGGAACAGCTACATGGCTGGGGGATCAGCCAGTGCCATGTTGCAACCACTACTCGACAACCAGGTACACACCATGATTTTTACTCTCAAATTGGACTAAAAGGATTATTCGGATTAACCCGAAGAATTTTCCTTTCACTCAATAGTTGACAGCCAGCCATTAACCTGAGATTCCAACAGTTAAAACTATCAATTATAATAAACATTTGAGAGTTGTCACACTTATTGTCAAGCGTAGCATTGCTGTGTTGGACTGACCCTCCCACGCCTTCTTCCCAGATCGGTTTCAAGAACATGGAAGGTGTAACACGCATTCCTCTGAGCCTCGAGAAGTCAGTTCAGCTGGTCAAAGATGTTTTCATCTCAGCCGCAGAAAGAGATGTTTACACCGGGGATGCCCTTCAGATCTGCATCATCACTAAAGATGGAATCACAGAGGAGACCATCGCGCTGAGGAAGGACTAAAGAAGATGTTGGTTGTTTGTTCCTTCTTCGTCTTCTTTCCTCCACTCGCGCTTCTTTTCACATTCACTTCTGCTCATTTTGGTTGCTTGATGGCAGATTGTATCAGACGGGAGTGTTACTCCAAACATTAAGGAACTTTTTCTTTTTTTTTTTTTTTTTAAACCAGGAAACCCATATTCCATATTTGATACCTTGTAATTATCAGATTTTTTTTTTTTCAAAATTAATTTGTCCCTTCACAACACTCCTGTAATTACAAATCAGCCCTGAAAAGTTGCCGTTATGAAAAGCAGCATACTCTGCTGTTCTTTTTACATTCTTAATAAAGGTAAATTGGGGAAAAATGCTTTTTGTTTTGTTGCTGAGTTACCCATAACTTAATTCACTATCATGTAAAAAGAAAGAAATGCTGATTCCAAGGGTTCAAATTCAATTGAATTTAACAATGCTAGCCTAGCTCCCATTAAAATTACCGATGTTAAGAAATCACACATTTTCAGACAATTTCAGAAAATTTATTGCTCAGCCAATTTGAGTTTACGGTTACTGTAAATTGCTAATATAGAACATTAGATTAAAACAAATATGAGAAAAAACGGTCATGCTAAACTGTAATTTTTGTTTTACTCTTAAAGTGCAGAGCCCAAGTAGTCTTATTACATTCGTCTATTCAGATATTAGAGTAGCCAACAATTCCACGAAGATTGAAATACTGTAGCTAATGCTTGCTGTTGTGAAAGTTTGTTAGGCTTCGTGTAGCATAAATGAATGATATACATGTATTTTACTTTTTATCGACAAACACCAGCCATAAACAAATTTTTATTAGATTCAGCTTCAACCCAACATGTCAAAACATTGTCGCTAACCTGTTATGCTGTAAGGCTTAAGTCTGGCAATGTGCTGCAGCCTTATTTTTAAGAACACACTCCCAATCACCAAAAAAAAAAAAGACCAGTTGTTCTGTTTACCAGTGTTTCACAACTTTACTAAGTCAAGGCACATATTTTACATTTTTGAAAATCAATATGTCAAGTATGGTGTGTGTGTATATACAATGCACTTAAAAATATGTCAATTTCATCTCAATTTACCCAGTTTATTTGGTGGCGTGGAAGAGCATTTTAATAGCTCTCCCGGTCACGCTATGTCATTGGCATAGATAGATGAACATAGGTTTTCAACGGCGCACCTGCACACTAATATACAGTTGCTGCAAATCACTCCTCTAAACCAAACTTGGTTTCCTTGATGCACTCTCACTTCCTCTGCGCCAGGCTTCTCACGCCTGGTCCTCGAGAGCCGGAGTCCTGCAGATTTGAGATGTTTCCGTCCAACACAGCAGCGTTGGAGTTGGGAAATATCTCAAACCCGCAGAACCAAAATGTGGGACGACAGACTCCTGTGGTATTCGCCCATGAGGACCATGGCAGCACCTCTCATAACCTGAACAGTGTCCTCTGAGGGAATCACACTAACCCACCATTATGTTTTAGGGTCAAACGATGCTAGTTGTTGCTGAACGGGGCTTTTACTGTATAGACTCAGACACAAGGCTCACACAGTGACTTGTGCAGTACAGCCATTAGAGTGGTCCTCGCTCTTCGTTCTCGCACCAGCGCGTTTCTCTTCTGCTTCTCCAGGCTCCACAGTCTGGCTGCAGCCGCACTGAACTTGGCCTTTAGGGCAGCGGGAGAATTGGGCAATGAATAGTTGTGGTCCTGGTGAAAGACATTTAAAACGCCCAGTCATCACAATGCATTATTGAGACCCAGCCCAAAAGCCTCCCCGAATCCTCCCACTTTTTTTTTTTTTTAGGCCTATCAAGTACAAATACTCACAAGTGCAATATTAAATCGAGGTTTCTTTTTGGGGACTTTCTGAGGGATGGGTAACGGTAAACTCTCCTTAGCTTTGATGGAGGTTTTTGTGGTTCTTATGGTCCTTCTTTCTTCTGGCTAAAGAGAAAAGAAATACTGATTTAAGTGGCTCTTGATTGATCCACCATTATAGTTTTCCAGCCTCACCAAACTCAAACTCAATAAACTCAATACAAATAGGGTAGTTGCATCCATGTAAACATACCGGTATTTGTCGAGGACGATCCGGGAAGTTAAACAATGATGGAATGACACCTGTTCTAATCCTGCAAATCTGCCCGGTTCTGTCAAAGTCACAACTTCTAAAATGTTGACTGCAGAGCACAGATTCGTCATTGGCAATATAATCCTTCCTCCTCATAGCTTTTTCCCAGTGTCTCCTCATCTCATCGTCTCTGGGAAACCTATATAGAAAGTAGACAGAAAAATAAAGCCGTTAGACAAAAACATTTTTAAAGAGAAACCATGCTAATTCATAAAAAGAAACTATTGAGCCAATACGCTGGAAACTAAAGGGAATTTTGTTCTGCTTGACTTTTCTTTTCACAAAAAGTTTCTATACTCTGTTTTTACTCAAACATCAGTGTTTTTGGTGAAACCAACCCATGTTCTATTGGTGACTAAAATAGTGATTCTCAACTGATAGGCATTCTGGGTGGGCCGTGGACAGATAGTTAAAAAAAAAAATGATATGATGTATTCTAATTTGGATTTTTTTTTTTCTGCTACAGCACAGCGACGGACCAAGTTCCCACATGGAACATAATTAGGTAAACAACAGGAAGTGTAGCTGTGTCGCACTTTAGCCAACTAACAAATACAGTGCAGCTCGGAACAGCATTTTAGCAGTCAACCTCCTAGTTCGCGTTTTTCTAGTGTCCGTCAGGCATCGATCAGACCACATGCCTCAACGCGAAATTCTAAAAATCAGGCTATCCGCCACAACGATCGTTGACGTCTCTACATTAACACGCCGCCATTGCGCTGCGGGGGCCAATTTCAAAATAAAGGCGAAACAAATAAATAATACAAAATTAATTTCCCGTCATCAAGCAACCAGTTATTAAAGCTTACTGAATGCTCTCAATAAGATTTAATAATGAAACAAGAGCCAAAAAAGTGTCTTTAGTTCTTACTTATGAAAGGTTATTCCCTGTTTCTTTGATTCGGTAGTGCGGCGTTGTGTGCAACCGATTGCAGCACAATGTGCAGGCATCCTTGTTGATTATTGTTTTGTGCCTTTTTCTTTTAATTTTAGCGTTGCCCCTACTAGCTTAGCCAGGCCGTAAGCACGAAGCTCAAACGAAAAAGGACGCGTCGCGTCTTCCCTGCTTACTGGCATATGGCAGAATGCGGCCGCCAAGCTGTTCCTTTGCGACAGTGTCGTGAATCGAAAAGGTTGTGTTTGGGGTTGGTTGGAAATTTGACCGGCCGTCCTCTAGTCTCGACTCAGTTCGCAGCTCATCGCCCTTCAACAAAAGTTTCATCATCTCTCGGTCATCAAAGACCATAAGCCAAGTGTGAAATCATGGCTGGGACGATTGCACGCAAAGCTATAGACCACCTGAAGAGCAAAGAATTCAGGGACTATTTGATGAGGTATGTATCAAAAGCTTCTATGAGCAGATGTGCTAAATGTAGCCACCTAGCTATTTATGTGTGTATGTTGCTCACAAGTGACAGCCAGTCGCCAATCTTTAACTCACAGTTGTCTTTTTCATAAAGTAAGTGTTGGCGACTGTTGGAATGCTATTTCCCCCTTTTTTTTGTATTTCTTTTTTTAAATTTTTTTTTACTTCGAAAGACCAACACGTCTTGGGTTTCCAACTACGCGGTGTCGCCCATCCTGTTTGAAATTGTAGGACAGCACAATCTGGAAAACTAGTATTACAATATTTAATCAAAAGTAAATAAAAACACGAGATACTTTACGTTTTGTTTACATTTTGTCAAAGACTGGTGCTCTACTTACATTATTTGAATGCGTTCCCACATGTGCGTGAATATTTAATTCTATTTTTAAATGGGAAATTAACATTTTTGTTAGAATCCCTCAAGGTGAAATTCACCTCACGCTCTGCTGTCTATGTGTTGCACACAACACAGAGCACCTGATCTTATTCAACACAAGCAAACACTGCATCTCTTGGGCCAACAATGCTAGCAAAATAGAAAAACGCCATATAGACACGCTAACAAAACGATCTTAAATGTCCCAATGTTATAATAACCATGTAAGCAAAATGTATTTGAACAAAAATAATGTTTTATGGATGCTGGAATGGATTACCAGTTTCATTTTTTGTATGTAGTGGGACTCAAACCGTGACCCTCCAGTTCCAAAGTCCAAGTTCTTGCAGATCTCGATGACTGTTTGACATTTCTTTGCTCACCGTTATTCAAATGTAGACAAGACTGCAGTTTTATGGCTTTGAAATATAAAAAACATTGGACACGCAGACCTTTACATAGGTGGAATTCAAACGCCCTACAACCAGACGTATGGACAACTTGAATTAGATAACCAAGTAGTCCCACATGAAATTTGCACCGTTTCAGCGGCTTCTCATTGTATGTGCTCAAACACGTCAACATACGGCACATACCGGTGTGCAACCTTGTCTGACTTGTTTTTTTTTCTTTGCTTTTTTTCCCTTTTACATGTATCCCTGAATATTGAAAAACATTCACCAGCACGGTAAGTCTTATTTGTGTTTCTCAGACTGTCCATATGAATATTGTTTTCCCAGAATCTGTTTATTGTATGAGCATATTGGATGTAATTTTATAGTTGAATGTGTTTTTTTTATATTAGTTTTATGTATTTTAACAGCAGTAGAGTACTAATCAATTACAGTATTATTAAAATTGTTTGTGTTCTGCTTTTTAATCACTCAAGTGCTTATTATTATTATTATTATTATTATTATTATTATTATTATTATTATTGTTATTATTATTATTTACGTGTGTGTGTGTGTGCTTACAGCATTTCTGGGGTCCAGTAGCAAACTGGGGTCTCCCTATCGCCGCCTTCAGTGACATGAAAAAGAGCCCCGAGATCATCAGTGGCAGAATGACGTTCGGTGAGACACCTGCATCCACTTGTACAGTATATCCCCTAGCTAGGCTGCATGACCTACTTTGTTATAGCTTGCAGTGGAGCCTCTAAGGTAGACCTCAATTTAGTAACCGTACTAGCAACATTTTGATATCCTTTAATATCTCAAAATGTCATGTCTGTCTGGCCAGTCCAACAACAATAATAATTTTTAGAAAACACAAATCTTTCCAAGATGATGTTAAGTGATATATTTAATATAATTATGACCTTAGTACGGCATTAGTGAGTTCCAACTTCTGTACAGTACAATTTGAAAGAAAAAAAAAATGATTTTTTTTTTTTTATTCTATTATTGCCTGCTGCATACTTTGTGTGTCACTTTAATGAATTAAATAACGCTGTAATCAAAACATTTTTTTTGTGCTTGTGTGCCTCCTCCTCTTCTCAGCTCTGTGTTGTTACTCGGTGCTCTTCATGCGTTTCGCCTACAAGGTGCAACCACGCAACTGGCTGCTGTTTGCCTGCCATATGACCAACGAGTCTGCACAGCTGATTCAGGGTGGTCGCCTCATCAAGTACAAGTAAGCACATTTTTGTTCTTAAGCAGCCTTTTTGACGTGCACAAAATATTTGGAAAATCTTTAGGAATTGTGCTTCTGTTAGGACAGCCACACTAATTAACATTAAATCAGTACCTGCTGCTGCTCTTTTGTAAATTGATCATTGTTACATATGTAAAGAAATATTTTCTCCGTTTTTGTGTTGATCCAGTTTGGAGAAGAAGACGAAGTGACAAAGTGAAGTGTTCCCTGTCCCACCTCACTGATGAAAGAAGCTACACAAACATGTTTGTGCACTTACCTAATCACAGAAGCCGCAGCTGTGTGTCTCCTGCCCCTCTTTTAATAATGATTGATCACCCACATGAAGTTATAGCCACATTTTACAACACAAAACTGATTTCCTTTATGAATTTGGTGCTTGAATTTACATTTGAATCACTGGCCGTGAGTGAATGTATAATCCACTTAGATCCGACTGTTCCAGTGTAACATGATTTTTAATCATTTATCCCATTGTAGGTGTATTTGACATGTTATATTGCGCTTTCACCATCACAGTTTCCCTGGAAATGAAGCTAAAATTTGAAATTGGGTGACTTTAGGACCATGACAGAGTGAAGACAAAGCAATAAAGACTGTTACTGAAATGAAATGAAATGAAATGAAATGAAATGAAAATATGTGGTTGAATGTGGTAAAATGGTGATGCTGCCTGGATGTGTTAGTTCAACCAGCAAATATCAAGATTTTAGTCCCGGGTCTGTTTCTGCTGACCAAATGTATACTGTAGGCCTACTGCGTGGTACTTTGCGTGTCATTCTAATTTATTGTATAACCAAAACAAAATGTCCCTCGTTCATGGTCTGATTCTTTTGAGTTTGTAAAAATAAACAGGCTAAAACCAACTTGACATTACTTTTGTTGTTTATTTGCATTTTAGTTGATTTTTAGTTTGCTATATGTATTTAATTTACTGCCGAATATTCCTAATGTTTTTGAGAGTAGTGCATTTCATTTTTCATTCGAAAAACATCACCGCTCACAAACCAGTATGTCGCAAAAGGTATTAAAATAAATTCAATTTGCTCACAAAACTTACGTAATTTGGAAACGAAATTTGGAACTACAGTACATGATAAACAATATTACTATGAATTTTGATACTTTGTGGAACTGAAATTAATGAGTGTTCCATATATTAAAAAGAAAGTGAAAAAGGAAAATTACGTACAAAAGGTTGCGTAACTAATTTCCTATATCCGCCAGTAGGTGTCAGTACTGTCGCTTTCAGACAGATCACTTCAAAACAAGAAACCCAACATGGCGTCCCTCAGCAGCGACGAGTGGATAGCAATTTGCGACAAATTTACCAACGCCCAAAACTTGACTGAAGTCAAATCCCGAAACGACCCAGAAAATGACCCTTATCGCTCCAAGTACAAAGCCAGAGACCTCCTCCGGGAGATACACTGCTCGCTGAAGAGTTTCGAGGCCGGCGACGGGGAGGAAGACGGCGGGGCACAGGGCGGCAACCAAAGGCCGACCGAGCAGCCGGTTGACGGTCAGTTGGAGGAATTGTTCGAGCGGGGCGTCGGTGGTGATTCGCCCACCGGACAAAGGACCGCGAGGCTCGCGGCGGTGGAATATTACCTGGGCGTGAACCATGTGGATACGGAGGAGCTGTCGGCCGGACAAGAGCACCTAATAAACTGCATGAAACTGCTGGAGAGATGCAGAGTGTCTACCGAAAATGTGTCGTTATTCATCCATGTCCGGGTAAATAGCTCGCCTGGGAAGATGCCAGTTATACGCCGTTTCTGATGACCAACAAGTTATTTGTTCCATTAAATCAATGTCTGTTTCTTTACCCAATCGGATTTCAATTGGCCACAGTATGTTTTATGTTAAACGTTCTGTTATCCTGAATCATTATTGAGTTAGATGATTTGAATAAAAAGTGTGAACCACTCATTTCTGTTCCTGTCTTTGTTTATGTGATCCCAGAACCAGCTGGGTATTCTCTGGGCAGGTCGGGAGGAGGTTGACACGGCACAGGGATACCTGGAAACGGCCGAGGCCATCTACCTGCGTTACATGAAGGAGGTAAGGTTGTTTGTGGTTCAGCCACCACTGCAATTCAAATAATAATAAAATAAAAAATATTTACAGGATGGAAGTCCTCCAACTGATTTGGTGGAGTATTTCACTACCAACGAGAAGCTGCTGACACATCAGGAAAAAAACAAAAAGTAGGTCTTTATTCATAGCACGGCTGTTTTGATTTGCGCCCGTTTTGGTTTATTATTATTCTTTTCTTCTTTTATCAGGTTTGAGTTGGCATATACACACACTATGTATTACCTTGCTCAAGTCTATCAAAACCTTGGTGAGTCAAATTCATCTCTCTCGCTCTTTTTTCTTTTTTTTCTTGTTTTTCCTTTTTGTGTTTTTTCTTGTTTTTCATTTTTTCTTTCTTTTTCTTCTTTTTTGTTCTTTCGTTTTTTTCTTTTCCATTTTTTCCCTTTTTCTTTTTTGTTCTTTTTTCCTTTTTCTCTTTTCTTTCTTTCTTTCTTTCTTTCTTTCTTTCTTTCTTTCTTTCTTTCTTTCTTTCTTTCTTTCAATATCTCAACATTTTTAATCCATTACTCTATTTTTTTTATATTCATTGCAATGCTGCATGTTTCAAAAACTGACAGTCATCATATGTATCAGAATGTCTTTTAAGATGACATTGTTTTGTGGAAAGTAACAACATAAGTGTCTTTCCAGGTCAAACAGAGCGAGCGGCCACCTACTGCCACAGCACCCTGCAGAGACAGCTGCAGTTAGGACAGTTCAGTCCAATCGAGTGGGCTCTCAACGCCGCCACGCTTTCACAGTATTACATCACAAAGGTGAGAGTGGTTGTATCAAGCTCATAATTGCTTGTTTTATTTTGTGCCACGTGTTACGCAATCTGTAGTGCACGCGTAGTTGTGGGCTTGTCGACGCGAGTCACAAGGTTTATGTGTGGTATATCCTCAGGGGCAATACATGGAGGGGAGACACTGCCTCTCAGCAGCCACCGTCGTAGCTGGTTTAGCGGGAGACGTTCCCTCTGAGGCTGCCGCGCAAGAGAGTGAGTGTTTTCTGTTGATGATTTTGTCCAAAATGTTCTCATCTCTTTCCTCAGGTCAGAGCATATTAGCAGCACACAAAGCTGTTTTGTACTGAAGGGAGATGGTCAAGTGGGGCGGCGTTGTAGAATTTATTCAATATCTTTGTCGATAATTCAGCTGTGCAAGTACACTCTTTGTCGACCCTCGTAAGATAACTGAGCGGCTGTGGAACACTAGTGGAGCAATCGTGTATTAGTTCGAATGTGTTTTGCATTCTTGCTAGATTTGAATAGGGCTGGGTATTGATTCAGATTTCCAAAATTGATTCAATTGACATTGATTTTCGATTGAGTTAAAGATTTCATGCAGTACCAATTTTACTTTTATATGGAAGACATTCACAGAAGTGCTGCAAAATAGTAGAAACTTTTTTCTCTTACTTGGTGCATTAGTACAAATATGAATGTTTACATTTATAATTGAATCCAATGCAGTTACATTAATCATTTATCATGTATGTTTTATTGAACATGACCAGTTCAATGTGCCCCGTGATTGGCTGGCAACCAGTTTAGGGTGTACCCCGCCTACTGCCCTTAGCCAGCTGGGATAGGCTCCCCCCCCCCACGACCCTTGTGAGGAGCAAGCGGTTTAGAAAATGGATGGATGGATGACCTGATCAAAACCATAGATAATCATTGAAATTAATTACAACCACTGTGCTATGTAAATAAAGTGGCAAAAGCACTCTGGCAAATCACACATTTACATTCCTGAGGTTCCAATGGTTAATAAATAAACAAAAACAAATTGACCTGTATTATAAGAGACACGGCCATAGTACATAATTATGCATCCACATTTTGTGTTCTGTCCAATTCTTAACTTACTTCTTTTGGGGCATATTTGACACATTACGGTAATTTACAGAGGGGAAAAAGCTGTATTAAAAGTATCGATTCATGGTTTTATGAATCGATATTGGGCTATGAAAAGGAATATCGATATCGATTTAGACTCAGCCTTAAATTTGAATGTAGCCTCACGTCACTTTAAATTAATTATACATACAATTACAAATAATCATTAATAAATGTCATTTAAAAAACCTTTTCACACGTTTTTTTTAATTTATTTATTTTTTTATGTCGTCTGAATCACATGGCCCATCTGGCCGTTTTGAGTCAATGATTGGAACAAACCTAATGATCAAGATGTTTCATTGTTTTTGTTTGAAATATAAACACACGGATCTAAAATTCCCTTCCCATTCTTCCAGGCGAGATAGAGAGCGAGCGTCGGGATCAGCTGAGACAGAAGCGAGCCGAGATAGCAAGATGCTGGATCAAGTACTGCCGCATCCTCCTCGAGGACGCCAAGAAAGCGCTGGAGGTGCCGTCTCGCCGTTTCACAACTGCAGGGACACGCTGCCGTCGTGCAAACTTAATTCTGCGCGTCCATGTGAGCAGAACGACATAGGCGAACTGGATAGCGATCTTCAGGATGAGTTGAAGAGGAGGAGGAGGCTCGAGGTGGAGGAGGAAGAAAAGGGCAGGAAGAGCGCCCTACTGTTTGGCTCTGAGGACACGTTTGACTCGATCGCAAGCTTGGAGGAGAAGGTCAGCGGATTAGTTCAATTCAACACGATGAGAATGTTGTCACTGAAAATGATCACATTTGTCCCATGTGGGATTTCCAGGTGAGCTGCTTGCTCCCGCTGGACTTTGCAGAGGCCAGGAATGTATTTCTGGTGGGACAGAACTATGTCACACAGGTACTGCAAGATCTACATACACTCACAACACAGCAATCACCTACTTGAATAGATGGACTAATTCAAAATAAGAGTGGAAATGGAGCGAAGAGTGATGTTGAATATTTTATTCACACACAAAGTGATATACTGTCAATTGTATATTTTGCAACTCAATTTCAACGATTATAAAATAAAAAAACTATAAAACAACTCAACATACAATACAGGCAATTGATTTTGTCAGCAATTAGCTTTACAATAACCTGACTACCAACAATTCAAATTTGTCCTCTTTAGTGGACCTTTTTAAACCTGATTATCTCCCACCCAGTGCATACGATTGAATTAACTCCTTTTGTGCTCTATAGAGAACACTCAGAGCTTTCCAATGATGCCAAATGTGTAGGGGTGGGGCTTTGCTACCTTTTGATTACATCATGAAAGAAAATGGCTTCCCTCAGTGCAAGCACTTTATAGGGAAGAGGAAAAGTGTATAACACTTTTTATTGAACAAATTTAGGCTTTAAATGTTGTTAGCATGTTTTCTATAAGACTCTTAAGAGCACACTAAAGTATTGTTTGAATTATTTTAACTGTATTTGAGCCTAACATTTAAATTTTAAAAAATGTCCTCTGTAGTGGACACATCATATCTTAAAAATAAAAACTTTTTTTTTTTTTATTCTTTTGCAGTATTCCAGTTACTTCACAAAGATTGGGGAATATCAAAATAAACATGATTGGACAATATATTTTTTCCTGGTAGTCAGGATATAGCTAAGTTTCATCATTATTCACAAATATATTTAGAATTGTGAGTAATTGAGCTTCCCAAGCCCCCCCAAACTGTTTTGCCTCTCAGGCGAAGGAGTACTTTCAGATGGACGGCTACGTGACGGACCACGTTGAGATCCTGCAGGATCACAGCGCCCTCTTCAGGACTCTGGCCTTCTTTGAAGAGGACGTTGAGCGCCGCTGCAAGATGCACAAACGACGCGTTGACATGCTGGAGACCATCTGCCTTGGTACTCTTGTCACTCGCGTTGCATTTCATTTTGCCATGTTTTTTTGTATCTTACATGAATGTACACGCCCGCTTCTTTTGTAGAACTGAACTCGCAGTACTACCTGATGATCCGCAGACAGTTGATGTTTGAGCTGGCCGAGACCTACAACGAAATGACGGACCTGAAACTGACTCTGGCCAACAGGCAGGCTGACACGCAGTCGCTTGACAGCCACACCATCAAGAAATTCAACAGCCTCTGTTCGGCCTCCGCCAAGTGAGTGTGCGTTCAGCTATAGCGGGTTTATCAATTATAGCAAAGGCCTTGCTCTGAATTGATGTGCATTTGTGATCTACAAGTTCACCACTCTTTCTTTCCATGTACAGTGACACCTCACCAATTTCGTGGTTTGCTATTCAGAAATTAATCTTTGCATGTTTTTTTTTCCTGTTCACTGAAAAATATTACTTTACTTTTACATGAGTTTTTGTGCCCTTTTTTTGGTTTTCTGTAAGATTTTTCTCATGCCAAACGTAAGTCTGTATGCAGTGACTTTGAACCCTCCCCTCTGCAGGTACTTCCAAATGTTCCTGGATTCTCTGCGGTCCCCAGAGGGAAAGTTTCCCGAGCACCTGGAGGAGGAGGTCCTCCGGCCGGCCCTGGTGGCCCGCTTCCGAGTGGCCCGAATGCAAAGCCGCCTGATTTGCTCTCTCCCGCATTCACAGCTGGACAACCTCAACAACTCACTGGAAAACTACAAGTATGTCGATATGCATTTATTGTACACTTCGTTTGATTATATTTGCACAATCCAATAGGGAACTGCAGGAAATTCTTTGCCTTTACAACAATGATTACAATTTGCCATTGGTGACTGCAATGTGTCTTTTTTTTTGCTTTTTTTTTTTTTCTAATTCATGAATGCCAACATTCAAGTGAATGATGACTATTTCATTCATATATATCATAATTACAAAAAAAAAAACATGAATATATTTAGGGAAACAAAGTAAGACTGATATTACTTTTAAATACATAAAAAAAAATATCAAATTAAATATGAAAAAATATTGGATTAATTAATAAAATAAATGTATTAAATATATAAAAATAGTATTTAATAAAAATATGAATAAATAATTCATGGATACCAACATTCAAGTGAATAATGAATATTTCATTCATTTATATCATAATTACAAAAAAACCCCATGAATATATTTAGGGAAGCCAATGTTTGCAATATGCCACCAGATGGCAGCAAAGCAAGACTATTATTACTTTTAAATACATTAAAAAAAGGAAAAAATATTAAAATAATTACAAATATTAGATTAATTAATAAAATAAATATATTAAATATATAACAATAGTATTTTATATAATACAAATATACATAAATAACATTTGCCATTGGTGACTGCAATGTCATTTTTGTATTATTTTTTTTAAATTCATGAATACCAAAATTCAAGTGAATGATGGATATTTAATTCATTTATATCATAATTACAAAAAAACCCCACAACATTGTGAATATATTTAGGGAAGGCAATATTTGCATTATGCCACCAGATGGCAGCAAAGCAAGATTACTTTTTGAATACATAATACATAAAAAAAAATATATATTTATATATTAAAATAATTAAAAATAGATGAATAAAAATCTATATTAAATATATAACCATATTGTATAATATAATAAAAATATAAATAAATAAAATTAATAAAAAGTACATTATAAATAACTAAAATTAATAAAAATTACATTAAATAAAGTCAAAGTAAAATAAATAAATAATCAAAACTAAGCATTAGTATCTTTTGATGTTGGCTGTTTGTCTTGGCGCTCCTGATATTGTGCGAGTAATGCTTTTTGGCGTGAATGATTTATGGACTTAACAAAGTAAACATCCCCAAATTCCAGATAATTCTGATGAGCTGCACACTGCTTGTCTTCCAGATATGTCGTTCAGTACTGTGAAGCCCACCCTGAAGCTGCCTCTGTGGTGACATCGGAGCTGGAATTGAGTAAGGAGATGGTCGGCCTTCTTCCTCTCAAAATCAACCGCCTCAAAGCGAGGATGGCTGCTAATAACTGAATTTGCAGCCTTTTGAATTCGTCGTTCGTGCTATGTGTGCATGCTATTTGCAGTCCAGTGAATGGTCACATGCAAAGAATACCGTAAATATTCCTTTCAATACTACTTTGCACACATGTACATTTAATGTGCCCCCCCCCCCCACCCCCATCCTAATAGTTTTATGTAAATGTAGATAATGTATGCAGTGATAATAAATACTACACGCAATTATCACGTGTCTTTTCGTATGTAGGTCTTTTGAACCAGTTCATTTTCTGTGACAAGCAACTACATATAGAGACTGGCACTTTCATCCACACTGTGAATTGAGTGAAAGTCGCACTCATGTTGCCTGCACTGAAGTTTGGATGTGTTAACTACTACACTCTCTAGAACTTAGATTTAACAATTTCATTTTGTGCGGCATCAGGTTGAGATTATACATCATGGATCTGTAGATGTATTTTACATCACTATCAACGTTCTACAGTGTTTGTTTTATGGAACATAGCTATAGTGGATAAGATAAAATATGTACTTATCTTGAAATGGCAGGGTTTTTTTTATTTTAAAACAATACTTAAATGGTAATATCTCGATACCATTGATGTTTGTTAGTATGTTGTCTATATCGTTTTGCTTTTTATATTAGCCGTAAAATAAATGGTTTTATGTAAGGCAGTGTATTTTTTTAATACTCAACATTTAAATACTCTGTTTTATAATAGTTTGATGGTAAACCTAAACGAGTAGTGGCAATCGAAAGCTTGAAGTAGGGCTGTGCAATTAATCAAAATTCAATTACAATATCAATTATTACACTTCACGATTACAAAATCGGCATAATTGTAAAAAAAAAAAAAAAAAAAAAGATTTACACTCATGCTTGAGTTGTTTAAATTTGTACATTTTCACTTTTTTTTTTATTTTAAAATAGCTAATTTAATAAATTTTGTTTCATCCAAAAGGAACTTGCATAATTATTGTTTCAAAAAAAATTTTGTCTTAATATTTTTTTTTACGCTTCAACATTTTCTTTTGTACCAATAAAAACTAAAAAATCGTCCTACTGCACAGTGCACATGCTGCACTCCAACTTCAAGTTTTTGCCAAAATAAATGAATATTATAAATATATATTATAAATTCTCTTTGGTCGAAAAGGGAATTACATAATTATAGTGTTTCTATTTTTTAAAATGTCTTAATATTTTTAAATGGGTAAACATTTTCTTTGTTTTTGTAGCAAAAAAAATAAATAATAGTTTGAATAATTGTGATTTCAATTATTGCTAAAATAATCTTGATTATTTTTTCTATAATAGAGCAGCCCTAGCTTGAAGCATTTTTTTTTTTTTTTGAAGGACTGTTCTCTTTCTGCCAAACTGTTGTTTATACTGCCACCATAGAAAATTTTGCCCACAAGTCAAAAAATAAAAAATAAAATGTCAGCACGATGGCTCATGTCTCGAAAAACTTTAAAGTCAGATCACTCGTATGAGTTGCATCACAAGGCGCCGCTGTATATATTCATTGGTTGTCTGTCAGCGGAACAGATTGCAAAAGAGTCTGATGCATGAACAGGACTCATCTGACCGCAAGCCCTTTGACCAAATTCGCCGTGCTTCCACTTTCCGATTAAGTTGATAAATTGTGATTTTGTAATTATGACATCATACACATGTAAGTAAATAAACTTCGGAACAACAAAAAGACTCAACCTCCCACACGAAATGATAAGTGAATGATAAGTAGAAAATAGCGACGGAATTGTGTCACTTCCAGTTAACACTATCCGAATGTTAAAAAGAATATCATTCTGGGTTTGTGCTGTGTTTAGCGGTTCATTTCTTGGTTTAGCGGTTTAGTCCTGTAACGCTGTGATATGAGTAAATGTGTGTGTGCCTGATCCAAGATAATGTGTCATTTCCGGAAGAAAATTGATGTTACCGCTTCTTGTGACTTGGTATTGATGTGTCAGCTGAGACAAATGCTTGACTGACTGATGAAAGGTAAGATGAATGTACAGGTGGACGGCGACATTGTGGAAAATGGAGGATACGGAATCATTTGTCATGTCTCTGTTGGACTCATTCATTTCATATCATTTGTTCATTTATTTCAGGCAGCAATCAACAAAATATCTTTTTTTTTTTTTTTTCAAACAATGGTTAGCCTGAAAAAGTGTGGGAGGAAGAAAAACATTAAGTCCCACCCCCAATCTCAATATCAAAACAAAATTTCCTGCAAGCTTACAGTAACCAACGGCGGTTTTCATGAACACAGAATAACTGTTTTTGAAAGCAGAACTAAAACAACGTGTTAATTAACTAACATGACATCAAAAGCTCATACCAGCAATGATAATGAAAATGAACAATACCAGCTTGGGTAAGAGGCAAACTAGAAACAATGTATTTAAAGAAAAAGAGAGATCGAGAGACACGAAGTATACCAATAATGGTGTTGGATGATATGCAATGACAAAAATAAATAAATAAAAACAGCAAGCATACACTAATCACAATAAAATGGAATATTGATGTAATACTGACACCAAACCATATGATTATACAACAGTTTGAATCTGTGAATGTTTTTGGTATTTATTTAGAATACGTAAACGAGTTTGGTCATGTGACGTTCACAAACTGAGCCATGATTGGTTGTTACTTGCGCCCTGAGCACACGTGATGTCAAACTGGGCAACTGTCCTATAATCGCAGGAAGTCGCAGGTGGATCATCGTTTCACGGGGGCTTCAATGTTTGGCAGCTCATTTCCTCCCATGGCCTGGTTCTTACCTTAGATTGTATTTGTACTCGAACATTAGACTCCCATTTTTGTTTTAATTCCTCATTAAAAAAAAAAAAAAAAGAGCGTTCAAGCAACAGTTTGTTTTCCTCATGAGACTGCAGTGAAAGTTGCAGTTGTTTGCTAGTGTGGTCTGAATGGGTGGCAACAACGTCAGAGGACCTGTTTGAGAACCACCACTTTTTTTTTCCCACAAAGTGAAGAAGTAGACAATCAATTACTATTAATCACTATTGGTCAACTGCAGAGTAGACGTTTACAGAGAAACTGTGACACATTGATTCCACTGAAACACCCTCAAACTCCTGATATTGGCCTGAAAATATACATGAACATCTTATCTTATCCAATCAGCAGATATAAACCTGCTATAGCACTTTTTTTCCCACATTTTCTTTATAGAGATATTTGTAAATCAGTGGTTGTTATATTTATTTTGCGCTTGTGTAACATGTCAACAACATATTCAGTGCATATTACGCACTTATCTCCTCCTTTTTCTCCTCCTCCCCAATGTTGTCATTATCAGGCCAGTTAAGCCTTAATTGAAACTAGTTAGCCAAATTACATCGTGTGGTATTTCCTTTCATGCAGTTAGATGAAGATAAGATCTTGATTTGAGAAAGTAAAAGTTTCCACTCAGGATGCTCACGGACTTTTTTTTTTTTTTTTTTTTTAACACAAGAATACTTGAGGAAACCATGACGCAGTCAGAGGGCTGAGCTGAGTCTGGGGAGTGTGTTTATGAGTGTACGTGAGCATGTTTGTGTGCATGTGTCAGGCATTTGATCTCAGTCGTCAGCCCTGGAAAGAAGTGTTTTTGTTCTCTTTTATTGTTGTGTCCTGAAACTGAGAATATGGCTTGGACCCTCTTCATCGCGGCCTGCTGCCTCGTGGCTCTACACGCAGAAGGTAGTTTGGAATTATTACTGGTCTTAACATGATAGTGGAGGCTTTTATTTGTGACAGAAAAAGTTGTATTAACAGGCTGTTTCTGGTACAGGCCAGGGTACTTTTGTAACCGGGTGTTAAAAAAAAGAAAGAAAAAACACCAACTTGAGTTTATTGTTTCACAGTGAGCGTTACTTTGAAGGGTACAAGTTGTAGTCCATTTCTGTCTATAAAGGCACAATACAGAAAAGTACTTAAGAAATTTGGGATAGAAGGAAAGTCAATTTTAAAAAAAAAATTCAAAATAATCTTCATGTTGTTTGAATTTGATTCTCCCTAGACACAGGGTGGGCCTACATTTGCGTACAGAGGATATGATTTGAAACATACAATAAAAAGAAAAACATTTTAAAGTTTCTCAACATGTTCTTTTTCATGTTTCAGATACCCTAAAAAGATACATGTATAAATGTATAAAAACTTATGGTCCACCATGTGTACAGCTCATATTGCATATTAATAAGATCACCTTTTTTTTTCTTTTTTTCTTTTTTAAAGACCAGCAATATTTATTATTATTATTATTATTAATATTATTATTATTATTATTAGCTATTAGGGGTGTTAAGAAAAATCGATTTGGCAATATATCACAATATTACAGTGCGCAATTATCGAATTGATTCATTATGTTTACTGATGAGTAGTTTCTAAATTTGAGTAAAAAAAAAAAAATCAAACTAATCAACTTACAGATATCGTATCGGGATTAATCGGTATCCAATCGAATCGTGACCTCTGAATCGTGATACGGATCAAATCGCCAGATACTAGGCAATGCACACACCTAGTTGCCATGATCTATATTTGAATTTGTATATAATTCATTTAATGATACTTATACATAAATTAATACATTCATGAGCCACTCAAAAGATTGTACATGTACAGGTACTGTGAGTGGTTAGCCGATTGCCATACACAAAATGGTTCCCATATCACTTTTTTATTAGTAACTAAGCTATTGTCCATTTTTTATTCACGTTTAGGCTATTGTAATTCATGTCTGTTGTCATCTTTATCATTCATTTTATGTACAGTATTTCTTGGCGCTATAGTTTGTTTTTGCTAAGCTTTTGTCTCGGCAAGGAACTACACATGTAATGTAGTTGGAGCTGAATATGTTTGTGAAGGCCTGCACTAAAAAGATCAAATGCTTTACTTGTTTTATTGTGGGTGTTCCAACGTAAATTTTAGTCAGACGTGACATTAAACCCTCAGGAGTTACATGATCATGACATCATGCGTTTGATTTGATTTCAATTCCAAATTGGAGTGAACAAAAAGATATTCCTTGAAACACCAACACCCACAGTTTCCAGTTGATGCTTTTCATTAAGAGCCAATTTGCTGAATTTACTTGTTAAAGACAGACAAGCGCCAACTATTGAGAAAACGCAATGTCGGAATCACTTCCTCCACCAGGCTGTTACTTTATCCTGTTGCAGTCGTGTTGTAATCTCCTGAAACACTCCATGTTTCATTTAAAAAAATATATATATATTACAATATATATAATCCTTTTTGGGGTTTTATTTTAGGAGCGCCCAAAACTGCCGTGTATAAGTTTGTCAAGTGCCGACCTGAGGGCGACCGTGCCAACTGCGTGACTCAACAAAGTCCACAGATGGAGTGGAGTACAGACCTGCCGACCAAACTGCCTGCTTCCAGTGCACAGTACCTGTAAGTATTCATTAGTCACGGGTTATTATTGTAGTAGTAATTTGTGGTTGTCTGCAATTGCACTGCACCACAGTGACACTTACCGGTATTTGGTGACGTACATGAGAAGGGGTAAAAAAAAAAAAATTCAGCAACATTGTAGGAGCATGCCCAGTTGGTGTAGGGAGTGCATACAGGCACGTGGAGGCCATACGCATAATACAGCTTGTGTTAGATCTCACTCTGGTAAAGAGTCTGCTGAGTGCACATAGACACACATGCATTGTAGCGCTATCTTAATCCTAGCTTAATGCTAGCACACAATGCAAAACGCTATAGATGAGCTAACAAATCGCATAGATAGTTGCCGTAAATAGCAATCGATAATTCACAGTCACTTAAAGTACTTATGAAAGTCTTCTTCAGTCCATTTGTGTCATGACTGTATTATACTGCCCCCCGGTGGCCAAGTTGCACATACCAGGGATCTGTAATTATTTCATCCTAAAGCACAATCTCTTTATTTCTTTACATTCTGATGATACTTTACTTTTATAAAGTACAATTATATTACAGAGTGCTACACAAACGTATTTTATTTTGTTTGGCTGGACAAATGTCATTTCTATTCATTTTAATGGGGAAAGAGGATTTGACATTAGTGTTTTGTATTATGATAGTGGTCACAAAACAAATTCCAAGTATATCGAGGCACCACTGTACGTAGTTAAAGGACTGTGATGGGTATTTGTACGCTTACCGCATTAAGTTAGTCAGCACTTTGTTGGCTTTCTTCACATGAAAAAAAAGTCACCTAAATGTCACAAACAAGTGCGTGTCTTTCATGTCGTATTTGTGCAATACCCGAGGTTTCAGTATGTGATTATTGGGTCTGTGTTCTTACTCTCATTTCCTCTTTGGGGTTCTTCTGAAATGACACAGATCATGTCAGTTTTATCACCTCAGCGGAAACTACGACATGAATACTTTAAATCACATTTCATGTACCGGTAGTTGCTTGAGTGTTGAAATCACTGACGCGCAACGCATATTTATCTGTCATGGAAAATGTGTTTTAGGTCAGCTACTGATGGAAGACGGTGACATGTTGTATAGCGGTGTCAATAGTTTTCAGTCAAATGTCATTGTTGCCAGCTTCTTTTTTTTTTTCCCCTCATCTGGCAACCCTTTTCCTAAACACAGAGTAGCGGCGTTCACGTTTGTCAGCTCGCCTTGAACAGGAAGCCAAAGGGAAGCGTCGACAGGAAGTGGTCTGTGACGCATGGTGGGCTGCCATTTCTGGTCTATTGTTTAATATGAGCGAATGTGGCACACTTGAGCACATTTTGTTTGATTTAAAGTGGCCACATCTGGTAAAGAACAAGAAAGTAGACTGACAGAGCGGTAGTTTAACGCATGTGTGACTGAGGAAATAATTAACCATTTGCTGTGTAAACAAATATGACTTTAAAACAACTAGAATGAGGATAACAGAACTTCTGTATCAATATGGCATATTTGCAGCAGTAATGATGACAATTGATTGACTTAGAATCCCTAATTCAATCGGACAAATATGCCTGACTGTGATTGTTATTTCCAGTGATGGGCTGCCAGTGGAGGAAGAAGGTTCGACAAGCGAGTCCACTGATGTTGTGCAGCCCGAGGACGGTTCAGGTTCTGAGGGGTCTGCCGGTCCATTCTGGATGGACTATTCGTTTGATACGAATACCGAACCAGAGATGGGCTCTGGTGAGTCCTTGGATCGATCCGGTGAGTTTCAATTTGGAACCCCTCCATCGCTGTACTTGAATACAGCTGATTTCGGATCTGTTTGCTTCTAGATGGACGGCGACAGTCAGAGGCCTTGAGGCGGGTCTTCGGCATTTCTTGGCAGGACCAGGACAGAGCAGCTGAGAGGGAAATGCAGGAGGACCATTTCCTGCAGTTGTAGAGTTGACAACCTGTCTACACTGCATACGACGTCATACTAAAAATCTACTGCAATTACTACCTGGTGGCCACAAATGTATTGACGCTGCTCCTGGTTGGAGCTGTGCTTTATGTGAAAAGAATAATAGAATATATAATGTAATATCCTCCTGACTACCAGGAAAAAAAATATTGTCCAATCATGTTTATTTTGATATTCCCCAATCTTTGTGAAGTAACTGGAATACTGCAAAAGAATTAAAAAAAAAAAAAAAAAGGTTTTATTTTTAAGCTATGTTGTGTCCACTACAGAGGACATTTTTTAAACTTAAATGCTAGGCTTAAATACAGTTAAAATAATTCAAACAATACTGTAATGTGTTCTTAAGAGTCTTATAGAAAACATGCTAACAACATTTAAAGCCTAAATTTGTTCAATAAAAAAGTTATACATTTAATTTTCCTCTTCCCAAAAAAGTGCTTGCACTGAGGGAAGCCATTTTCTTTTATGATGCAATCAAAGGTAGCAAAGCGCCACCCCTACACATTTTGGTATCATTGGAAAGCTCTGAATGTCCTCTATAAATTCAATCGCATGCACTGGGTGAGAGATATTCAGGTTTAAAAAGGTCCACTACAGAGGACAAATTTGAATTGCTGGTAGTCGGGAGGATATGTTTAAATTAATATTTTTAATGAGCTTGTCAGACCTGTAAAAACATAGTGCACTGCAATTTCCTGTAAGGCTTTATAGTCACTTTACATCCAGAAAGGATTGTGTAATACTTTTAAGAGAGTTTCAGCTGTGCAAGACTTAACATGACAATCTTGCCCAACAAAATTAATCCCCTCAGGAAAAGATGGGAATTGAGTCATATTCAAAGTATGTATTTTGTGTTTTAAAGCAAGATTAAATCCTGAAAAGAGTTTGGCTTATTGGTCACATCACATCCGAGAATACCAAAGCAGGCATAGGGGAGAACATGCAAACCTCACCCAGGAGGCTAGTATGTATGAAAAATATTTTATTTTGATAATACAATATGATTCACATTATATATAATTTAATTACATCTCCAATAAAATGTTAAAATGTTTATAGTACTGATATTTGTTGTAATTGTTTACAGTAAATGAATGATTTCATGAGATAAATGAATTTAAAAAATGTGAAAGAATATATTGCAAATAACCAATTTTAAGCAGAAAAACATCTAAATTCATGCAACACATATCATATCTCTGTAAATACTCAGATTTCAAAAAAAAAAAAAATAGTACCACTAGTTGACGGTCGAAAGTTCAAAGGGCTTTTTTATTAAAAGCCTTGTAAAAAAAAAAAAAAAAAAAACATAATAAAGTATCACAGACATCTCTTTATGACCACATCTTATCAAGTCAAATACAGTTCTAAGGCATTTTTGTGATTCAACAAGCTCAACTTCTTCAATATGAATAATGTTTACATGTGGGTGTTTCTTTATTTGTCTGAAATTGATGATTAGCTCCTTAATTTTTAAAACACTGAGGTCCAGGAAGATATCAGCTCATCATTGGACACAATACTTTCACCTGAACTGCTGGACTCCATCCGTAAGAAAATCTAAAAATAAAAGAAAGAAAAGCTGATCGACATATCACCTTTCTAAAATAATGGCCCCATTTTTTTCCCCCAAAAAAACATGAAAAAATGAAGAAAATACTGATTCATGTCATTGGTCAAATTAAATGATCTGATTAACTAACGATGTAGCTGCTTTTAGCAGAGCAAAGTAGGACTTGGGCCATTATTTTAAGATCCCTCTGAACATTTTACAATATTCTACATGTCATATGGTCCACAGAAATTTGCATCAATCAGATCCTCTGCAGGTCATGGGATGGCCAAAGGTAAGATCACCCCTTTATTTGCCTGTGTATTCAGTTAAAAACGAAGCGCAATCCTGTACATCATGTGCTTATTTCTAAAATAAATTTTTTGAATCAATATACATTTTTCAATCAGCGTTGGTTCATGTCAACCAGATACTAAAATTCTATGAGGCTATATTTTATTTATGAGTAGCTCAATATGTGTAATATCGGAGTTTAAATAAAAAACAAACAAACAAAAAAAAGAATCAGGAGGCTCATGGTAACAACCAATCACAGCTCACCCGTTTTCTGAAGACGACCCGTGATTGGTTGTTTATACCTGACCTGAGCAAATGTGACGTCATATTCCGTCAACAGCAAGCGGGAAAATGGCTACCGCATGTGATGGATAAAAAAGGGTGGATTTCGCTGCTTAACTCATAATCCACACATTAATCAGAATGTTTAGACTAGTGTGAGCAAATAGTATAAAGAGATTTTTTGGGTTGACTTCCTCGTTAAACCTGGTTTAAAATAAAAAAAACAAAAAAGAAAAAAAAACATTAAAAAAAAAAAATACATTTGACCGTCAAGTGGGTCCACTACATCTTTAATTGCCGTTTTCAAAAATCGTAATAATCAGAGATGTAAATGCAAAAGTATTATATAATATTTACCGAAATGAAAATCACAGCAAGCGCCTGTTTGGGATCTGTTCTACAATCACGTGAGGTTCTCGGCTACGCCTACAGCCACCTGACCAGCGTCACGTGACCACCATTCTCGTGAGCGCGGCGCCCGGTTCACGCGCACGCGCACGCGCACGGGCTAAAACTGAGCGAAGCTAATAAGCTGTTAGCTTCAAGTGTCTACTTGACGGCCGAGATGGTGAGTGGGAATGCGACCAGTGGCCTTGTGCATTTCTTACCATGTAGCAAAAAAAAGAGTTTTTTATCAATGAAAATGCAGCGTGGATGAGCGCTTCCGGTTTGACTTGAAAGTGACCGTTTGCTGCTTTTTAAAGCTGACAGAGAAGCTAGTAGGGCTTGTCGAGTTAGCAAAGTGCGAGGCCGCCTGTGCTGGTTTGTTGCTTAGAAGTAACTCACTACTGCTAGTTAAAAGAGGGCATGATTGTCCACTTGTGCTTGCTAGCTAATGTCACTAGTGCGCTGTTCGCTGTCAAAAAGTTGTGTCAAGCGTCACAAATAACACGATGGTTCACTGTCATTTATTTTCCGATTGGAAATGCAAATGCATTTTGACGAGGTTTTAACTCAGCCGAAGAGACCTAATATGCATTCTAAAACAGTCCCCATATACTTAGTAGGAGTGAGGTTTTTTTTTGTTTTGTTTTTAAACATTGCAAAATCTTTGATGGACATGTGTAGTTGTTGGAATAACCACGCCCCCTCCTACTCCAAGCAGTGATTGTAGATTCCTGACATCCTGTTGAGACATTGCATGGTTTGTGTGTAGGAGGGCTGATGAAGATGCTAATTGTTAGCGTGTGGTAATAATGCGTGTTTTGTTGTTGTTTTGACCAGAAAAAGCGTGACTGTACACGCCTATCAGCTGATGTGCTATTAGCATTAGCACGCTTTTGCTTTAAATTAGTTGAAGAGTATTTGTCATGAGTGCATGATTACTTGCAAAGGAGTAGATGTAAGCCAGTTAGTTCGTCTAGCATCTTTATGCCCACACAACTATGAAAATGTTTAAACGTTGGAATGTCACAGGGTTTTCCCATACTGCAACAACGAGGCGCTCTAAACCGACCACGCAGGCATACTGTCCAAAAAGAATAGGGGTGTAGACCTAGCCAGCTAGCTAACTGCGCGTCACATTTTCTCCAGATTTCTCCACAACTGAGTACTACATATTTCTCAGTCCTCAAAAGTCACATATTTGTCAGCATTCTAAAACTCAAGCTCGGATTATCTTATTCCCTTTATTGCGTTGCCGCTAATGTTGTATGTATACTGTGCTTCCAGAGTTTCCTGGGGGGTTTGTTTGGGCCGGTGTGTGAGATTGATGTCCTGCTCAATGATGCAGACAGCCGGAAGATAGCTGAACTCAAGACAGAAGATGGAAAGCTGGAGAAACATTATATGTTCTATGACGGCGAATCTGTGTCCGGCAAGGTAACCTGATCTGTCACGTGACTTTTGTTCATTTTTTATTGATCAGTGACTTTACATCCAGTTTTTTTTTCATTCCTTCAAATATTCCTTGCATTATTATCATGAAAGCACGCTCGCTCAATCACTCACTCAAATTTGGCCACAACCAAAATGCCAAAATGGTTGACCCCATTCTAAATGCCCATATCTCAGAAACTCGTTGATGGATCTTAATGAAACTAAATACACTTTATGTTGAAGGTCATAAGTTTTATTGTTTAAATTTACATAGAAAAGTGCAAATATTTGTTGGTTCTATGACAGATTTTCATAAATGTTCAATATGAGCGCCGCCTGTGACTCTGCACACGTCGAGTCGGTATTCAAGCTCGTGCCAATAAGGGCCCTTTCCTTGAAATTTTTGGTGCCAAGTCCTAAATTGTTTTGTAGTTGGTGCCTTCTTTGCAAAATTTGTGAAGAATGCACGCTGCACTGTCTTCGGTGACTGAGTCCGAGCATACTCTTAACACGCAAAATGCCTTTTCTTTTGAAGTGAACGGCATTGCATAACCTGAAAAGATAGAAATGCCAAACGTTACATGCAAAAACTTGAAACGTTTCTACACAAGCTGTGAAAATTTGAGGTCATTCCAACGAAAATTGTCAAAATTATTGGCCTACGAATTGGGGTCAACCATTTTGGAACACCCTGGATAATATCTTATTTTGTTCATATGTTGATGGCAGTCAATGCAAATATTAGTCAGGTTATAGACTTTAAATATGAACAAAGCGTATTTATCTCTGCAATTTTACATTTGCATTTTCATCACAACAAGCACAAAAGAGTCACCATAGGAAACTTTTGTCCTGTAGGTGAATCTGAATGTGAAGCAGGGAGGAAAACGACTGGAGCACCAGGGCATCCGCATTGAGTTTGTCGGACAGATCGGTGAGCATGATATGTATATTTAATTTGCCATCACCACTCACCTGGCTGTTGAATAAAACATGGTAGGGTCTAGTTGTCATGTGACAGCGAGTGTGGCCTGTATGAATATATCGCTTTTGTTAACTCTATCCCTGCCGTTAACTTTAATTTACGTTAAAAGAAATCCCAACAAGTACTGCCATTAACGTTAATTGACGTCAACTAGTTTTTTTTGTTTTGGTTTGGGGGTTTTTTCTTCCTCAATGGGCAGCGCAATATCTTGGGTAGCTCTGGTTTCACGAGTGAGCAGAAAAAAATAAATAAAAAACACCCACTAGCTATGGCCAGCAGATGGCAGCATTGTATCTTTTTTTTCAATGGGCTGCCGGTATATGAAATTACAATGAAACATGACAAATCTGATGAAATCAAACGTTTTCAAGGATGACGTGAATGATCAAAGTCTTTGTCCCATTAAATATAATTCACAGAGCGTCACTAAACAAAAAAATATATATTCGCCTCAAAGTTACTGTTGTGCAGAAAATGTATCTTTTCACAAAAAGCTCGTTTTCTCCATGTTTTTACTCGGTGTCACTCAAACTACCTATTTTCAAATGGTGATGACTAAAGAACGGAATAAGGTTGAATCATATTTTTTTTTTCTTAGAGAATGGAATCAAATCTTTCATATGGTATCCACCATATTTATACAGTCATATAGCACACAATAGTATGTTTGTCTTGAAAGATGAGTTAAAAATGCTTGAAATTGTCTTTTTTTTTTGGGGGGGGGGGGGGGGGGGGAGAACGTGTGGTAGTCAAAGAGTTAACAGTTACAAAATATGTTTGTCTTTAAATCAGGTGTTTGATTAGGTTTTGCCAGGCAATCTAAAAGTAAAAACTTAAAAAGCAACGCAGTGTGTCACTTTACTACTTACTATATTATCAACAACCCTAACACGTTTAACCTACAAATACAACATAATAAAAAAAATAAAACGCTCCCTCATGGTTTGTAGCTAAAGACTACAATCTCTTCCTCTTGATTTCAGAACTGTTCTCGGACAAAAGCAACACCCACGAGTTTGTGGATCTGGTGAAAGAGTTGGCGTTGCCGGGAGAGCTCACCCAGAACAGAAGCTACGACTTTGAGTTCATGCAAGTGGAGAAGCCCTACGAGTCGTACACCGGAGCTAACGTCAGGCTGAGGCATGGCACCATTAGGAGAATCTTTTTTTTTCTTCTTTTTTTTTTCGAAGCTGTATAATTAGTGACGGTGATCAAACAAGCAGACGAATAACAAAGCTTCTCTTTCATGTCCGTGTAGGTATTTTCTCAGGGTGACAATAGTTCGTCGACTGTCAGATCTGGTCAAGGAGTACGAGCTGATTGTTCACCAGCTGGCCACCTACCCGGACATAAACAACTCCATCAAGATGGAGGTCGGCATAGAGGACTGCCTTCACATCGAGTTTGAATATAATAAATCCAAGTAAGACGAGTGCCAATAGAATCACTGTTTTTTTTTAAGCTTAAACAACTTCTGTCCACGTGTCCCGTGACTAGGTACCATCTAAAGGATGTCATTGTTGGGAAGATTTACTTCTTGCTGGTCCGGATCAAGATTCAACACATGGAGCTGCAGCTCATCAAGAAGGAGATAACGGGCATTGGTGAGCATTCAATGTTCACGTTAAAACACCGAAGCACGTTTTTTTGTGTGTTTGCGTCTCAGTTTCTTTGTTATGAAAAGTGTAACATATAGTGACATTGACATTCCATGTTCGATTTGGATGTTCTCTGTCAACTGTGCATACTGTTGTTGTTTACCCACGCAGGTCCCAGTACGACAACGGAGACGGATACGGTCGCCAAGTATGAGATCATGGACGGAGCGCCGGTTAAAGGAGAGTCGATCCCCATCAGACTCTTTCTAGCGGGTAACTTCACTTTTCCTTTTGTCTGTCTTTTAATACGCACGAGTAGTGCCATATAACAGCAAGACTTTTAATTTAGTTGAATCAGGATTCATTGCAATGTCCTTTTTAGCCAGCCTGAATCAACAGCGCAAGCCTTCAAGATGATAATTGTAACTGACACCAGACTAGCCTTGTCGTGAAGGCTATAAAATGATTTCTCCTATTTTTACATGCAGCATAACAGCTAAATGCAGTGTCACCATGTTTTCTTAGAGCTCCTGGCGTCACTAATTGACCCGAGTCTGCAGATTTATTCCATTCACATTTCTTTAATGTATTCAGGATCTAAACCATTCAATGATTTTTATAGACCAGTCACCGCTAACTGCAAGTCAGTTGTAATATGTTATGATCTTTTTGACATTTATTTTCACTTTACAGGGACCAGGCTTATTATAGTTTTGGAATTTTTAATTTTAGTTAGTTTTGATTTCATTTTAAGTTTTGTTTTTTAAATTTAGTTAGTTTTAATTATTTCTCTGGGTGGTTCTGTTGGTTTTTATTAGTTTTAGTTATGTAATAAATGTTTAGTTTTAGTTTCAGTATTAGCTTTATTTATTTATTTATTTTTTTAAATGCACTACTTGTGCGCAATATTTTGAAAAAACACCATGGAAGCGACGTCATCTAGGTACTTTTCTATTGGCTGCTGCTAGATGACGTCACTTCTGTGTGACACACTTTCAAACGTCCTTATTCCAGTTAATATCAAAATAAATCTACCTAAAATCCCCAAAGGCTTATGCATTAAAATAATTACCAAAGGCTAAAACGAACAACATTTTCTTTATAATTCTAGTTAGTTTTGTAAACATAAAATGTAGTTTCTGTTAGTTTTCGTTTGTTAAAAAGTTGTTGTTTTTTACTTTATTTCGTTAACGATTTTTTTTTGTGTGTGTTAATTTTAGTTAACTAAAATAACCTTGACAGGGACTGACTTTAAGAAATAAATAATCGAGCAGTAGTTTTTGTGCCCGTCTTTACTATGTATGATTTCATGTTTTTTGACCAGGCTACGACTTGACAACCACCATGAGAGACGTCAACAAGAAGTTCTCTGTCCGTTACTTCCTGAATTTGGTGTTAGTTGACGAAGAAGATAGAAGATACTTTAAGCAGCAGGTAAATCATCTGCATACGGCTTTTCAATCTGCCACCAGGTCCCACTCATGGCTATGTATTTGTCCGTGTCCTCAGGAGATTGTTTTATGGAGGAAAGCTCCAGAGAAGATGAGAAAACGAAACTTCCACCAGCGCTATGAATCTCCCGATTCGCAAACTCAGCCTGTTAATGAGGAGCAGCCGAGATGTGAGGGCAAAGCAAAGCCATGAACTGAAACCAAAACGCATACGCACACAACCGGAATCACACTGCCGAGCAGCCGGAGGTGTGACAGCTGTCCCACTGTCTGCTTGGACTTTATACATGAACACACACACAAACGACATCAGCCTTGAACGTGAGCTGTCCTTCTCCCGGCATGCCACCGCAATCGCGTTCTGCTGAATTCCTGACGACAGGCTGACATGACAAGGAAAAAGAAGATGGCAATTGCTCACACCTTTTTTTTTTTTTTTTTTGCTAACAGGATTTCATTCGCTTGAATCATCTAGTGTGGAACCATCCAATAAGATACACTGTTGGGTTGTGCTTTCTTACAATATGTGACCTTTCAACCACAATGACACTACAGCACTCTTGGTGAGCCATCTTGTAGGGAGGCACCGTCACTCGTAAGCAAGTCTTGTAAAAAGCTGCTCTTTCTTCCGAGATGTCACCTGTGTTTGAAATTGAGATACAAATGGCCATCATTGGATTTGTTTCCACTTTCATCAATAGTTTTCAGATTGCACTCTTATATGTTCTGATAGCAACTCTTTATAGATGAATACATTTCAAACTCTATAGGTGTTTGATGTGGTTTCCACAGTTTTGGGTTTCTGTCTGGATGATAAATTCTATTCGTAAATTTGTTGGACATTTTGGTCTGCATCTGCTCTCACGTAGACATACATGGCAGTTTTTATTTGCGTGTGGGCCTAATGTTTTCCAATAATACCATTCAATGTAATAATTATGCTCAAGTCTGCTGTTAACAAGCACTTCTCGTCCTCTAAAAATCTGCCACTGTATTCCACTGTGATGCTAAGACATTGAAACGGTTCTATGATGTCAGCAAACCCGTGTGTGGGGAATTAGTCCAAAAGCTCTGTGCTGCACAAAGGTGCTAAAATGTCCACTTTATGTGCAATGGGAAACTCGATTGCCATTTATATACTGTATTACATAATGTTTTACTGGAATTATGTGTGCTGTCTAATGTGCAAACTGCAAAGTCATGACTCCATGGATTTCAACACTCATGTCCATTGTTGAGTTTATGTCGCTTCACTCAAGAGTTCAATATGAATTTTATCCCTAAATTTGGGAAACGTGCAAGTTGTTTTCTTTCTTCAATCATCTTGGCTGTTTCTTCTGCAAAGGTTAAAAAACAAAACAAAACGCTGTCCTCACTTATTTGCATGTTATCCTTTCACAACAAATCATAAGAACAGTGAATGTACAGTATATACATAAAATCCTTAATACTAAAAATGAATCGAATAAAGCAAATTTATATTGGCAATATATGGAGTAATTTATTATAGATAAATAGAAAATGGTTAAAGTATAATCAAAAGGGTATTTGTGGATCGGTAACCCCTTTTGCGCTAATTTTATTTGAAATCGCAGGCTACATGCTAAATAAGGTGGATTGAGTAATACAAACTTCAACATTACTTTTTTTTTTTTTTTTCCATAAATATACATTCATGAAAATCTTACCGCTATGAGCCCGCCTTCTTTTGGTGAGCCGTAAAAGTAATCGGATTGGCTGGGCTGAAGACCGACCTAATTAAATATGCAAAATGTACTTAGCGGGATGTGTCAAAATATGCCGATTTATAAATCACCACAGCCATTAGTCCCCTAAGTCAATACACTGCCATATCGTTCATAAATATTTTCCACAAAGGCATGATCTAAAAAAAATATTAGTCTTATGTAAATATTTGGGTAAGATTATTTTATTTGTCACTACTTTTAACACAGGCACATTTGTGGACACCTACACGTATACTGGTCCTACCCCACGTTGGCGCATAGCAGGAAGTGTGTTGACCGTCCTCTGGTCAAGTTAGCAGTGTTTTTATATTTTTGACATATGGCGACTCGCCAAACGTCGTGTTTTGCCGAATCCCAGTTGGGTAGAATAAACTAGTGGAGGGAGGGGGAAACGATGTCGGTGAACCGGTGTTTGTATTTGTTTTCGCGGTTTCGTCGCCGCGTTAACGCTCGCCCAGCTCACCTGGCCAGAAGTAGCTGTCATGCGTTTTCTGGATCTGTTTCGTTGCATGGAGAGTACCCGATGTGTGCCGTGGTTAGCAGCAGGAAATCTTCTTCATCCTCCAAACCTCCGGACACATCGCTTTTTGTCCCTCTCACGCTGAAGAATGACTTGTCTGCGGAAGGGAGTGTGGGAGCGGAGTTGACCAAGCCTCTGGACAAACGTGAGTACACCCAAGTTGAACAAAACTTGTGCTTTTCTTCTCTACCAGTGGGAAAAGTGGGCCACATTTGGGTTTGACAACAGTTGAGGCCTGACATTTGTAAATGAGGTTAACATGCGCATGTAAAATATGTTTTTTTTTTTTGTTTTTTGTTTTTTGAACTGTAAAATAATAATCAGTTCTCATATTTTTATTTCATCATTACATTAATTCGGCCTAATTATCAATCATTTAATTATATAGTAAACGTATGTGGGAAATTGTTCATTTTACTATATATATATTTTTTAAATTATCATTTATAATCTACCAGTAATTTTACAAAATGGTGGATGGATGGTACTCGTGAAAATTCTTTGACTATTTTAAATGCTATACAAAAAAACATTTTAAAATAAAGTTCACTATTCTTCATTTACAATTTTACATCACTGATTATTTTAAAATAAAATAACATTATTTACAATAAATTACCAATTATTTAATAAACTGTTAACAAAATGATAGTAGTTGAGTTATTATTCACAATAAGTTAACCAGTTTAGCACTGAAAAATTGATTATAAAATTGTTTAAAAATAGTTTGACATAATTTATTTACATCGCCAGTTATATAAAATAAAAACAATATACTGTATGTAAATCCTAATATTTGATTATATTATTTACATTAAATACATTAGCCAATCAAAAATGTTTATTTTCCTAAACTTTAAAAAAAATATATGAAACCTTTTAAAAAATATATTTTTAGCCAATAAATTTACCCATTACTTAAAATGTTAAAAGTATATTACATTTTAAATGATTTATCACACTATTTTATATTAAATTTACAATAAATTAACCAATTTTAATTAATTTACAATAGATAAATTAACAATTTATTTAAGACATACTGTCAAATTGAATTGAAATTGAATTTATTATCGTATTATCGTATCGTATATGCATACATATATTGTATTATAGTATTTATTTTTTCTATTGTATTCATTTATTAGCTAAATTGAATTTAAAATTGTAAAATTCTATTTTTATTAATTTTATTATTTACAACAGCTATATAAACCAATGATTTATTAAATATAGAATTAAATACATTTTAATGAATCAAATTTACAGGGAAAAAATATACATTAACAAATATATAATTGTCACAATATTATTAATGCTTGGTGAGCTGTACCTTCTTTGCCTACCTTTAGTATGGACTGTATTAGCTGTTGAACGCGTTACCTCAAATATGTAACTTTTAAATGTATTTGTGCACTCTGTTCTTATTTTTCAGATGAACTTTTGAAAATCGTGAACCGGTTTTACAAGAAGAAAGAGATGCAGAAGCTGGCTGCAGATAACGGACTGGATGGTGAGAAATTATAATTTTCAAATAATTAAAAAAAATATATTGAATTTAACTCCCATCTTGCCATAAAGAGACCCAAAGACTACTCAATAGAATGCTATTTTGTGACATTTGTCTGTAGTAAAATGTTGGCTTTTCCTAAGTTGTTAGCCAAATGAGTTATCGTAATATCTGTTCTTCTTAGTATTGGCTATGCCCATAATCCAGTATATATTTAATTTTCAAATAATGCAGAAACAATTATCTACAGTGAAATTGAAAGACTGCATACCACTACTGTTGTTAAAGTGTGCATGCTTTACTCTCTGAGCTGTGTTTCTGTGGTCACGCAGCACGGCTCTTCCACCAGGCCTTTATCAACTTCAGGAAGTACATCCTTGAGGTCACATCACTACCCGCTGATCTGCACATCATTCTCAATGACATTTGTTGCGGAGCAGGTTTGTTCGAAAATATACAAATCTAGAAAATGGATGGAAGAAATGAAAAAAAAAAAAGGTTTTACAGCAATATTTTTGTGTTTCAAGGTCACATAGATGACATCTACCCATACTTTATGCGACACGCCAAGCAGATCTTTCCCATGCTTGACTGTATGGATGACCTGAGGAAGATCTCTGACCTCAGAGTTCCTGCTAACTGGTAAACACACACCATACAAACAGTGAAGGAAAAAATGCTTAATATTCTTTTGAAACTTTGAATAAAGTGTAAGTCACTGTATGTGTGTGCTCTTTTAGGTATCCTGAGGCCCGTGCTATCCAGAGGAAAGTGATCTTCCACGCTGGCCCCACCAACAGCGGCAAAACCTACCACGCCATCAAACGCTACCTGGCCGCAAAGTCAGGGGTCTACTGCGGACCCCTCAAACTTCTCGCCCACGAAATCTTTGAGAAGAGCAACCAGGCCGTATGTAGCGTCCTCTGTCTCTCAAATTCATGTATTAAAGAGTGTGCTCTCTATATGTGTTAATTGTCTGTTCTCAGGGTGTGACATGTGACCTGGTTACTGGCGAGGAGAGGACGTTTGTGGACCCTGACGGTCGAGCGTCTGGTCATGTGGCCTGCACCATCGAGATGTGCAGCGTCACAACTCCATGTGAGTGGGTAACATTTGTGCACAGTACCTCATTACACGTGGTTACACACTCTTGAGACTGTCAGCGTCCCGGGTATGGAGTGGCCGATTTCCCGGCCCTGTATCATGCGGAGCGGAGGGGCGTGCAGGGCCGGCACTGACACCGTTGGAAAGCCCTCGTCGAATCGAGTCTGGGGATGTGTTAATTTTCCTGGTAGGATGTACCGTTACGGAAATACGCCCCCGGAAAATCTGAAAGTCATACCCGGGAATAGTGCATTATAAGGCGGCTTGCGAAATCCCATGTGCCCCCACTGTATCTCCGGAGCGGAAGGTCGGACATCCAGGGCACGGACACCGTTGGAAAGCTCTAATCGAGTTGAGTCCAGGGATGTGTTCATTTTCCCGGTAGGACTTGTGGTTCCAGAGATAAGGGGGGTGCTAATCCAACGAGCTGTACCCAGTAAAGGTGCATCATAAGGCGGCTTGCGAAGTCCCATGTGCTCCCCTGTATCTGCGGAGTGGAAGGTCGGACATCCAGGGCACTGACAATGAGATCTGTGCTCATTTAAAAAATACATAGAATTGATAGTCTTCAAGATAATAATTTCCTTCCAAAATTAGATTTTTATTTCATAAATGAATCAATTTCTGCTAGTTTAGTCAGATGGTCAGAATGGGTCTTTGTTTTGTTTTTTTCCCCAAGACACTTGTATTTACCATTGTTTTATAGATGAAGTTGCTGTGATCGATGAAATCCAAATGATCAGAGATCCTTCACGGGGCTGGGCCTGGACCAGAGCTCTCCTGGGTTTGTCTTGCACACATTCACAAAAACACACTAAATACCGCTACGCTTCAACCACAGAGACAATCATTAACTCATTCACTCCCAACCCCCTTCACTCCCGGCTGTTTTGCTAAATTTTGACAGAATTTGCAAGGCCCACAGATTATTGTGTTCTATTGCTTTAAAAAAAAAAAAAAAAAAAAAAAAAGGATCTCTTATGCTCTGCTGCCACCTGCTGGCCGGTTTTGTAATAACTACCATTGCTTCAAGCATTCTTTTCAGTTCCGAGGCGGCATCAAAGCCTTCTGTATGCTCTAGCAAAATAACACCCCCCCCCCCCAAAAAAAAAAAAACACGTATAAATACGTCTTTGGGAGCAAATGAGTTAATAATCGTTTACCCCACACGCCCTACATTTATTCAAACAGGTGATATATGTGTGTGTGGAAACAGGTCTCTGTGCGGAGGAGATTCATGTGTGTGGGGAACCTGCAGCCATCAACTTTATCAGAGAGCTGATGTACACCACTGGAGAGGAGGTGGAGGTGAGTTACATTCAATTCTATCTGTGATGTGTGGTATGCAGTACATATACATTTACTGGACATCTTCAAATTCTAACAAGAGCCATGAACTCGTTTACCGCCAAAACATTTAATGAGGTATGCTAAAATCACGATAAATGCCGCCATAAACGTTAATTAATGTTTATTTGTTTTTTCCCCTCAATGGACCGCGCAGCGTCTTGTGCAGTGCTCCTTTTGGAATGGCATGTAAAAATCACAAACCCCCCTCCCCACTAACTATGGCCAGCAGATGGCAGCATTGTATCTCTTTTCAATGGGCTCAAATTTCCAACCATAATAAACTTTTTTTTTTTTTTTACGTTCCCTTCGTCACTTCTTTTTCAACCTAAATAAACAAGTTGTTCGAGATAATCATGCAACAACAAATATAAAACAACATACAAAACACATTCTCTTCCAAGTACAATATTGTGTTCATGTAATCTAACTTACAAAGATGAGATGCTAAGTCGCGTGATGGCACACGATCGAAACACACTTCTGTGATGTGCCAGTACATAAAAGAGCCAACCTGAAACTACCGTAAACATACCGTTTTATAAATCACATACATTGCTTTTCATTGGACAGACTATCTAATCACGTATCGCTTCTTCTCTCCAGGTCCACACCTACCAGCGTCTAACTCCATTCTCCATCCTGAATAGTGCTGTAGAGTCACTGGACAACCTGAGAGCAGGCGATTGCATCGTGTGTTTCAGTAAAAATGACATCTACTCCATAAGCAGGCAGATTGAAGCCAGAGGGCTGGAATGTGCCGTCATTTATGGAAGCTTACCTCCAGGTGAGCTCGCCGGTGTCACACGGACAAAAAATAAATAAAATAAAGTATAGCTAACATTAACCCCATTTATTTTCAGGCACTAAACTCTCTCAAGCCAAGAAGTTCAACGATCCCGATGACCCTTGCAAAATTTTGGTAGCAACAGATGCGATTGGAATGGGTCTTAATTTGTAAGTGCTAGCATACACACACACGCACTCATTGGTCACTACGTAATAGATTGACACACAAAACAAGATGTATATCAGAATATATGCCTTCAAGATTAGTTTTGATTGACACTGGAGGTATTCATTTAACAATGTTTATCAGCCACATTGCATTAATGTAGCATTGTTTTCCTTCGTAAAATTGGTACATCTGTTATGTATTAAAAAAAATAATAATAATCCAATAATTGGTAGGAAGATTGATCGAAAATGGTAAAACAAAAAAAATTACGAGGGCTGCACAATATATCGAAAGAATAGCTATCGCAATATTGGCCCGTATTCATCTGCCATATTTTTTTTTTTTTTTTTTTTTTTTTTTTTCCTTTATTAAACCAAAGTATTCATCTGCCATATATGCCGCCTACTATATCCATTTCTGCACATAACCAAAAAATGAGTTACTACTGCAGTTACTCAATGGCTTGGTTGTGTTCTTCCCTCCAGGAGCATAAAACGTATCATCTTCAACAGTCTGATGAAACCGAACATCAACGAAAAAGGAGAGAAGCATATGGAGACCATCAGCACGTCACAGGCTCTCCAGATTGCTGGACGAGCTGGAAGGTCAGTCTCATTTTTTTTTGTGATTATTTTCTCATCTGTCAGATTATACCTACATTTTCTACATTTGCCTTCTTCTCCAGATTCTCCTCCAAGTTCAAAGAGGGCGAGGTTACCACCATGCACAGAGATGATCTTCCAGTCCTGAAGGATATACTCAGTCGCACAGTGGAGCCCATTGAGGTGATCACGCCTCACTTGTCTTATGCCCTTGTAGAGATATGATCGGTATTTTTTTTTTTTTGTATTTTAGTCTCCACTATAGTCACAATAAGAATCTCTGTTTCTTCTCAGACTGCAGGTCTTCATCCCACTGCAGAGCAGATTGAGATGTTTGCTTATAATCTACCTGATGCTACTCTCTCCAACCTCATTGTGAGTACTAACACAGCATGAGCTAATTGAACAAAAAGGCCAAATTGAGGATGGTTTAATTTATTATTTCTTTATTTATTTTTAACAGGACATTTTTGTCAGCCTCTCCCAGGTGGACGGCCTGTATTTTGTTTGCAACATCGACGACTTTAAGTTTCTGGCTGACATGATTCAGCACATCCCGCTCAACCTGAGGTCACGCTACGTCTTCTGCACGGCTCCCATCAACAAAAAGCAGCCTTTTGTATGCACGTCTTTCTTAAAGGTTAGCATGGGCGACGGGATTTCTGCTTCATGGGGATTTGCCCATGTTTTATTCTGGTTGGCAGGTGAATAATATGGCAATACTAGGAATGAGAATTGTCAAGTCAAAAATCTGTGATGCTGCTGGACAACCATTTTCACAGAAGCAATCCCCTTCACTCCTGGCTGTTTTACTGGATTTTGACTGATTTTTCCAAGGCCTACAGAATATTGTGTTCTATTGCAATCAAAACATGGAACCTACCAAAAGAAAGATTAAAGTCTCGTCTTTCGTCAGGAAAAAAATTGTATATTTCTATCTGTTTACGTTTTGCAGTAAGTAGCATTAGAATATAGCTAAGTTTCAGCGTTATTCACAAATCTATTTTAGAATTGTGAATAAATGAGCTGCTTTTTCAACATGGCCCTGGTTGATCTCGTTTGTTCTGCTGCCACCTGCTGGCCGTTTGTGTAATAACTATAATTTCTTCACCTGTTCTTTGCAGTTGAGAGACTGCATCAAAGCCTTCTGTATGCTTTAGAAAGAAAAAAAAAAACATAAAAAATGAATAAACACGTCTTTGGGACACCTAAAACATTTAAAATAGAACATATTTATATGTTTTTAGGAACAAATGAGTTGAGCACCATCTGTCCACCAAAGCATATTCAGAAACATAATTCCACACGCACACATCCATTTTAAGCGTCGGTCCTTGAAAAAAAGTACACACCCCTGTTTTAATACTAGGTTTTTGTGGAGGGAAAATAAAATAGACCAACATCATTTCCAAACTTCTCATCCGATGTCACATACTTGTATCTGAATTGTGCACTCGCTGCTCTGATTCTACTTCCTGTTTCTATTTCAGTTTGCCCGTCAGTTCAGCCGAGACGAACCCTTGACCTTTGACTGGGTCTGCCGCCATGTCAGCTGGCCTCTGGCCCCGCCCAAAAACATAAAAGACCTAGTTCACCTGGAGGCTGTTCACGACGTGCTGGATCTTTACCTCTGGTTAAGGTAATTTTGTGAAATGGCTTAACTGCTCACCAGTCAATCGCAACTACATTATTATTTTATTAACATTATGATAATACCGCTTCATATTGCTTCTCATCTAGTTACCGTTTCATGGACATGTTTCCCGATACCGCCTCTGTCCGAGAAATTCAACAGGAGTTGGACACCACCATCCAAGCGGGCGTCCGGAATATCACACGTCTCATCCGAGCCACAAACC
Organism: Festucalex cinctus; assembly: GCF_051991245.1. Taxonomy (NCBI): domain Eukaryota; kingdom Metazoa; phylum Chordata; class Actinopteri; order Syngnathiformes; family Syngnathidae; genus Festucalex; species Festucalex cinctus. The sequence goes on from NC_135414.1 coordinate 26,465,605, forward strand.
CGGCGGCCATCACCGGTCCGCTCCAGATCCAGAAGGATGGCGTGCAAACGGACGCCACCAGTAGCCATTCGTCAGGAGCCCGGAGGAATCCGAGCAGTCCCAGACGCTCGGGACGGGCCATGGACAGCTCGCTCACCAATCGCCTGATGCGAGATGGACTCTTGACGTCCGAGATGCTGGAGCAGCTGCAGAGGGAGTGGTCTTATGGACAGAGGAAAGAGTCCACCAATCAGGATGCACTGGATTTGAATAATCACACTAACAGCTATAAGGACAATACGAGGAAAAAGAGGAAATGAACCATCATGTAGGACATCACGTGGTCTGAACATATTGGAGTTTTTATTTTTAGCATTCTCATACCTGATTTGGGGAAAAAAAAATGGATGTGCAACTCTTTATTGGACCTTCACAAACGTCACAACTTATTAAAGTGTAGTTTCTCCCCACCCAGTCAATCATGAGATAATAATAATACGATATGTAGAAAAGTCAGTAAATAAAGTTCTTGTTTTGTATGCAAATAAAGGCAGTTGTTACGTTAATTTCAGTCGACATCAGAGGGCGGTATTGGCCAAAATAATGGCTACGTGAAATGGATGAAAAATGAAGAATTTATCTTTTTAATTCTCAAAAACACAATATCAATCAGAATGTCGTGTTAAGGCGAGTGGGGCATATACAACATATTCTTACAAAAACATTTTTGCGTTTAGTTCCCGTTGTAGTGTTTTCTTGTCAACCTTTTCTACACATTTCTATTATGTTAAGTAAACGCAAGAATGTTATCAAATATTGTTTTTAAAATTGCGTTTAACATCTACTATCTGATTCGAGACTAGCAACTTATTTTGACATCGCTGTCAGAGAAATGGAAGTTGAGGGTGACTATAGACCATTTGGGACTTCTGAATTCAAAATTTCAACTTTTAAAAATATGTGAAAAGGTACATTTGGAAATCAAACCAGGTTCAGCCATACCGAATACAGGGAGTCCTCGAGTTACGTCGGAGTTCCGTGCCTACGCTAGCGATGTAACCCGAATTTCGACACAAGTTGAATTTCCCCGTTCAAGTCAATATTTACATCTAAATAATGAGCATAAAAAACCTTAAAATACGTAAAAAAAAAAAAAAAAAGATACTGTACGACTGAAGCCCAAGTCTTCGTCGATGTTTGTCGGTGTCTGCTTTCTGCGATCCTTTTATGAAGTCTAGCTTTGTTTCCATGGTAATTGCTTTTCTTTTGGCTGGACCAACATTGATAGTAGAGATGTAACCATATCCAAACATCACGATACGATATTATCACGATATGAAGGTCACAATGTGATAATTATCACGATATTGTGGGGGCGTTGGCGATATTTAAAAAAGATCACAATATTGTAAAAAAAAAAAAAAAGAGAGCTCATACTAAAGGAAAAAGCACAATATTGTGCTTTTGTACAGCAATGCATATAAACTACCTACAATCGCTAATAACAATATTGGGGCAATTATTTGCTAATGCGTCCACATTGATCGCTTCACAAGCAAATTACGTCCCCCTTTATCTGACAATTAGCATAATTTTAAACATAAAAGGCCAAAACATCCCTAATGAAAATTAAATTGCACTAATAAACTAGCCACTAGAGGGTGCTAGAACTGCACAAATGGAAATCAACCTGACTTTTTTTAACAGATGTGTTCCTTTTAAATATTATGACCATGACGACGACGATATTGTGGCAGTTTTAATATCACGATATCACGATATTGCCCTTATCGTGACATCCCTAATGGCCATGATGTGGAAAAACAAAGAGTAAAAAAAGCCAAAGATACTCCCACAAGTGCACAAGCACTAGCACAAAAATAAAAAAATAAAAAATTTAAGGGCTAAATAGCGGACAAAGGGAAAACACTGTGAGCTATATGCCGGACGAGGAACCAAAATGGCGGACTTGAGATAACCGTTGTATAAAGTCGAAACGCCTTAGTTCACCTTAACTCAAGGACTCCTTGTTTACTATTTGGTAGCGTTAATGTTTCCTGTGTTCCAATCGAAGCTTTTACACAGGACTAAATATTCCCATGGTTTACTAATATCAAGAGATGGTTAAGAGTTGAAACTGTGACCCAGTGTCCTGCAGTTTCCCATGTTGCAACCTGATTTTGGTAAGACTCTGGCATGTGCTACCATGCTGCTTGGCGCCAGCAGACCGTGTCATTTTTGCAACAACGATAACGCTTTTGTTGCTGTCATGCAGCTTAGCTGTGTGGGTCAACAATGGCAAGCAGGCATCAGACAAGAAGTGGATTGTCAACTGCATTTACAAAAAGGAAGCATTACATGTGCTGCTATCTAACCTGAGATTGAGGTCAACAGAAAGTGAAATTCCAAAGAAGGAAACGCATGGCCTCATGTTATAGCAAACCTCAGATAACGTGAAAATATGCCCCATAGCGTTGCAACGGTGGTGACTGTACAGAAATATGATTGGTCACTTAGTACGATTATGCCTTGACGTAACAAGGCATAAATGTAATATGTAAAACATTTCATAAAGCAGTTTTCACTGCAGAAAACAAGCTGCATGTATGTGATATGGTATACTAATCATACAAACTACTTCATACCTCAGTGGTATCCAAAAACACACCCTGCAAATTGCCTCAAGGTTATTACTATGAAACCAAACAAAAACATTATAATCACCTTGACATGCATTTTTTTCCATTGACAAGTGCAGTGTGAATATGCCAGGGGGCAGATGACAATCAACATTTTAATACTTCTGGATTTCCACCTCCATTGGTTTGTCTGTCTGTCTGTCTACTCTATTTTGGTCCTTCTGCTTTATCTGCCAGACTGGATCCATGCCTGTCTAGTCACGTGTCTGCTTGCGTGGTGTACACACACACACACACACAGACAAATCCAATAAAATCCGATGCTTGGTGGAGTGCATTGGATTAAAAGACACCGATGTGAAAATTCTGGACTTAATTGACGAGCTCTGATAGAAGCGCTCTGTCAGATATGCACTGGCAACACGGAGTGAAAGGCAACAACAAATTAGAGGATTAGAGAAAGGTGAACAGAAGCCGGGAGAAAGAAATTGCGTGCTAACGGCGGTGAAACAACAGCTAATCTGTGAAGGATTAACCTGTCCCATTGCCCAGTTTCCCTCTTATTAATTTGCATATCCCTGCTATGGGGGGTCACTGGACAGTGGACAGTCTATCAAAACTCAAAAGTGTTTCTATAGCATCAAAGACATAAAAGACCTGAGTAAGGCACAAGGATAATATCTTTGATCATAAAAACAGGCGCAGACCAGCTCAGGAAAATACCTATACACTTTTGTCTGACAAACTGTAGGCTATTGGTCGGCAAGATTTAGCTTTTACTAAAACTATGGTTTTGGGGAGGGAAGGGGGTATTTGATTAGCTGTTAACTAACAGTTGAAGTGGGACAGAAACAGAAATTAGTTGGACTGTATTTGACAGTCCTAACGTTTTTGTTGTTGTTGTTGTTGTTTTGTTTTGTTTTGTTTTGTTATTTGTTTGTTTTGTTTTGTTTTGTTTTTTGGGCTCTTGGAACTTAAAAATGTCAACTTTCCAGTTGACCAGGAACGCAGTGACATCCGCAACCCTTTTGGGTTTGCGTCTATCTGCAGAGCAGCCAATCAGAGGCCTCCTTAACGTTAAATCTACCGAGACTCCCATTCGTTGCCGCCATATTGTATGTGTCAAAGTGGAGTGATTTATTATTATTATTATTATTATTATTATTATTATTAAAAAATTATTTCTGCTTGTAACTGTAGCAACTTTTCCACACAGGAAACCAGATCTCATGGGATTAAGTGTGAACAATTACATTTTATTGAAAATGGATCGATGGATATTTGTCCATCAACGAATTACATCACAGACGATACCATTAACACATATAGTCACAAAGGCACATCTTTTTCCCGTGTGTACGTGGGTGTGCATGCGTGTGGGTGTGCGTGTGTGTGTGTGTGTGTGCGCGCGCACGTCTGAAAACCATTGACACATTCAATATGGCGCAGGTGCAATCGTATCGTAGCAACGGGCAAACTTTCTCAAGGCCCAACTCCTATCCAATCAGATATAAGATGGTGGGCGTGTCTTTCTTACGGACTAAACCCTCCTGCCTCCAAAGTTGCTGCTCACTCATTGCTGCTTCCTCGGTTTCACTCACGTGCGGAGAGAGCAAGAAGTCCCACACATGACCCAGCTGACTGTTTTAAAACCTGCCTCGACTCTTTTGTGGATATCTATCCATCTCTTACAGGCCGGTAGTGTTAAATGAAGTAGACGTTTAAGTGGGCCTCTTTCCCCGCCCGTTTTATTCCCCTCCATCCGTGTGAGCGTGTGTCAGTGTGCATGTGTGTGTGAGAGAAGAGGAGCAGGATGATCGCAGCCCAGCTACTAGCCTACTACTTCACCGAACTCAAGGATGACCAGGTTAAAAAGGTGAGTGCTCTATGTTGTCTGACTTTCCCGGGTTTCAAGTAGTGTTTTACTTTATTTTATTTTTATTTGTTTATAAGTGCCCGTTACAGTTGTTCCTCTGGTTCGGTTACCTGGCAGCGGGCATACATGACGCACTGCACTGATGTTTAAAAGCCGTGACTCAGCAGCCTCTGGCACCGGTGGTTCCTTGTTGGGGTTTTTAAAGAGGTGTGGTGAAGAAGAGAGAGGAAATGAAAGATGAAAGGACAAATGGTCACACGGAGGAAACAGTAAAAGTTGTTAGTAGGAAAGCCATTTCAGCATTTAATCCCATCATATACTAGTGGACAGGTCACATTTATTTATCCCCCCACATTTGTCATAAATTTTATGTGGTGTTTTTAATCATTATGTACAGTGAAAGTCAATGTTACAATATTGCATCATCTATTTCCCACGAGTTTGGGGTCCCAGGGAAGAACCAAACTTGAAAAGGTTTGCGATAGCGAGCTCTTATCTGTTCTAAGTAGGAATTTGACTTCAGTAGTTTAGGGGTGGCCACATTTTTATTGGTAACAATTTAGTATTTTCTTAAGTTTCAGAGCCAGAATTTTTTCATTTGGGTGGCCCGGGTGAGACCAACTCACAAAGGTTTGGCAATAAATTGATACACGCACACATGCACAAGAATGATACGTAGCATTCTACTTGCACCATCCACAACACAGAAATTACCAGGTTGACCTCGACATGCTGTGAACATGGCAGATAAGTCATTGTTTGTTTATTATACCATCCACGGTCCTGGGTTTCATGAAATGAAAATGGACGCATACCAACCTTGTACAGCACACTCATAATACAAACAGGAACAACTCAAAGTACAGTAAAGAGAAATGTTTAGCTGAGTTTGATGAAATAACACCTTTTTTTTTTTTGCTGTTTGTTTTTGTCACTTCTGTTTCTTGTCTTGAACACTGATTTGCTAGCTAACAGCCAATCAGATTGGTCTGATCAATTGTCGCCGACGACTGATGTTATTTTGCGTATTGATTCTGGCAATAACTGCCTGCTGATCGACAGCTCATTCATTAAAAGCGTATTTAAGGACAATGACAGGGAAAAGATACAACAATCTCTTCATTCTTCAGTGAAAGGTGTCCAAAACTAATATTGTGTACTATTTACATTTGTCAAAATTATCCCTTAGCCGTGGTGGGTGGCAGTGGCCACCACTGACCACCAATTACAGTAATTCAACTGTATTTTTGATAGAATTAGAATTTATGATAAATTAAAAACATCAAAAAATACAAATAAATTGCTTTATTAAAAATAAAATATTTTACATATTACAAAAATTGTAACTTTTTGAAAATATTTACTTCCTCGCTGAACGGCTTGGCTCATCTCTATCTGTTTTAAAGTTAGAACGAAGTCCTTGGGCACGTTTGCCCACCCTTTCAATAAGTAAAGTGAAAAAAATAAAAGAGTTGAGTTGGACACCATGAATGTGTACCTTTTACTTTTACCCCAAGTGGCCCTCTGCACAGTCTCCTTATTTCGATTCCTGGTAAAATGTGACTGAGCCTGTTTTCATGGGCCTCGAGGCACCTTTTAGTAAACTTTAGTAGTCTCTTCCATCTTTTAAAAACCACCCACTAAAAGTTTCCTGCAAATCCTGATTCAATATTGTTGCCAGGCAACCGGAACGGAACACATCCCTATCTCGTGTTACAGTAGACAACATCTTTGTTTTCCCCCTGATCAGAACAAACGTATTCACATTTTTCCGCTCAACATGTGCTCCATGATCATTGATCTGAATATATGACTGGATAGCCGATAGCCCATACACGCACACCCTTGCACGCCGTTGAAGCAACAGGGCGGCCATCTTGCTCCTCCCATCTTGCGAGCAGACTATTTACGTACTTACAGATTAGACATACAGCTCTTAGGCAGTTAGTATAGGGCAGGGGTGGTGACTATTTTTTTTAACAAGTAAAAAAAAAAATAATAATGGACGGTATGTTCTGCTTTTTTCTTTTATCGCTCACTTCCTTAATACCCCGATATTAGTTTTGTTGAATTACAGTTATAATTCTTTAAAAAAAAAAAATCCTCCTGTAAACATCATTAAGCATCATTAAGCATATAATTTATACATGTAGTTAAGGCAAGTTGTAAAATGTCTTGTTTATGTTTAACACATTTATAACATCATAAATCGTGCTGTTTCTACTAAGTACTGTCTCAAATGTTCTTCAATTTCGATACTGTAAATGTATAGGATCGTATGCCGAGAAACGTTTCTTGGGAGGAGCAATATGGCGGCCTCGCGGCTACGAAAAACTTAACCTCTCGGATATCCAGTCATATATTCAGATCAGTGCCCATGACTCACACATGAAGCCGCTTACTAATGATGTCATCAGCTTCTCTTTTAGCCAGGTTTCCTTTATAAATGGAGGAAAGTTTAGGGCCTGTCACGCTTCCTTCTTGTAACCATTCTGTCTGTCTGTCGCTGTTATCGAACAGCGGCCTGCCCTGCGGTGATAAAAAAATAAAACGCATTAACAGCATTGGGTTACTGATGCAACGCAGCGCATCTCCCTCCCTCCCTCCTGTCCTCTCTCGGCCTCCCCGAAATAGGCCAGCTTTGAGCCATGTGACTATAAGCACCACGCGCAAGCTTTACACACACTCTTGCAAGACTCCATCCAGCCAGGTGTGCAGTTGTTGTGTCGCTCCTGAGCTGAGGGATGTTTTATAGTGACCCTTGTGCTAAAGACACCAGCCTAAAAATGCTAATCAGCTGTGAACTTTCCACACAATGTCATAAAAAAAAAGCATCTGTGGGCCCAGAATGTTGTCTAGTTTGAGAAAAATGTTTTAGTTTGAGTTCTTTTTTTTTTTTTTTTTTCAGATAATTTCTATTTCAAACAATACAACAAAAGAGTTAGTCTAAAGCCATTTTTTTAAACACCTGTATCTCCATCCACTTCATTGCTCTTGACTATACATTGTTGGCATTGTTGAATGTGTGTTTTACCGTGATCAAGGCAAGATGCACGACTAGGCTAGTTTTCCTAATGGCCGCTTGTGTGTGCACACGTGACACTTCCAAACACCACAGCGTCATGTTTCAAGAGCTTCCCCAAGCAATCCTGTGACAAGGTGAGCGGGACATTGTTGGCAGGTGGAGGGTGCGTGAAGGAAGGGTGAGGCAAGAGAGGAATTTCCACAGAGAGCATGACCTTATCCTGTAAGTTCAGCAACAGTTCCAGGTGAAGTCACAAGGGCAAAGGTGTGTGGTAAAGGTGTGTTGAGTGGAAAAACCAGCACATCATTCCAGCCTTACCGTTCCCCTCCCTCGGGATTTTGACCTTGAAAACCCTGCCTCTCCCTTGGCAAAAAAGATGTCTGTCTGTCTGTCTTGCTAGCTGTCTATCTATCGATCTATCTATCTATCTATCTATCTATCTATCTATCTATCTATCTATCTATCTATCTATCTATCTATCTATCTATCTGTCTATCTGTCTATCTGTCTATCTGTCTATCTATCTATCTATCTATCTATCTATCTATCTATCTATCTATCTATCTATCTATCAGTCTGACTATCTATCTGTCTATCTGTCTATCTGTCTATCTGTCTATCTGTCTATCTGTCTATCTGTCTATCTGTCTATCCGCCTGTCTGCCTCTCTCTCTCTCTTTCTCTCTCTCTCTCTCTCTCTCTCTCTGTTTATCTCTCTCTCTTATCTTTCTCTCTATTCTCTCTTTCTTCTCTCTCTTTCTGTTATCTCTATTCTCTCTCTCTCTCTCTCTCTCTCTCTCTCTCTCTCTCTCATTCTCCATCTCCTATCTCTCCATCTCCTATCTCTCCATCTCCTATCTCTCTCTCACTCTCTCTCTCTTTCTCTACCTATATATCTCAATCTCAATGTGTATATGTACAGTATATATGTACAAGTTACAACTATATATGTATAACACCATTTACTCTTACACGGAATCACTTTTCCTCCAGACTTTAATTGAGATGTCATTAAAATGTTCCAGCCCACCAAAAAGCATCACAATTTTTATTTGTAACGTTTTAATGTGACATTTCTTAGCTTGAAACGAAATTCAGTTTCTTTTTGAAGCAGCTCCCTTGAAAAGCTCCGATAAAGCGCCGCGTCATGGTTTTCTGCTGCAGAGGCAGTCCCATGACATAATTGCCCCGTCATCTCTCATCTTGCTGCATGAGCTAAACCTGTCATGCCACTAGTGAAGTGAAAATTTTAAACAATGCCTAGTTTTTCCTACTCCTATGATCAGACACTGCTCAACAAAGACACTCTCATTTAAGCCAACTGCCTAAAGATGTACTTCTGTCTTTTTCAGTTCAGGCGCCTCTTGATTGGCTACATTCCGTTTGACCTCACAGTTGGTGGCGCAGGCACACCTCGGCGTCCCTGTTGCCGTTAAGATTTTTGTCGTAAATACTGAACATGTTCATTATTTAAGATTGAGAACCCTGACTGGTTTTGGACTCAATTATCGGGACAAATCCACTCTTAACACATCTCACGTATAAAGATAATCTTATAAGATAATTGTATAAGACAAAAGATTGTCGGGCATTTGACGTCCTTGGTCGGTCGGGAAGGGGCAATATCGGGACAAAAACAGCCCAATTCTCTTCATGTGTGAACCAGGCTTAAGAGAGCCAATGACAAAAAAGCATGAGCCTGTTCATTCGCTGATGTAACAGTGACCCAACAATAATTTGTTTAACATCCTGTTCTACACAATGCAAGTGACACAGGCAGTGTGTGTTAACACTGTGGGAAGATTTGATGACAGCTGAGTGACGTGGTACAAAAATGTACAGCTATGGGTCAACTATGACAAAACGTGCCAATGACACAAGTAGTCTTAACGCTGGTTTGATGTCATTGACTTCCTTTTGTAAAGGATGGTAATGTTTGAGCAGTATTATTAATTTCACAGCTATGTGAGCTATGTGGGTGTGGAATTGTAAAGTCATTAGCAGATCCAGTAAATCTGGATCTTCTTTTGCATTGGAACAGTTTGTTTGTTACTTTCGGATAATGAGGTGATAATGCAGTATGTGATTATGTAAATGATCGCTTTGGTTTTACTTTCATAGTGTGCTTCTTTATTTATAAAGAAGTGAACCTTTTCAGTTTTTAAGATGCCCTTTGAAGCCCATACCAACATAAGGGAGAAAATGTAATGTAATGAACGCACAAAGTCAATTATTTATATTGTATACGTCACAACAAATTGTGGGCTAAATGTTTTGGGTGTATTTTTTTTAATAGCAGTTCTACTGAGGCATTTGTACTGAGAATTGCATGACAGCCCAGATTTAAATCTCACAGGTACCATGATCAAGGTTATTTTTGTTAAATAAAACTAACAATAAAACTAAAACTAAAAATAAAAAAACAATTTTGTTGACGAAATAAAATAAAAATGGAAATTCTTTTAAAAAAACAAAAACTAACTGAAACTATGTTTTATGTTTACAAAAATAATTACAACTAACTAGAATTATAGCAAAAATGTCCTTCATTTTAGTCTTTGGTAATTCATTTAAAGCATGAGCTTTTGGGGATAATTTTAAATGTGATTTTAAGTAGATTTAGTTTGCTATTAACCGGAATAAGGAAGTTGGAAAGTGTGTCACACAGAGGTGACGTCATCTAGTAGGAGCCAATAGAAAAGCACCTTCAGTTGATGCTCCCGTGGTGTTTTTTTTTTAAAATATTGCACATAAGTCATACACATAAAAAAAAAACCTAAAACTAACACTAAAACTAACTAAAGCTAAACTAAAACTAAGCATTTATCAAATAACTAAAACTAATAAAAACTAACAGAATCACCCTGAAAACTAATTAAAACTAACTTAAACAAACTCATAACAAAATAAAAAAATAACTGAAATGAAAATTCAAAAACTATAATAACCCTGACCATGATATGTTTGTGTGCAACTTCCATCCATCCATCCATTTTCTTGACCGCTTATTCCTCACAAGGGTCGCGGGGGCTGATGGCGCCTATCTGAGCTGGCTCTGGGCAGTAGGCGGGGGACACCCTGGACTGGTTGCCAACCAATCGCAGGGCACACAGAGACGAACAACCATCCACACTCACACGCACACCTAGGGACAATTCGGAGCGCCCAATTAACCTGCCATGCATGTCTTTGGAATGTGGGAGGAGACCGGAGTACCCGGAGAAGACCCACGCGGGCACAGGGAGAACATGCAAACTCCACCCAGGAAGGTCCGAGCCTGGACTCGAACCGGAGACTGTGTGCAACTTGTAACAGTTTATGATACTAATGGTAAGACAAGGTATTTTTCTAAAGAAATTCCACGTTGATGATGTAAAGATTAAACCAATACAAAAATAAAACAAATCCTGATGGCTTATCTAAGCAAAAGTATTAAAACAACAACAACAAAAAAACAAAAAAAAAACTAAAAGCATAATCTCTATCAAATCTGTTCTGAAGCTGAAGCCATAATGTTAAACTACATACTCACTTTGGAATCAAATTTCAATGTACTGGGACTTCAAATGAACGGTTGCTTTTCTGTGTATCGTCAGATTGACAAGTACTTGTACTCCATGCGTTTCTCTGATGAGACGCTACGGGACATCATGCAGCACTTCCGCATGGAGATGGTCCGAGGATTGAGCCGCGACACCTACACCACGTCATCTCTCAAGATGCTGCCGACATTTGTGCGCTCCATCCCCGACGGCACGGGTCAGTGCTGCAGTCGCGTTATAATGACACACAAATGTTCCCCTGTGGTCCAGCCCTTTATTCTTCTACTCATTTCCAGTTTGAAAGACCATCATGAATGTCTTCTCTTGTGCTGCCATTAGTCAGCTGATTACTTCGGCAAATGAATAACCTGTGTGTCTCACACTATCCCTCACTGTAAGATGTGCTTTTGATCAGTGACGCTTTTGAAAAGGGCTGTACTTTAGTTGTGGTTTTGAGTATGTTCTGCATCAATCCAGAGTAGAAAGAACAGACTGTTAAAAGGATAGTCAATCCCCACCAAAATCTTTACAATATATTCTGTGCAGCCCCCCTAGTCTGAACTCGTATTCTTATTAATACTGCGTTTTAGGGCTGCACGATTTTGGAAAAAAAACTAATTGCTATTTTTCAGACCAATATTGCAATTGCGATTCGATTTGCGATTTTTGTATTTTACACTTTAAAATGCATGAAAACACTACAATTGCACCTTTTTTTTTTACATTTTAAAATAACTAATTTAATGAATTTTGTTTCATCCAAAATGAACTTGCATAATTAGTGTTTCAAAGAATTTTATTATTTATTTATTTAATTTTTTACGTTTAAACATTTTCTAGTTTTGTACCAAAAAAATAAATGATCGTTCAATTGCACAGTGCACGTGCTGCAATCCACCTTCAAGTTTTTACCAACACAAATAAATATATATATTATTATAAATATATATTATAAATTCTCTTTTGTTCAAAAGGAACTTACATAATTAGTGTTTGTATTTTTTTTTTTAAATTGTGGTTAATATTTTGTAATGTGTAAACAATTTCTTTTTTTGTACCAAAAAATAAATCATCTTTTGAATAATTGTGATTTCAACTATTGCCCAAATAATCGTGATTATTATTTTTTTCCCCATAATCGAGCAGCCCTGGTTTGTGGAATATGAATTCAGCAGCACAATCCACACATTTTTAATCCATTTTAGGCAGCGGCCATTTTGCCACTTGCTGTCAACTGAAAATGACATCACAGTTGCTCAGGGCTCAGGTAACGACCTATCACGGCTCACCTGTTGAAGCTGAGCAAAATTCTTAACTCAAATTCCACAAATGCAATATTAATCAGAATGCCGTATTTCGGGTATTATGGCTGCATAGAACGTACTGCAAAGAAACGTTTTGGGTTGAGTCCTTCTTTATCTGATGCGAGAAGATGATTTAGCAGAACGAAAAGATCAGAACTTTCAGAATACTGTTGAAAAGAAGTTTTGATAAGACGTGCAGTTTTATCTAATCTGAAAGCCATAAAGTCATTGCAAATAAACTGCCGTCCCAACTCACCAATTCATATGTGACTATTCAAATATTCCACACCTTATTGTAAAAAGCTCTTTCACACTGACTCATAGTCATTTCCTGGAATCTTACTTTGGGATTTAGCAATAACAAAAGCAGTTATAAATTTATAGTTATCTTTTAAGCTACTACTGAAGTAGATAATTTGGCGCCACACCTAAAAAACAAGTAGATTATTGACCTTAATCAATACCAAACAGGTTTGTACACCTCTGTGCTGGACCACATTTTTAAAACCGACTGAGCTGATCTTTCGAACATGAAGTAAAAAGTTATTTTTCAATACCGCCACATGTGCCTTTCTGCTTTTTGTTTACTCATCCCTTCTTCTGTGACAACCTTTCCCTTGTTTCCTACAGAGAAAGGAGACTTTATCGCCTTGGATTTGGGAGGAAGTGCCTTCAGGATCCTTCGCGTCAAAGTCAGTCACGAGAAGAAGCAGACGGTTCAGATGGAGAGTCAGATCTACGACACACCGGAGGACATCATGCACGGGAGCGGAGCTAGAGTGTGTTAATTAACGCACAAGTACACACACACACACATGCACATACCTTCATTCTTACCTCTGCCTCCGCCTTGTTCCAGCTGTTCGACCATGTGGCGGAATGTCTGGGCGACTTCATGGAAAAACACAACATTAAAGACAAGAAGCTGCCGGTTGGCTTCACATTCTCATTCCCTTGCCAGCAAACTAAACTTGATGAGGTAGAATTGCATTTCGAACACCTGCCAATTTCTTGTTCCTTTATCATATAGCTATGTTATTTCCCTGTGTCAATCCGGGTTCTTAAAGGGGAAGACAACCTTAAACAATTTTTGACAATACTATGTTATGTGTTTGCACTAGTCTAAACATGACATTCGGATTAATATTACATTTGTGGAATATGAGTTATGAAGCAAAATCCATCCGTTTTTATCCATGTCAGAGGGTGGCCATTTTGCCACTTGCTGTCAACTGAAGATGACGTCACAGTTGCTCAGGGCTGAGGCAATGACCAATCACATCTCACCTGTTTTCTGATGTCATTTTCACTTGACAGCAAGTGGCAAAATGGCCGCCTTCTGATATTGATAAATTTCGATACTGTAAATGTATCGTATGCCGAGAAACGTTTCTTGGGAGTGGTAATATGGCAGCCTCGCGGCCTCAAAAGTCTGGTCTAGTGGCTATCCAGTAATATATATAGATCAGTGGGCTGCTACATATTATTGTCAATAATTTTTTGGGGGGGTTGACTTCCCCCTCTAACTGAGACACCATATAGCTAGAATAAAGAAAAATATCACACATGCTCCGAAAGAGACTTTTCACATGGTGTGTACTTTTGACCTATTGATCCATAGGATGTTTTTGTGTAGTGAAGCTTGAGTGACAGCCTTGTTTTGTCTGCAGAGCACTCTGATAACGTGGACGAAGCGCTTCAAGGCGAGCGGAGTGGAGGGCTTGGATGTGGTCCAGCTGCTCAACAAAGCCATCAAACAACGAGGAGTAAGTCACATCTTCATCTGGGCAGGACGAGCCGAGAGGCCGCCATTGTTGAAGTCTTTTCCATTTTCATCCAGGACTATGAAGCCGACATCATGGCTGTGGTGAACGATACGGTGGGAACTATGATGACGTGCGGCTTTGACGACCAACGATGCGAAGTCGGAATTATTATCGGTATTGCGTCTACAGCGTGTTCACGTTGTTTCCAAAAGGAGAGCTGAGTGCATACAAGAGTTTCTGAATAATTATTTCTTATAGGAACCGGAACCAACGCGTGCTACATGGAGGAGCTGCGTCACATCGACCTGGTGGAGGGCGACGAAGGCAGGATGTGTGTGAACACTGAGTGGGGAGCGTTCGGAGACGACGGCTGGTTGGAGGACATCCGGACGGAGTTTGACCGAGAGATTGACCGAGGCTCTCTGAACCCTGGCAAACAACTGTACGTCATTTGAGCCCACTCAGGCTGCTACTGTATATGTTTAGAATGTAACATTATCTTGTATGCACTTACGAGGGGCTAAGACATTTTTATACAAGTATAAACATGTACAGTATGGGCAGAAATGTATACAGTTATAATTACAGACAGTGAAAATAGAACATTAATGAATGGCTTGTTGAAGAAAATACAGGGTGATCTGAACTTTGAATATCTAGTCACTACATGTCCTAGCAATGCTTTATTTTTCATATATTTGTAGATTTTCTGCCTTTTTGGCAAATTTCTGACAATTTTATGGATATATTATGGTAATTTTCTGCCTTTCTTCTTCATTTTTGGCCTTTTTTTAAACTTTTTTTCCCTGCCTTTTTTGCTATCAATTTCTGACCTTTTTTTTTGACAATTTCGTGGACAATTTATGGTCATTTTTGGGATTTCTTTCTTTTTTGGACACTTTTTGTCACTTGGTTAGAAACATTTATCCCCCCACCTTGTCTTAATTATTTTTTTTGACATTTTTGGTAATTTTATGGACATTTTATGGTAATTGTCTGCTTTTCTTCTTCCTTTTTGGACATTTTATGGTCACTTTTTTTTTTAAATACATTTTTAGGTAATTTATAATTTTTTTTATCTACTTTTCATGTCTCTTTAGCTGACAACTCAAAAATTTGGACTCTGATATATATTTTAAAATAATAATTAATAATAAATTTTTCACATAAATCATTAGTTTATTTAAATATTATTTATCAAAAAAATCTAAATATGTAAAAAAAAAATAAAAAAAGAAATTCTAAAATATTTTTTTTAGAGATCCACATAGAGCCAGCGGAGAGGGATTAAAGAGCCACATATGGCTCCAGAGCCGCAGGTTGCAAACCACTGTCCTAGAGCAAGGCAAAGAAACTAAACAAGCATTAGGTCAAAAAATAAAAAAGATGTATTGAAATTCAATGTACTGCATTCACATGGTTGTAGACTTTATAACTGATTTAACAATGCTTCACAAATGTGCTTTCCAGTTGGTGCATTTATATTGAACTTTAAATGTGTAAGCTGCATACTCGTTTATTTGAGAATTCTAACACGCAAATGTGTTTGTATTGACGATCATTCTTCACCATGAAAAAAAGAACACACTAGAATTGAATTGTCCAAGAATGTCTTGGTATGATGAAGACTTCAGATTCATGGAAGACAAATGGATCAACAGATCAATAACTCACTTTTCTTTCTACAAATTGTTACTTGGGCTGCAGGTTTGAGAAGATGGTTAGTGGAATGTACATGGGCGAGCTGGTTCGTCTCATTCTGGTCAAGATGGCCAGGGAGGGCCTGCTGTTTGAGGGAAGGATCACCGCCGAACTTCTTACTAAAGGGAAGATTGAGACCAAGCACGTGTCTGCCATTGAGAAGTAAGTTGCATTTAAAACGCCAAACTTGATGCGCATCATGATTCAAATGGTCATTCCTGTATCATAGCATACTACGAAGGCAAGTCAACTTTTTTTTTTTTTTTTTTTTAATAGTCCAGGAACACAAGCCAAAATCCAGATGTCAAGGGGTGAGGCAGGGCAATTAAAAGTGGCTCTACTTTCTGGAGGTAGAGCATTCCAAAGAGATTTTGACGTCCTTTTGGCCCAAATGATGATGTACAACATGGGTTTGTGGGATCTCCACTCACAACCTTCTTGACAGGGACTGTAACTGTATTACTAACATTGTTAAGTAATATTGCAACCATTCCTAAACTTAGACCAAAGAAAATCATGAACACTTTTGGGGTCCTGGGAAGCAGCCAAATTTATTTTCTTTTTTTAAAATAAATAAATAAACTTTGGACTTGTTTGAAATATTCCAAAGGGAAAAAAAACATATATATATTTTTTTTGTTCCTAAAAAGTTGTCTCTGCCATCATTAACTCATTCAAACCCCCAAAACGTATAAATACGTTTTGTAATACTTTGTCCTGCACTCCCAAAAACGTATTTATATGTTTGTTTGTTTGTTTTTGTTTTTTATGCTAGAGCATACAGAAGGTTTTGATACCTCTTCTGACATGAGGAAGTCACTTAAAGCAATGGGAGTTATTCCAAAAACGGCCAGCAGGTGGCAGCAGAGTATAAGAGATCAGCCCAGGCCATGTTGGAACAAGCTCTTTTTCCCAGGGTTTTCAACAGCTTTGTGAATAATATTCTGTGGACCTTGCAAAATTAGTCAAAATCCAGTAAAATAGCCGGGAGTAAAGGGGGTTGCTTCAGTGAAAATGGCTGGGAGTCAATGAGTTAATTTATTTTCTGATTTATTATAACATCTTAAACCTTGATAGACAGGTTAAATATACCTCACCCCCAATGACCAATCCCTATGCTGCAAGGTGTTTTTCACCTCAACATCAACTTTTTAGTTTTTTTTATAAGCAAACTGAAACGATGCCAATTTCCATCTTGTAGTTTTGTCTATAATATCATTAATTCCTATTCATTCTCATGAAAAGGGTTCAACGTAGAAAAGTCCTGAATCGACGCTTCCCTTGTCTTGATTTGAAAAAGTTTGTGACCGTCTGCTTTATTGGATTACAACACGGTGTCACTCTTTCTGTCTCTGTCTCGTTTAGGAGTAAGGAGGGATTAACCAAGGCCAAAGAGATTTTAATCAGACTCGGTGTGGAGCCCTCGGATGAAGACTGCACCGCCGTTCAACATGTGGGTATTGTTGCCACAATAGACACTAAAGGACTCCTTTCATGGAATAGGGGCCGGCCCAATTCTGGTGCCATTTTACCCTCTATTCTAGCTTCTTGCCACTATCAATAACATGCATGTTAGATTGGAGACTAACACAGTACTGTAGCTTTGATAGTGAGATTGAATTGTTGTGTCTTCATGTATTAGATGTGATCATCTGGGATAGATTCCAATTTTGCATTATCCCTTAATAAGCGGTTTGAAAAAGGATGCATGGATGTTTTAATGTGTTTCTCCTCCCTCATCCGCTCCATTTAGGTTTGCACCATTGTGTCTTTCCGCTCTGCCAACCTGATTGCGGCAGTGCTAGCGGGTATCCTCATGAGGCTCAAGGAGAACAAAGGCGTGGCCCGACTGCGCACCACTGTTGGCATCGACGGATCGCTCTACAAGATGCACCCACAGTGAGTCATGGAAACATGCATTTGTTTAAACGACAATCGCCATCCAGTTGCTGGAGACAGTATCAATTAAGTTTATTAGTTTATTAGCAATAATAAACCCAAGTTATTCATAGTTGTCTACAGACTGAACCTTTGATTGACTATCTACAGTATGTTCACAAGCTAATGAAACCCCATAACCACAATGATAAAAGTAATCTTCAATTGAATTTCAATTCAATTCAATTCAAAATGTTTAAAAAAAGAAATGAAAGGAGACAGAAAGAAGTGAAATTTGTGATCTGCCCCTGATCAAAAAAAAGGAAAAAAAATGAATACAATTAAATTAAAAAATAAATAAATAAAAAACTAAAATAATAATAATAATTAATCAACACAAAAAAAGCAGTCAAGATGCTATCATGGTAACAATTAAACAAAATGATTCAAGAACATGAGCACAACCGAGCTTTTATACATTTTTTTTAAAATACAAATAGACTGAGATGATTTAGTTTTATAATCCAGATTGTTCCACAAAGATGAAATACATTGTTCTTTTTGTTTCATTTTGTATTTAGGTGTGGAAAAAATATCTGTTCCTCTTAATTTGTACTGGCTTTCACTTTTTTTTTTAAATTTTGATTTGCATGTTAAATGGTAACATTTCATGATGGGCTTTATACATTATTTTAAGGCGGTTAAACTCCATCAATTCATTGAATTAGTTGTATAAATATTGGATTAGTGTGGTCTCTGTATCCACATCCAAAAACGACACAAATAGCACATTTCTGTAAAAGAAAAACGGTTTTGCAGGAACACCCCCACACTTCAATGCTTTAGGTTAGGTCTGGAACAATCAATGAATTATATCGCCAACAAATCTCCTTCAGATACGCCCGTCGTCTTCACAAGGCGGTCCGTCGGCTGGTCCCCGACTCTGACGTGCGGTTCCTCCTGTCAGAGAGCGGAAGCGGAAAAGGAGCCGCCATGGTGACGGCCGTGGCCTACAGACTCGCTGAGCAATCGAGGCAAATCGCGCAAACTCTGTCGGAGTTCCGCCTGACGACCGATCAGCTGCTAGAGGTGAGGAGGGATGCATCAAAGTGTGCGTGTGGTCACACGTGTGTGTGTGTGTGTGTGTGTATGTGTGAGAGATCATGAAGCTGTCATATTTTTCTCCAGGTAAAGAGCCGAATGAGGACCGAGATCCAAAATGGCCTTTCGAAGGCTACGCAAGAGACTGCCACAGTGAAAATGTTGCCAACGTTTGTGTGCAGCATTCCCGATGGCACAGGTTAGAAACTTCCTCCTTTTCTTGTGAGGTCTCAGTAGGTATGATGCAAAAATATGCTATACGGATACAAGTGTTTGGACAGCTGTCCATTACACTTACAGTAAATTTCCTGCTATAACTGATTTCAAAGGTAGTATAGGCAAAACTCTGATTAATTGCATTTGTAAGACATTGGTGACGGCTCAGTGCATTTTTTTTTTTTTCATATTAAGAGCTATTTTATATAAGTAACTTACATACTACATTTTAAAAATTGTACAGTACAACTTGACCCCAATCTCCACAAATATATGCATCATTGAATTTTTTACTGCTAAATTTTGACATGGGCGTGTCTGGAATTCCCCCAGTACAAGCTTTGCAAGTAAGACGCACATTAAAAAAAAAATTAGTGGCGTTAATGGAACTTTACATTACGGTAACTCAAAATTAACGTACGGTAACTCAAAATTAACGCACTAATTTGACACCCCTAAATAAAGTTACGTTAAGTAAAAGTAGTAGTAGTAGTAGTAGTAGTAGTAGTAGTAGTAATAATAACGTACGTCTAAATAGCGCTTTTCAAGTGATGCAAGAATATTTACTCATGGGAGGATTAAAAATGTATTTTGTGGACATGTAGGAGGTGACTGAGAGAGATCAGCACACACAGAACAGATGGTGTGTGTTTTTTTCTTTTTTTTTTTTTTTTAATACATCCGGGAGGCAGTGTCACGGATTTTACTAGGGAGAGACTTCCAGTGGTGTGGAGCTGAACGTGTATCAATCTAGCTTCACCCTAAACATACACAGTAATGTAAAAGTAATCACTATTTAATGGATCTGGAAAGATGGGTGTTTTCAAGTTAATAGTCTCTACTCTCTATGCTGTACATTTTTCTGTTTCACACAGTCAAACAGCTTTTACTTGAGATAAGGTCATGCCTTGGAAGAGCAGGAGCAAAAGGTGGAGGCGCTATCTTTAGCCTCAGGAGCTGTGTCATGTCACGGTGTACTCTCACACCTGACTTTATATAAACAATACTCTCGCAATGGGGAAGTCTTACCCTAACGAGACTTAATGCTCTCATTGTTGAAACAAAATACAACCTAATTAAACGCTCAATACGAGGCATAAAAATAGAAATGCATGAAAAGATTGAATGCCACTGCTTATTTTGTCAACATTTGTTTATTGTCCGACTGCAGAAAATGGCGATTTCCTGGCTTTGGATTTAGGAGGAACCAACTTTCGAGTTCTGATGGTCAAAATTCGTTCTGGGAAGAAGAGAACAGTGGAGATGCACAACAAGATTTACGCCATTCCTCTCGAAGTGATGCAGGGAACAGGAGAGGAGGTGATTTTTTTTTTTTTATCCAATTGAAATGAAAAAGGGGCAGCATGTGACAAAATAGATGTGAAAGGTGTGGGCAGCTGCCAGGTTAGTGGTAAGCACGTTAGCTGTTTTAATGTAGACTGACTGGTATGGCGTGTCGGATTAGTAGTGGTGATGTCACTGTGTTTGTCAAGGTAATCCTGTCTGCTACCTTTTGACTCTTGCTTCACTTTTTAAAAACAGTTTTCACTTAATGTCAGAGCATTTGGCTTGCATGAAAACAAATATTAGTCATAACTGTAATACTTTTTTTAACGGCACAGGTAATGTTTTAATTAACATTACCATTCTCAACTGTCTCAGGTGTACAAACATGGTAATCAGGGCGGTGTCTGTTATTAATAAATAAAACAAAACAAATACAAACACAGTTGTTCCTTAGCCTGGCTTCTTCTCACACTACAAAAACATGATTCTTCTCGTTGGCGTTTTTTGTTTATTACCAAATACACACATCTCATTATTAATATCTGAACTTTTAACCTACTTTAAGTGACAGACAAACAACACATTTAACAGGTTGCTTGAAAGTCCTTTATTGTATTAAATGACTTCCACGTACTGTTTCCATATACTGGTACTTGTGTGCATCAAACGAGACCCACACTTATTTTACATGCATGTCATGCCTTTCCTATTTCAGCTGTTTGATCACATTGTGCATTGTATAAGTGACTTCCTGGACTACATGGGGATGAAGAACGCTCGTCTTCCTTTGGGCTTCACCTTCTCCTTCCCCTGCCTTCAAACCAGCCTGGATTCTGTGAGTGTCTGTCTGTCTGCAGTTCTCTTGATACGTGCCGAATGGTGGCATTTTCTGAGCCTGTGGATGTGTTTGTATACGAAGGGCATCCTGGTGACGTGGACCAAAGGCTTCAAGGCAACAGACTGTGAAGGAGAAGATGTGGTGGGGCTTTTGAGAGAGGCCATTAAAAGGCGAGAGGTAGGTCAAGAGTTTGGTGGAATCTCTTAAATCAAACAATGTGGTCCGGGACATTATTCAGACAAATAAAAGTAAAGTTTTTTGTTTTTTTGTTTTTTTACAGTAATATGTTCTATGTAGCCTCACTAGTCTAAATATGGCATTCTGGTTAATATTGTGTGTTAGTGGAATATGAGTTAAGCAGCAAAATCCAGCCGTTTTTATCCATCTCAGGCCATTTTTCCACTTGCTGGCGACTGAAGATGACATCACCTTCCACAAAATATTAGGCAATCTACCTCGCTATCTACTTTCAAAACCCGTCTCAAAACCCATCTGTATTCTTTGGATTTTGGCCCACCATGAGACTTAGCATTGTTTTGGTGCTTTGTGGTGTCTGCTGTATATTGTGTTATGAATTTTGAATATGACTATGAATTATTTATTTACCTATTTATTTAGTTATTATTTCAGTTACCTACTTTTTATTATTAATTTATTGATGTAAATTTTATTCACTTGTATACTTAAAATGTTTGTTTTGTTCGTTTTATTCATCTTAATCTTTACTGCGTGACCGATTTCTGTTTCATGTACAGCACTCTATATACAGCAATGTTTGTTTTAAAGTGCTTTGTAAATAAAGTTGAGTTGAGTTGCTCAGGTCTGAGGTAACAACCAATCACAGCGCAGCTTCCGAAAACAGCTGAGCTCTGATTGGTTCAACCCTGAGCATCATTGATGTCATCTTCAGTCGACAGCAAGTGGCAAAATGGCCGCCTCCTGAGATGGATAAAAAAGGCTGGATTTTGCTTCGTAACTCATATTCCGAAAATGTAATAATAATCAGAATGTCATGTTTAGACTGGTGAGGTCACATACAACATATTATTGTCAGGAAATGTTTACGGTTGACTTCCACTTTAAGAAATAAGACAAATTGAAATGACCTGTCAATATATTTATTGCTATGTTTCTTCTAAAGGAATTTGAGCTGGATGTCGTGGCTATCGTCAACGACACAGTGGGCACCATGATGACCTGCGCGTACGAGGAGCCCACCTGTGAGGTCGGGCTCATCGCTGGTCAGTTTACTTTTCATTCATGCGACTTCAACGAGGATGATCCAAAGTGACGGTATTATTAATGCCTCGACGTCTGCGGGCAGGCACCGGCAGTAACGCGTGTTACATGGAGGAGATGAGGAACATTGAGATGATACCGTCCAACGAAGGGCAAATGTGCATCAATATGGAGTGGGGGGCCTTCGGTGATAACGGATGCCTCGACGACATCAGGACCGAGTACGACCGGGCTGTAGATGACTTCTCTCTCAATCCAGGGAAACAGAGGTAAAAAGCACAGTTACATGCAAGTGCAATGTGAATACTTTACAGTTATACTATTATTTACTTTGAGTGTGTAAGGTTCTGGGTGGGAACTTCCACTGGTTCTTGTATCTTAATGCTCACGATATTATACTAATAGTAACCAGAAGACTGCATGTTCTCAGTTGAAATATTTACTGGATGCCAGAAAGATCGAGTACACAGCTGCGGAGCCCTCTTCTATTAGTATGCGGAAGAGGAACTGAACTATTCAGAATTGTCCCTGCACTTATACTGTCTAGGCCGCCCGCCCACATGGGCGAACGGCTCAGCCTCCCCGTGTACGTATGTCAGAATGCAGACAGATAGAAAGGCGCCAAGCAAGGACACATAGCAGGGCGCCAAGCAAAGACAAATAACAGCGACATAACGGCCTAGCTCAAGTCATCAAGAGCCCTAATCTAACATGTGTGTGTATGTGTACATTCTAGATACGAGAAAATGTGCAGTGGCATGTACCTTGGCGAAATAGTGCGGAACATCTTAATAGATTTGACCAAGAGGGGCTTCCTCTTCAGAGGGCAGATTTCAGAGACGCTGAAGACCAGAGGCATCTTTGAAACAAAGTTCCTCTCTCAGATTGAGAGGTAAGCATGTACTCACTGTACTCCTTTTTTTACTTTAGTATCATAATCAACAAAATACTTTCTTACCTCACTGATATTCTTACTAGGGATGGAAATATTAATCAATCAATTGATCATTAGGTAGAATTGGAATTATTTGGATTATCTGGCGTTAAAGCAGTTGAGGCAAATTGGAGTGCATTATTACAGTAAATACAACCAGCCATAGATGCATCTGAATAATAATAAAAAAAAAAAAATGTCAGCATCCATCCATCCATTTTCTTGACCGCTTACTCCTCACTAGGGTCGCGGGGGGTGCTGGAGCCTATCTCAGCTGGCTTTGGGCAGTAGGCAGGGTACACCCTGAACTGGTTGCCAGCCAATCGCAAAAAAAAATGACACTACAGAGTGAAATATTACAATATTTTTCATAGTTTTTATGATTATATCTTACAGATAATGAGAGCCTGAAAGTCATCATCTTTTCTATCTCCATCCTGATCAACGCAAGAATTTGCAATAGGATTTCAGAATATTCAGTAAAAAATATTCTTTTTGAAACTAATACTGGAAAATAGCAATCTTTAAAATGTGTTATTAAATTAATTTTGTCTAATATCCCTCCTAAGTTATTGTATTCCTCAACTTTATTAAAATTAAATTTCCCTTCACCCCCGGTGACTGTCTATGTGTGTCTTTCTGCAGTGACAGATTGGCATTACTCCAAGTGAGGTCCATCTTGCAACATTTGGGACTGGACAGCACCTGTGATGACAGTATCATTGTCAAAGAGGTACGTTGCACCAGATTGTTGAATACAGATAATAATAAAATATTTATGGCTTCTTGATTTGAAGCTGTTGAAATGTGTAAATGGTAAATGTTCACAGTTTGTCATTTAAAGCAACACAGTTTAACATTCACTGTATTTCTTTTTTTTGGACTGCCTTCTGAAGCTATAATAATCTAATAAGTGGAATATTTTAGCCCAGGCTCGTCTAAAAGTTTATGCTCTAAAATTATTCTACACTTGTTTTGATTAAAAGCTTTCTTGGTATGTTTCAATCCCTTAACTTTATCCTCATATTTGACTTAAAGCAGGGGCGTCCAAACTTTTTCCTCTGAGGACCACATACAGAAAAATAGAAAGCTGCAAGGGCCACTTTGAAGTTTTTTATTAACACATTCATTGCCAGACCAGCAAAAAATGCATAATTTGACCTCTTTTTCCGTCAATGGCAGTGAATGAGTTAAACATGGTAAAAATCAATGAAGCAATTATAAATTGTTGATATAATGTACAGTTACTTATTGAAAACTGCTAATAGTGACCCCTGTGTGCCACTATAATAGATATGCCTCTCCACTGAGCAGCAGCTGATCCCTACTTGACATTCTGAACCACAAGAACAATCGGTCGTCAACTGACCACACTTAACCATTAATGTGATGTTTTCACATTTTTTTCCATTAAGAATTAACCATTAATTAATGTGATGTTTTCACAAATTGGACGTTGACACTAAGAAACAAGTGGATGGAATTATTTTTATTTCTGGAACTGAATTATTAGCTGCAAAATGTGTGTCTTTGCGTAGCTAGAAATGTTTAATCCACCCTCTTTTTTTTTTTTTTTTTTTTTTTTAAACAGCATTGAAAAATTATTTTTAGTATTTGCCGCGGGCTGCCCAAAAAAAAAAAGTATGGCAGGCCGCAAATGGCCCCCGGGCCGTAGTTTGGACACCCCTGACTTAAGGTATCCATCCCCAGGACTCTTGAGTCTGATACTATTTTTAATTTTAAAATCTATTTTTATCCTGTACTGAATTTGAATTAAAAAAAAAAGCTGTTTTAGCATTGTACTGCTGCCATTTGCACATTCGCACCCTTACTAGTCTCAACAGAGACGGTTATCAAAACAAACTCTTGAACCTCATTGCATCCGAGCTGTGGTTTTAGAAGACGGCGCAGTCGGTGCACATTTGTGAGGAAATTGAACTTACAAAACAATTGCACAACCCTGATTTGTGAAAGAGTTTTGTGTGTGGCTATGTGGGAATTTCACATGTGGATACGAATGTCCCCTTTCAAGGTTTTATGAACTTATGAGATTCAGTTTAGCGTCGTGTGGCAAGTGTCGCAATGAAGATTAAGATTTTTTTCTCTCTCTCTTTTTCTTTTGTGGTTGTTATACAGGTTTGTGGAGCAGTGTCACGTCGAGCCGCTCAGCTCTGTGGGGCAGGAATGGCAGCAGTAGTGGAGAAGATCAGGGAAAACCGTGGATTGGACTTTTTGAACATCACTGTAGGGGTGGATGGCACGCTCTACAAACTGCATCCACAGTAAGTTGCACCATTATTCAGTACAAAACAACTCTCAAATGCACATAAATCGGTCATAGTTAAGGGCGTGCTTCTTTTCTTTTTCTTTCTTTCTTTTTTTCCCACCAACTTTCTAATGGTTTCCTGTCATTTGCCTAAAGCAGTGGTTCTTAATCTGGGTTGTGAGTTTGGCAAGTCAGTCTCAGGGTTTTTTTTTTTTTTTTTTTAAGAGGTCAATACACTTCCTGTGTCTGTGTGTGTGTGTCAATCCTATTCACCTTACTCGTATGATTCATGACAACTCAGACACTGACGTCACCAAACAGTAGAAATACTTTGAGATGATCTGTTATGTTCCTTCGCGAGCAAAACTTTTCTAGCATGGTAGACATACTGTAATGTACAATCATGTACAATTAAAAGCTTTTTTTAACAAAAAAAACAAAAAAAACATTTTGACACTTGTC
This sequence comes from Festucalex cinctus, assembly GCF_051991245.1. Classification (NCBI taxonomy): domain Eukaryota; kingdom Metazoa; phylum Chordata; class Actinopteri; order Syngnathiformes; family Syngnathidae; genus Festucalex; species Festucalex cinctus. The sequence continues at coordinate 26,491,658 of NC_135414.1, forward strand.
AACTGAAAATGACATCACAGGTGCTCAGAGGTCAAGTAATGACCAATCACAGCTCAGCTGTTTTTGGGGGGTTTGTCATGTGACAATAGCAAACTGAGCCATGATTGGTTATTTCCTGAGCACATGTGATTTCATCATCTTCATTTTCAGCCGACAACAAGTGGCAAAATAACGTATTGTACATGTAAAATAATGTTTTCAAATGAATTATAGACAAAATATTTACATCTATGTCCTGCGATGAACACGGGTTCACTCCTACTGATAAAATATGGACCAAATCAGAGTTGGCCAGTTTTCTGGCACAGATCATGTCCCACTGTACATGAGGAAATGCTGGGGTCTGCTTTTTATCACTTAACATCCTCCCAACTAATGATCTTGTCTGCGCAGCTTTTCTCGGATCATGCACAAAACCGTCAAGGAACTGGCCCCCCACTGCCATGTCAACTTCCTGCTGTCGGAGGACGGCAGCGGCAAAGGAGCAGCGCTCATCACAGCCGTGGGCGTCCGATTGAGACAAGAGCTCCAAAACTAATAACTGTCACGAGCCACTCCTCTGTCCCACACTCCTGCTTTCGTGTGTCCATGTGGAAGATTAAGTAGCACAATCACCGTATTAGCTGTAAAACATGTAGAAAGTTCCCAAAGATCGTAGCTCATTCAGTTATTATAACACACCCGCAGCTTTGCTTTGTGGTGTGAAATATTGCCACCCTCAGGATTTTTCTCGTAATTGCAAGGTGTCAGTTGGCGTGTGCTTCCATGGGTGAATAAAATATATTTTCTACCAAAGTCAGCTGAATGTGTCTCCACAAAAGACACAAATATGATGTGAAAGGGAATTTTGTTGTTGCTTTAAAGCTTTTAAGATGTTATTCTGGTATATGTGTTATTTATTTTATTTTTTTATATTTAGAGATGATTGATCGCACAATAATGACAAACACGCACACACCAAGAGGAAGCTGTTATTTCTAATCTGCTCAGTCGTGTAAACGTGAACATAGAACATCCAATCTCTGCTCGGGTCACACATGCTGACTGACTGAGCGTGCTTGTGCTCCGATTCTTCTGTGTTGTTTTCTTGTAATCTATTGTAAATTATGTCCAAAGAACGTTTGTATTTTACCAGACATTTGTACAAATCCCGCCGTGCGGCGTGAATGTATCAACTCGTTAGCAACAGCAAAGGAAGTAACGTGAGATGCTATCGTGGGTGGCCCAAACCTGTGGAAGAATATCACTTATAAATTTTAAAGTGATATCAAATGCTCTGATGAGGAGGCTTTTAAATGTTCTCACTTCTTGGATTATAAAAGCTTTTTAAATCTCTGGAGGAAGGTATTTAAATGATCATTCCATTTAAGTTGTATTTATTTATTGTTTTGCTTTACAAAAGGTGAATAGTGGCACATGAGTTGGAAATAGTCTTTAAGTTGACTACTGGTGTCTCTCAGGGCTCCATCCTAGGTGCATATAGCTTTTTGAAATTTAAAATACTACGATGTTAGCGAACGCACGTGCACCCTCTATTGTCCCAATAAAAACGGCTCTTGAACCTTTTTCTATACCAGATACCGGTATTTATCCTTTTAGAATAGTCCAAGTGAAGCTGCTCCAGTGTTGTACATAAGTTAAAAATCAGATTTACGTGGGCAAGAGAATCTCAAACCAAATACGCCCATGAATGTCAACATAAACTGTTTTTTGCCGCAATAATCACTCCATCGTTACACTGTCAGTATTTATCACATACTGTAAACACTTGACTTGCTTTGCTGTATCTGTCCCAACACTGTCGATCAATCACGAAATAAAATCAAACCCATGTTGTGTGTGTGGTCACCGTGTTTGAGAACCGAAAGAAAATGTACAACCATTTACTGGAAAATATTCTCACATTTATTAAATATGTTTAAATGTTCAACAACTACACTGTTTTCTGCAGACAACGTTCACAATGAGACGCTGCTTAGTAAATATCAAAGTTTTCAATCAGGATGATTGATTGCCACTGGTTAATCACCTCACAAAGCAATTGCATTTATATGACATTAATAGGTGCATCTTTTTCCCGAGCAGCGTAAAGATTAAAAAGTGTGCGTAAAAAGACAATAATTAAGCAAAAGCTTAACTGAAACGAGAGAAATCTTTTCACATTTTATCTTTATGGCTCTGCATACATTTACACTACAAAAATGTCATCTTGAATATGAATATGAATCACTGGACGCTAATAAAGCACGTGGGCTTTCCGCCACCACTTCAAATAGCATGATTTCTATATGATAATTACTCTGCTGCGTGAAAATACTTCCAAATTATCCAATTTAATGTACACAAACTATTCAAATAAATCACAATATCTTCATTAAAAATTCCAACTATTGAGAATATAATTACAATGAGTCAGAAAGGCGTTCTTGGTATCTACAATGTTAATTCCAGGTAGCCTAACTTAGCTTTTTCATTTGAATCCACTTTCCATAATGAAGTGCTATATTGAATTTCCAGCATGAGAGCGCACAAACATTCACTTTAGCTCACCGATAAGCAGTTCAAATGGCTTTCATCATCAGCATACGAACTGAATTACAGGCAAAGTGACTGAAATGAGATGGCCCTCAAGTTGTACAGTAGCAGAAAATACTGTATAACAACCATAGTTAGCGAAACACAATTATTCAAAACCATCAGTGCAACATGTCGTCAGTGCTTCGCAGGAGAGAATAATGGCGGCTTCTCTTTTGGCAAGTTGGCATCATCCTTGACCACAACCTTTGTTTGCATCACCTGTGTCATTTGCATGGATGGAGGCATGTGGGCTGTTTTTGCGTAGGCTACGCGTCATGGTCACTCTGAAGGTGTGCGTGTGCTGCAGCTCCATCTTGTCCTCCTCTGACACTTTGATGAAGGGACACCAAGAAAAGGCGTGGCGGAAACCGGCACGGAACCTGCAACAGAAGAGGACATTTTCAAACTATTTGATTAGGATTCATTCCAATTAGGAATGCAAATGTGAGCTTTACCTTTGGTTTAGACAGCAGTAAATGATGGGGTTGTACATGGTCGAGCTCATTGCTAACCAAAAAATGCCCAGATAAACCTTTCAAAAAAAGAGACACAATGTATTTGTACATTAAGTCACATTTGCTCAGGTAACAATGTGAGAGAAGTAAGAAAGGATGTCCTCGTCATTTTCTTTCTTTCAGTACCTTTTGTTAGGAGAACAAGTTGCAGTACCCCAACACATACAACAGCTGGCACTGTTTTCTCTGTTTTCAATAAGCATTACCATGGAAAAATTTAAACTCGCATCTCAAGATGCCACTGTACAGTAGTGTAGGTTTAATTCAGTGGTGAATTTAATGTTTCTTCATAAATTTGTCTCAGAATTGTAAAATTGATAACCTTGCAAGATGAATTCTCGCGGTATTTGTGAGTTCACAAACTCCGGAGAATACATTTTGTACCGCTCCTGCAGATAACCGCCGTTCCCGAACCACTGGTAGTTCGGACCAATCACCGAGCGACATTGTGTTTGGGGGCGGGATATGCAACGGTGACGAAACCAGGAAGCCAGCGCCGACGCCGGAGCTAACAAAAAAAAAACGAACATGGACGAATGGACGCGACAATTAATTCTGTTCTCACAGAATTACTCACCGTTTTCTTGTTGAATGTTGAACAGCGAGAGGCGCTTCGTGCATTTCTAGCTGTTAAGACTTTAGTTAGTTAGTTAGTTATGAATGTAGCAATGGCGAATCTGTTTCTCCCCTGTCCCAGAATGAAAGTGGTACAGTCCAATCTAGATCTGACCCAATTTACGATTTTTAATTTTCTGATAAACTCAACTCAACTCAACTCAAGGCGCAGATGACTGTTTCCATGGAATGCCATTTAATAAAATAGTTAATTAGTTAAATAAATACATTTATAATGGTGGTGCCCGTCCAATTACAATGCTACATGAACCAAGAACTGGCTTGGTAGCTACAATGGCAAGCTAACAGATGGACACACACAAACAAGTAAGGTGCTCCAATATTGTCATTTTTTTGGTATCACTTTTCACTTAGTAATTTGGCCATGGAGGTTTTTGAATTCTACTTTTGTTTGTTTGTTTTGTTGTTTGTTGTTTTTCGTAGTTAAACAGTAGATGCAAACCTCTGCAGTTCATAAAGTGGAAGAAACCATTATTTTGAGGGGTTGGTGCCCGACCATTCAAAACAACAAACTAAACGTAATGATTAAACGATTATACACACACGCGCACACACTTGAATACATAAGGATCAATGCACAACCGACGTATGATGAAAACTGCTTACCTGTTGAATATAATGTTGCTTGTAAATATCTCTGTTGACTGATCCCAGTATAAAGTAGATATGGTAGGGCAACCAGCACAGCGCGAAGGTCACCACCACAACAACCATCATCTTTACTACCTAAGAGACAAAGGCTTTTTAGTCCACCCGGCTCACACATTTCTTTAGACTGCAGCGGAATAAATGGCAGTAATAAAGTGGAAAACGTGACCTTTCGCTTTGCAGTGATCTGGCTGTGGTAGTGGTCCGACGCCTCTCCTGGGATGTGGCCCCCCCACAGGGTCTGGCCCACCAAACTGTAGGTCACCAGCATCACCAGTAAGGGGAGCAAGTAGATCAGCAATATCACTGCAAACTGGTAGCTACAAGGTAAGAGTTATATTTGTCAGTCGGATGCCAGAACCAGTGTTGTTATAGTTTTGGAATTGTTCATTTTAGTTGTTGTTTTTTATTTCATTTTGAGTTTTGTTTTTTAAATATAGTTAGTTTGAATTAGTTTTCAGGGTGGTTCTGTTAGTTTTAGTTATTTGATAAATGCTTAGTTTTAGTTTAATTTTAGTTAGTTTCAGTATTAGTTTCAGTTTTTTTTAATGTGTATTACTTTTGCGCAATATTTATTTATTTATTTATTTATTTATTTATTTATTTTAATTGACAGAATGCAAATGAACAATTCTTTGACAAATCTTGTCAATACAACAACAAACGACAAAAAATATATATACATTCACTCAGACAATCCAGTTCAATTTTGCATCAAAAATGAAATGATTACAAATTTCTATAACCCTGAAATTAAAAAAATAAAAGAAAAACAAAATAACAGACTTCAATTAAACAAACAAAATCTCCAAAAACAAAATCTTTTGACCTTTCTTATTATTTACAAATTTAAGAGACTCTGTAATGATTAATATCAGCCAAAAATACTTTCAAGCATGGATTAAATTTGAAAAATTTAGCTTTGTGAATGTGAAATTTCCCTAATAAAATAAAAAGACCAACAATATTACAAATATCTGTATCTATGTAAACCAAGTAATAATACCTTTCCCTTTAATCTTCATAGTGTGAGCAGTTTTTTGAAAAATAAATTTCTCTATATCTTTCCAAAACCTGAAACTAAAAGGACAATCATAAAAAAGATTAATTACAGTTTCTTGAGCAGTTTTACAAAATGTATGCTTGTGCGCAATATTTAAAAAAACAAAAAAAAAACACCATGGGAGCACGTCATCTGAAGGTGCTTTTCTACTGGCTGCCGCTAGATGTCACTTCTGCGTGACACAATTTCAAACGTCCTTATTCCGGTTAATATAAAAAAGAAATCTACTTAAAACCACATTTAAAATCATCCCCAAAGGCTCATGCATTAAATTAATTACCAAAGACTAAAACGAAGGACATTTTTGCTATAATTATAGTTAGTTCTAGTTAGTTTTGTAAATATTAAATGTAGTTTCAGTTTGTTGTCGTTTTTTAATAGGCATTTTTGTTATTTTTTTTTAATTGTATTTTTTTTTTAAATGATAGTTTTTCGTTAGTTTTAGTTAACTAAAATAACCTTGGCCATAACATGTTAAAAATCAAGTTAGAATTAAAATAGAGATTATTGTATTACATGGCTTCTCCAGCACGCTGCAAGTTTAGCATGGAAGATATCCCAGTTTTTTTTGTGTGCAATTGCCATATACTGCCTCCGTCATACCTCAGAAAAAAAAATCTCATCGTTTCTTTGGCTAACATTTCAATGTTAGTGGAGGTTTGTGCTTCTTAGTACATCACATCACGTCGCACCTGAGTTGGTGTGTTCCCCCGTAGTCGTCCGGCCAATCGACCATGCAAACAGTTCTTGGGTAATAAAATCTGGTCACGCTGTAGTAACACTGCGGGAAGGCCAGCAAGATGGCCACGATCCAAATGAGCGCTATCACGACCTTGGTGGAGGTGGCGGAGAGGCGAGGCTTCAAAGGGTGGATGATGGCCATGTATCTAAAGCAGTCGTGAAAAGGTCAATGAGTTCATTATGCATTCGGACCACGCGCAAATCTGACAGGTATGAGAGCAATGATAGGCAACATTCATTCAGCTGACAATGACTTGGGAGTGAGGGGTTTACATGGTTACCCGTGGGTCGGAGCAGACCCACATTTGAAAGGCCCAGCTTATTTAACAACTATTGAAAGGCTCATTTATTCTGCACTGTCATTCAACAAATGATGACAGATGCATGCTTTTAAATCAATTACCACAAATGGAGTCATTGTGGAGTAGCTGCATTAGTCAGAGACGGAGACAATGATCACATCCATGTTTTCTCTGCATTTGCCGTTTTATAATAGCTTGGATTATTATTATGTTGTATTAATATACATGGGCAGCGAGACACTATGTAGTTATGTCATCATTATTCTATGAACGATCTTTCTACTCTACTTAAATGGCAAATATATAACAATAACTAATTTCACAGGCTTAGACAAAGAGCATACCGACAACGCTTTTATATTTACAAATCAAATCATTAATCATTCAGTTGAATCATTTAGCACCACAAGAGTGGGCATATTGCAATACATATTTATGATTTGTTCAGATTACAGAAGAATTCAAATTTGTGAAAAAATGCACAACATATAAAAAGAACCTCCTGCAAGTTACAGTACATTATTACACAACATGATATTTGAAGGGTTATATTTAGCTCGCAACCATAATCAATCAATTCTTTATTGAAAGGGATATTTTACTTATTTAGCCATTTTTGGCAGTCAAACATTAATATTTTGCCTATAATAAATGTGATATTTTCATTAGTTTTCACGTACAATTAGTACCTTTAAAAACACATTTGCAACTTGCTGTCGACTGAAAATGACATCACAAGGGCTCAGGTAACCAATCACTGCTCAGCTTGTGAATGTCACATGGCCAAACCTAGAAAACAGGTGAGCTGTGATTGGTTACATGAGCCATTGTGATGTTATTTTCAGTCGACAGCAAGTTGCAAAATGTGTCTTTAAAGGTACCAATTGTACATAAAAAATAATGAAAGTATCAAATTAATTATTGACAAAATATTAACTTTTTATTGCTATAATGGGCTAAATAAGTGAAGTATCCCTTTAAGGTTTATGAGACAATGCTGACAACAAAGTAATGCTGTGAGAAAATCTTCTAAAATAATGATCTCGCAAGACATCACCGACGTCTTTAGTGTCAAATCCTGGCATGAGGACTGTCCATATTGAATATTTATGGAATTGATTATTTCGTCGCTAAATTGAAAAATATGATAAAATTATAGTTTACATGTCACATTTCCCGATTAGTGCTTATTAACCAATTCCACACACACACCCATCCATTTTCTGAACCGCTTATTCCTCACAAGGGTCGCAGGGGGTGCTGGAGTCTATCTCAGCTGGCTCTGGGTAGTAGGCGGGTTACACTCTGAACTGATTGCCAGCCAATCGCAGGGCACACAGAGACGAATAACCATCCACAATCAGAAGCACACCTAGCGACAATTCGGAGCGCCCAATTAACCTGCCATGCACGTCTTTGGAATGTGGGAGGAGACCGGAGTACCCGGAGAAGACCCACGCAGGCAGAGGGAGAACATGCAAACTCCACCCAGGAAGGCTGGAGCCTGGACTCGAACCCGAGTCCTCGGTACTGGGAGGGGGACATACCAACCACTCCCCCACCGTGCCGCCCTTATTAACCAATTCTTGTTCATAAATTAATCTACTGGTAATCTGCACAATGGAAATTAAACTTTCTTCCATTGATTAAATAATGCTTCTGCTCACTCAAAATAAAACATAAAATAACATACATAAATAATACACAAAATAGTAATAGTGACACTCTAGTACTGTTCACTGCTGAAATGTCTTCAGAATCCACTCTTTTTCCATCTCGCCAAAGCTGTCTTGGCAGGTCTGTTTTATTTGTGGAGTTCTGTCAGCATCACGTACTGCTGTGCACTCTCTTCACGGCCACAAATCAGCACAAAAATCACTTGCTCCTCACCTCGTAAAATCCTTATTGAGTCAAAGAACATATTTACCATTCGCAAAACCTCATGGCGCGCCACAAAAATGTCACAAAGAGTATATCTGCTGAAATAAAAGCAATCTTCTCTCAATTTACTCACAAATTAACTTTGTGTAAAATCTGGCCCTAGTAAATAAAACACATCACTCTTACTCTGTTGTATGACTACAAATGTTTCACTGCCAACCAGAGGAAGAGCACTTAATTGCTCTGCATGCCACAATGTCACTATGATCTATGTGCATGTTTGTCAGAGGGCATTTAGTGTTTTTTTTTTTTTGTTGTTGACCAAAACCTTCCCTTACCTGTCCACTGCGATGGCAGCCATGGAATAAATGGATGAAAACATGGCGGTGATGGGGAAGAAGTTCTGGAATCGACAGTAGCCCAGGCCAAAGTACCAGTCGTTGTGCAGCGCGTACACAAAGTTGAACAGAGTATTGAAAGTGGCCATTGAAACATCGGAGAAAGCCAAGTTGACGATGAAGTAGTTGGTCACAGTCCTCATCCGCCTGTGAGCCAGAATGATCCAAATGACCGTCACGTTCCCCGTGACGGACACCAGGATGATGAGCGAGTATGCCAAAGCCCACAGAGCCACCTGAGATGAATGATCAGAAAGACATTTCAGTTCACACAAAAATGCTTTTGACAAATCTATTGAACTGACTTGTACCTGCCAGTCAGGCTGCTGAAACTGATTCCCAGTGGTCTCATTTACATCCTCCAGCGAGTCTCTGGTGACTAGCAGTGGCAGCGAAGTGGCCTTCAGGTCCCGCTCAATACGCTGAAACAAATTGTCACTGTCCATATTGCGTCCCTCGTCACCTGTTAGCATTGGAAACCGAATGCAGAAATAGCAGTGCATTAAGGAGGTCCATTCAATGTCCCTGGATGTACAATGTACATTAGTGTTGCACTTAAACTGAACTCAATGTACCATTTCCTGTGGTCAACAGACTGTATGCATGTATGGTGACCACAAGGGTACCTTTAAATGTTACAAGGATCTGGAATCACATCTGTTAATACTGCAACACTTGTTTTTTTTTTATTTGTGCTTCTATGGAAGTTCTACATCATCTGTAAAAAAAACAATTTCATCTAATTAGGATTGTGCGTCCTTGGTGGAAGTGTCCACTTTGTTAAATATTAGCAAGCTATTAGCTAACTAGCTAGCTAGCTAGCTAGCTAGTTAGCTAATAGCTAATATCCAAAATGCCAGTCACTGTCAACTCATGGCTATCTATCTATCTATCTATCTATCTATCTATCTATCTATCTAGTATCTATCTATCTATCTATCTATCTATCTATCGAATGTTGTGGATGGAAAGATTTTTTTCTGTGGATGCATCAGTTGAACGGTAAAAGGAATGGATGGACAAAAAAGGGTGGATATAAATAAAGAATGTTACTGCAAATAAAAACTTACACATCACTACTAAAATGAACCACATTCCATCATCAATCCCTTCAGAAGGAGTGATACATGATGAAAGCACTTCCGCTTTCAGGAGTTTTGATCAGTTACTAATTGAATTCTGCTTTTGCTGCACAAGTAATCACCTAATCTGCCTCACCCGTGATGCCAATGAGGAAAAGCGCACTGGAAAATTGGATGGATGGATAATGCAAATGGGAATTTGTTACAGGTTTAAATTGCCGCCATCATCAAACTTGATTGACCTGTTCGGATTATTTATTGCTGTACAAGTGTAAAACCAATAAATAAATAAATAAATAAAATTGAAATCAAATAAAGCTGCTGACTCTTTGAAGCTACATATGCAAGAGTTTACAAAGCTGGGCTAAGCTAAAACTTTGGGTTAACCCGTGAAATAATTTGCAATGAATTACTATGTTGAATAATTAAAAAATAATAATAATTCATACCTACACAAAAAAACAACAAATACGCGATAGGTCATTAAAAAGCTCATTAAACGTTCCAATTTGACTGTGACGCTTTTGCGCCCCCTTGTGGAGCGAGACACATGCATGGCTCTGTCTCGCAGGCAGGGCTAATTCAACTAAAACTGTCATTGTTCCAGTGATGGATAAATATTTTTTATATTGTACATCACGTGTGATAAAGCCCAACTCGCATTGATGCATCTAATGACGTTTTATAGATATATTGTGGGAAATAATTACAGTTTAGTTTAGTTTAGTTTATTCATTTTTTCCTTTCGGACACATTACAGCTTACATCAATCACATCACATCATTTGCAAGTCTCTCTCTCTCTCTCTCTCTCTCTCTCTCTCTCTCTCTCTCTCTCTCTCTCTCTCTTTCTCTTTCTCTTTCTCTTTCTCTTTCTCTCTTTCTCTCTGTGATAGAAAAACCAACCAGTTAATCCTACGCATTTAGCTGGAGTCTCACAAGATTTGCTGAGGTCACGCATGATTTATTTATTTATTTTTTTACTTAACAGGACCTTTTTCTTAGGCTCCAAATTGTAGAAGCATTTGACTTTGGAGGTTCCGCTGGATGCGCTGTCCTTGGTGCTTAAGTAGTTGACAGCTTTCTGAATGCATCTTCTTTGCTCACTTCAATTTATATGGCCTATAAAACGCAAGTGTGTAATCCATTACAACCCATTAACTCATTCTCATTCAGCAACAACAAATCGCCTCCGATATAAAACAGATATTTGGCCAATATTATAGCTCAATGAAATTGAGAAATTGTATTACAAGCGGAATAATAATAGAATATCAAAGGACTGGTGTTTCTTCCCCATTCCCAAATCATTCATGTTAGGTTAATTGAGCACTCCAAGTTGTCAATAGGTTTGAATTTGGCTGTGAATGTTTGTTTTCCAAATGTGCCCTGTGATTAGCTGGCGACGGGTCCAAGGTGTTCACCGCCTCGGCTCTCACACAAAGTCAGCTGGGATGGGCTCCAGAGCAAACAGTAATACAAAAGTAATACAAATTTGATTTGGGATTTCATTAAGAAAAATCCCCAAACTATCATAATTGGGAAGCCTTGTTAGGTTATGTAATTATTATAGTCATAATATTGGTACACTTGTACAAAATCTATATCAAACATCTTGCCATGCAAAAGGTAAATTCTGCTTTTAAAGTCATACAATAAAGCAAAATAAAGCATCTGCCTGAGGTCCGACTCATATTTTTCCAACCAAAATATTAGAAACAGCTAGTACAATAAACCACAATCATGAATAAATTATTAAACAAATACTCTTCTACTTCTTCTACATTATATTTGACGCAGAATTTCATTTTTAAAACATCATCCCTTCCTCCATCCTCACAGTGTGCAAGTCTTTTCAATTGACTCACAACAATTATCCAGTAGCAATCAGCCCAAATGATGAATTAGTGCAATGCAACGATGAGCAAGTGTTCTTTACAAAGAGGAGCAAAATCTATGTGTTGTGTTATTCTTACCTCACGCAGTGGAGCAGGACGGTCTGTCATCCATGTGTCCACTTGCTTCCAGATTACAGCCAAGAATTAAGTGTCCCTTGGCGCGATGGATAACCAGGTCCAATCCATCAAGACGCCCCCATTGTTGCTGATTGCAAGTCTCTCTCTCTCTCTCTCTCTCTCTCTCTCTCTCTCTCTCTCTCTCTCTCTCTCTCGCTCTCTCTCTCTCGCTCTCTCGCTCTCTCTCTCTCGCTCTCCCCTCTCTGGAATGTCCAACTTGCAGATCATCCACCTGAGAGTGACCGAGGTGCAGACACTTGAAGGCATAAGAGTCTCTGTGTTGGTGTGAGTGTGCACACTGAGTTGATCTGTTCACAGGTGGTGGGTGGGGGTGAGTGGGGGCGGGGCCTGGTTCTATAATGAAGACGTGAATGAGAAAGAACAAAAAAATGTCTTAGATTTGTCCTTTAATATAATTTGCATGTAAAAAAAAAAGTGCGCTTCTGTTGCACATCATGCAGCCTGAAATTGATGAGCAGATGAAAGGACGTTTCACGTTGCAAATAGCTGTGGACAAAAACATGGTCTAAAGAGATGCCTGTATTTCATCTGATATAATTATTCTTTGTCTTGTGCATCCTCTCGCTCTTCCTTCTCGACTGCCTCTGCCTTTGTCTCTCTGATTGGTTCTCTCCATGGTTAAACTTTATCAAACAGTGCTCACAGAACTGGCTTATTTCATAGATTGAAAAAAAAAATGTGTATTCTGCTCTCGGATGGACTTTGTTCCATATTATATCTTCCTAATCAGGAGTTGTCAGGGCTTGAAAATGAAAAAAAGACAAAAAACAAAGCATGGGGGTGCTGGTGTCATCAAAAACGTGAGACACAAACCCATTCTGTGGGACACGGATGCTCAATCTGCAAGGAGACTAAATAGAAAGCCTGTCAGCTGCATGAAGTTACGAAAAAGCAATAGAAAGAATTGAGTGTTTAAAAAAGCAAAGCCCGCTATAATTTTTGTGGGTGTTTTTTGTTTTTTTGTTTTTTTTTAGTGAAACTGCCTCCACAGTGCCATCAATTTTGGTCAGACGTAGCATTCACAGAAGCACTAAAAAAGTTCCATGAGCCATTTTATTTCTCTCTGGTGAGGTTTATGACACAGGCACTATAGAATTATGTTAATGTGTGCATACTAACTGCAGGTCAAGCTGAGATATTACTTGGCACAATCCTGCGATTGCGCTACCATTTACGTCTGTAATTTCGAACCATTCGATCTGAAGAGCTGCAATATGTTCCACAACTCTCATCCTCAAGCACTAACAATATACAGGAACATCTCTTGCTGGGCCCTGATTTGTGGATAAACTACCAGTGAACAAATGAACATGATGCTGATTGTGGAGGCGAGAGGCTTGCTGGGAAGTTTCATCATTTGCAAATGCCTGCCATTGTCTTCATCATAAAAAAAACAACAACAACAAACAACCCAAAAAGCTCCTTCCACATTGTGCATCTTTACTTCCCCACTATGAATGAGCATTTGACTATGTTTAATTGATTTATTATGGGTATAACTAAAAATCAGTTCATTTTTCCTATCCATATGTCCATTTTCTTTCATGCTTGTCCTCATTAAGATGTACAAATAAATAGATAAATAACCAGTACTTTTGATGTATCAGTATTTGTTGCTCATAACGCTATCTCGTTGTTGTTTATAACCATGTTATTTGCACAATGACAAAATGAATAAATATTGAATATTGAATATTGATGTGAAGGGAGAATTTCTCAGAATTTTACGAACTCCTCCCACTGCTAGACACCCACTGCTCACATTAGTTGCTAACGTTAGCCACTCACTAGCTAACTGCCAACTGACTAGCTGCTATAGTACTTTTATCCTGAAAATAAATAAACAATATAACCACAACACATTTGTTTTTATCATTTTTTTCCTTTCCTTTTATGGAATAGACATTAGCTATTAGCTGCTAACAAGCAGCTAAAACAAAAGTGTTTTCGTTTGACCTGGGAACAATTATTTTCCATGATTATTTCTCCCCCAATGAGAACATTTGGGGGTCAACCAAGGTCACGGATTGGTTTGTATTCAACCTTACAAGTTCGACTGTTTTTTTACTTTCTGATGTTTTGTTTGTACTTTTATTTCATACAAAAAAAATTGGAAAAAATAATGTGAGCCAAGATACCCAACACAACTACAATAAAGATTTGTTTGTGCTGAATGCCTGTCTCACAATCTGAGAGGGTGTTGTATTTTTGCACATCTGCTCAGAAAAATTGCATTTGAAATGGCAGCAAAAGAATGAAAAAGGGCCTTGAGACTGTGTTGGTGAGGCTTTTGCTGACATGTTTGTTTGCCAATTGTTTGCAAACTAAAGGGAGGCATTTAAACTTGCAAGAGGGAAAAAAAAATCGATCAATGGTTGAAAAGACACAAGTACCTGTTTTCTTTTCGGCTTTGTATCTAGAAGAACACAAAAGATTATTGGTGATGCTTGTCTTACACATTTGTCGCATATCCTACAAGCTGCTCTTTCCTGCTGATAAATAGAAGTTGGTCCTGGGTTTTGAGTGCCACTTTGACAACTTTGTCTGTGATTCCGACCATTAATCTTTTACTCTAATCTTGTGTGTCAACTATCTGCTGTACGAGCTTGGTTGTGTTTGCACAGAGATGGAATGCATCTGCGGTGGGGGCTGCTGACTTCAGCATAGCTGTTTGTTTCCCTGTGTGATTGTTTTTGTGCACACAGTATAAGAAGTACTTTTACATGCTGACAAATATATTGTCAGATAATGCCTTTGAGAACAGGAAGTGTCGCCTCAACTTGAGGAGAATCCTACCCACGTAATGTGTTATAATTGCATTCAGACAGGATGTGAAAGACTTCAAAGATTTATTTTGGGGATGTTGGCCTTTGTCTTTGGGTTCAGCATATTCAAGCAAGCACGTATTTCGGTTTTATAGTTCATCATAATTCCTTGTGAACTGACATGTTTATGACCACATTTGAATCTTTTGACCTTTTCCCTCTCGTGTTTGTGTTATGTCCCAGTCAGATATATTGATGAATTGAATTCACGAAAAGGCCTTGAGAAGAGCATGTTGAAGAACAGGACGAGGAAATAAAGGGTTCAAGTGAACCGGATTGGAATCCAGACTCCATCATTGACTCCGCCTCACTGCACCTCACAAACATGTCAGCAAGAAAATGTTTCACTAAAGTTAATGTATGTGTTTACAATGCTTTGTTGACTAAACATGAAAACGTTGTCTACAGATAGTGTTTTTTTTAATGTATGTCTACACACATAGTTTCAGTATTTTCCACTTCCTTTTATTGCGTTCAAGACTCACATGTTTATGACCAATCTTGTGTCTTTGACCTTGTGTACTCAACCTGCTTTCAAAAGATAGTACCACATTGGCTTTTCACGTTTATAAGGTCTTTCCAGTCAGTCTGTTCACTGTGATTTGTGACAAGGAGACACATTACATTTTTGATTCAGTAAGATGTTTTACAGTAATACTACTGCTGGTTGCTGTTTAAAACTTGTCCAACAGCGCATGTCCGACACGCCAACTCGAGTTACCACATTTGCCACACAGTGACGAATGTGAATTGTAAACTTAAAAGAGAAACTATAATAATTTATGCTAGAAAGCTGCACTTATCACTAGCCTGTTGTTTCATGATTTATTTTATTTATTTTTTGTCAACTGGGAGGGTGCGGGGTGTTCCTGTGCACACCCCCCCCCCCCTCAGGTGGATGCCCCCCACCGCTTCCCCTGCATATTTTTTAAAGTTCGGGTAGCCGTAGCACAAAGATGGAGGTGAAAAATGTCAGTCTCCTGTAAGGTGCGGTCAAGTTTGCTCCCCAAAATTTCTACACATAACAGTACACGACTAGGGTTCTTTAAATAATTTGGTTTAAAATTACAAATATATTAGAATGAGCATTTTTAAAAATACAGTTATTTTATGTGATTAGATAATTACTAGATCACCTTTTATGTTGTTTGTTTCAAAATTGCAAAATTTCTAAACTTTTTAAAAGCTGATCGGTTCCGTGCTCTTGAATGAAACTAAAATAAGTTTGACATCTCTTTTAAAAAAAAAAAAAAAAAAAAAAAAAAAGGTAAAGCAAAATAAAAATTAAACCTGGGAGTGAAACGCTCGTTTTTATTTTTATTTTTTTTTTATATTATTTTTTTTTTAGTGGTAGCCAACTTTGCTGCGATCGTGAACGCGCCTGTGTAAATGAACGAGAATAGCGTGCACGCGCTCCCAGGTGTGCAGATAGACGACAAGGCGGAAGTGAGTGGTCACAACAAAACTAGACAGGACAGCAAGGGCCGGTCACGCAGTCGCAACTGGGCCACCACGATGTCTCACAATGACGAAACACGCTATTGTCACAGATTCTCCTACGTGGTTCTCAAAATTCTCCTGTGCTCCTACGCGATCCTTTGGTGGGTGAGTACCGGTTGTTATTTTTTGTAATTCTCTATGGCCGCATGGTACTTTGCTTTTTTTAAACTTCCAAGCATAGAGTTTTCTAAAGACGGTGTGTGTTTGCGTGAGAGTCGATGCAAGCACAGCGTTTGTAAACACTGCTTACAAAGAAAAGTTGACGAAAGTTGACATAAGTGTTTAAAACACGACTTCCCCCGCTCCCACCCTCCCAATCGATGGTTGTAAACGAGTGAATGACTCTCCAGCCAACAAAATGGCAACACCCTCTACGCTACACCTTTACCTTAGCTGCTGTCACCTTTAGTTCAGTTAAACACAAGGACACTTTTTACACTTCCGTCGACTATTTTATTGTCAACCTCGTTCGATGTCTTCTATTTACAATATGCATGCGTTTACACAGATTTCAGCTTTAGTTGACCACAATTGAGGTTGTACAGGGTGTTTGGAAAGTCACATGCACTTATGTTTAACTGGTATTAATGTCATAGTATTACAATTACTATATGTCAAATCGTTTCATTTAATAAAAATAAAAGTGCAGTAACATGTAGACAGACTAATACAAGCATATATATTTTTTGTATTCTGCAAAAAACGAGTAATATTGCTGCACCTTACTGAAACATTTGCAGTAGTTCTTAATCTTCTTCGTTTGTGTCTACTCCAGTCTGCATGACCGTATTTCCAGGATGACTGGGCTGCAAATTGATGCCAAGTGGGCAACATTAATTACATAAATGAATGCTATGCAATGTTTTTAAGCAAAACAATAGCCACAGCTCGGATTAGAATGCAGTTCTACACCACCGTAAACTACAATCATAATTAATAAACATGGTGAAATGAAGGCTACTCACAAATGTTTTTGTGTTTGGCGCATTTCATACACAACGTAACTCAATGTGCTGAACTCTAGCCAGAATATACGATTGAGCATGTGAGGCGCTATATAAATAATTTAGTGTAATTATTGTGTGAATATAAATAATAACCAAAGCATCAGTGCAGTTGTGCTAAAAGAATATACAGATTCCCCGCTCGCTGTATCATGGCAAGCCTAACAGTCTTGTAATGTTGTGGAAATCTGTGGTTTAATGATCATTTTCTATGAGTTTTTACATGATCAATATTGAGAATAGAAATATTGGTTAAAATTTAGTATACATACAGTATAGGACATACATTCTCCTGGTCTCACTGCTGGTAGCACAACTGATAGAAAAAGGAGTCAGCATAAGGGTTCACAATATTTGCCTTATGTTCCCTTGCATAACAGCATTGACATTCTCTGAATAGATTTTCCCTCAATTTAGCCTTGTCTTAAACTATCAGACAAATCAAACGTTATTGCCGTTGGAAGAGGAGAGTCACAAAAAGGAGATACTGAATTGCTCAAGTGATCAAAAGTTTGATTTTATTTCTGTTGAGATGAATTCCAAATCGCAAGCTCCCTTATGGTGTCATTTTCACCCAAAGAAAAAATGCTTTGTGGCGAAGCCTGCAGCTGTATTCTTTCAAAGACAAGACAACCTAGCAGGCAATTTTTGCTGAAACAGATGGCCGATTGACACTTAATGTCGTGTGCTTATATGAGATACTTTTCGAGGAGGAGGAAGTGGAGTGTGGCGCTGGTGCAGTAATGTGTATATTATGGCAAATGAATGCTTTCCTGATAAGGGAGGTGAAACAGATTAATGGCCGCTGTTTGCGTTCTGCCTTCTTGTTGCTGCCACACTTGGTCTCCGTGGAGTGCGGTTTATCTCGGCGGGATGCAGCACACAGTAATGAGCACTTTAGGTCATATTGTCACTTCCTTCAGCAAATGCAGACCAAAGCAAAGCTTCCCACGCTTGTGTTAACATTTGCCCCAGCAGTGTTTTGTTATACACATTATTACATACTGGTGAATTTTGTCCTTATCTAAAGTAGGAGCAGCATTTAAAGCATTCGTTTTTTGTTTTGTTTTTTTAATGAACAATTGAAGGAGGCTGCTGTGTGTTTCAGGTAGGTAGATGCAGTGCATCACACCAGACCAAATCTGGGATCCACAATAATAGTTTCGTCTTCTAATGAGCACAGTGATAGCAATGGCATTTTCCAGGTATCATTTCCTTAATGGCTCAAATTGAATCCAAGTGGCCTTTTTGCATTTTGTCTTTCACAGGAGGTCATTCTCGTGATGAGCTATTTCATTTACGGTACCCTTTATACAAATCTCACAGACTTTTAACCATCCACTTTTATGAGCACTTTATTTGCTCGTCATTTGCTTCATTGTGTGTCAGTAGAGTGACAGATGGTTAACAAACAGTAAAATTCCACATACAGTGTTCTCATTTTCTAGCTTGTTGTTGTTGTTGTTGTTGTTGTTGTTGTTACATGCCATGTATATATTTTTTGCTATGACTGAAGGTATTCCTAATTAAAACTGACCAAAGCTAAGACACGTCGTAGATGAAGGGCACAGCTGAGAGGCTTAATTCATCAGCCTGGTCTAATCACATGATGACAAGGTCAAGTGTAAAATAACTTGCCACGCTTGTATGGGAGGATTCAGCTACTGTAAACTTTAAATGAACAGTATTAAAAACACAGTGGCTCATTTCTGGCTCAGTGGCTCAATTTCTCTATTGAAGAAAGTGCTAGTTTGTGGGAGTGGTTTATCAACTAACTCTGTTATTTTGTTGCTGTTGAGGTCCACCTTAGTTTGCTATAAATACTTGTGATAATTTGACTGGATCTTGCCTTCATGACTCAGAAGCTAGTTTTAGTAGTGACCCAATTCACACATTACGTTTGGTCCACTGAGGAGTTGAGAAACCATTTCCGTTGCTCAATTTGTTCCATGTTATTTCCGGTCTGGAACGTTTCCATTACTCATGTCTTTGCTTTGGCATGATATTGCATTTCTACAGATTGCTGTGTCTGTCTTTGACTGTTCCTGGTCATCCTGCTTAGTGATAATGAGCCCGTCATTAAATACTATGCAAAGAATATTTTTAAGATTTTCTTAAATAGGTGATGCAAATGACACGCGGCTCTAATTCCCGAGTCATCAACCAACAAATGATGATTTTCAGTTCGTTACTGTCAATATAATACAGTATTTTCAAACACTTTTGAACCTTGTTGTTGTTGGTGTTTATGTAAACTCTCCCTCACTGATCAAGAATAGGCAGATGAAATATTTACTTTGTTATATGATTTAACATTTGATTGTTGGCAGGCACTCCAGAGACCCAAGTAGACATACTGTACACATCCAAACAATAAAAAGTAAATTTTCTACATGTATGTCCCCCTGAAACAAACCGACATACACACTGAAGAATGACATTAAACCAGGTACTAGACAAAATCAAGTGGCTGTCTTTTGTGTTTTCAGCTGATTGGCGGCTTCATCCTGGCGATAGGGATATATGCTGAGGTGGAGAGGCAGCGCTACAAGACACTGGAGGGGTTGTTTCTGGCCCCTGCTCTGATTCTTATCCTCCTGGGAATTGTCATGTTCATTGTTTCATTCATTGGCGTCTTGGCATCACTCAGGGATAATCTAGTTCTGCTCAAGGTGGTAAGTAGTACGCTAACATCGTCACCCACACGGGTATTATTTTTTATTTTTTTTTATTTTTATTTTTCCATTTTCTAAGTGTTACATACAATTTACACTGTGTGCTTTGAATACCTTTTTCAATATGATTCTAAGATATTGAAGTACACCATGTCTTGATGATTGCTGTCTTGTTCGACACAGTTCATGTACACACTGGTGGTCTGTCTCATCCTGGAGTTGCTGGGAGGAATTTTGGCATTAGTATTCCGTAACCAGGTAGGCACTTACAAAAAAAAAAAAGGCAATTGTTTTACATAGTTTGAAAATTATTTCAATTTGTACAATCTTTTGCTGGTTAACTGCATGATAAACAGCATTTACAGTGCTCCCCACCCACAAACATCAAATTTCAGTGTAATGTATGGCAGGAAAATGAAAAGATTCTGCACAGAACTTTCTTGCCTCTTTCTGGATGTTTGGACAAATTAGCCCGATGTGACCCTGCCACGCCAGATTGCAACTGGCAGATGTGGGCTGTTAAACTGTCACATTTCCATTTCTGCTTGATTGGGCCAGTCACCTTGACAAACCAGGGCATACCTAGTAAAAAACTTTGGGAACCACTCTGACATCAGTTTGCACGATGATTGAAACAGCCTCTACTCTTAAAAGAGTTTTGATTTCTTCCTTGCCTTATTGTCCAGACAGTGGATATACTGAACAAGAACATACGAAGAGGCATCGTTAACTACTATGATGACCTGGACTTCAAAAACATCATGGACTTCGTTCAGATAGAGGTACCGTTACATTTTCCTGTGCATCAAAACAAGAAGCGTTTGAAGCAATGGTTACAATAAAACACCATAACCAATCCTGCTAAGAAGTTGACATTGACAACCAGCATTTGCTTGGCTACAATTTGCTTTTTGCAAATTTGTAACATTACATTTACATGCAACCGACACTCTACCCGCGGCTTTCAAGTATTCCACACTTCTCAACTCAACTTTCTTTATGAAGCGCTTTAAGAACAGGCATTGCTGTATATAAACATAAATATCGGTTGTGCAGTAAAGAATAAGGTCACAATGCAAAACAAGAAAAAACTTCTGACCCATTAAACAGCCTGACGCAGATCTTATCAGCTTTTATCAAAGCACATTAAGATGAATAATATGGTGGCCACAATTCCTCATACATTAGGATTAGGCAGACTATAAAAAAAAGAAAAGTAAAAGAGCTACAAAATGCTTTGCAGCATCTGTTACCAAATAAATTGCAAATGCAATGATTAATCTGAGCAATAAAAAAAAGAACAACCGCAATTTGAAGGTAGTTAAGACCCTGTAAGTAATTTTCTTGATTTATTTCTCGTACTTTTTTGTTGAGCTACAGAAAAGTACCGTTAATGTACTAATGTTGTGAAATATACCTACACCTGCCTCATAATTTTTTTTTAGGTTGAAATGACTTGTTTTCCTCTTAATCAAACTTGCCTTTCAATAATGTTCCACTTAGAATTAGCAGCTTCACTATTTCATTCACAGGTACACAATAAATTGTAAGTATTGTTGTAAAACACAATTTTTGTGCCCTTTTATGATTTGGTGGCAGCAGGTGGGTGGCTGTGTCTCACTCGTTTCAAACCCGGAAATAAATTTTTCGCCTGTATGAAAGCTTCTGCGCATTTTGATTGGCTAGAACTTGGCACGTTGCCACTGTCATGAACTGGAGGTTGGATCCCAAAGCGCAGACGCAAATAAGAGTTTAACTATTTATTCACATCGAGAGGCATGAAACAAACTTGACTAGACGAGAAACAAAGAGAGTTGCACAGATGAACAGAAGGCAATAATCCGACAAACACTTCTAAATAAAGATTGACATCACATAGGTCCAGACATCACATAGCGTCTTTCCAGTTGAAACCAGATGATGGTTACATCAGTTCAAAACAGAAACTTGCCCTCACGTTCATGAACCCAAACTTAACAGGTCATGAACTCGAACTTAACCCTGGCGTGACCCCAGACATGACTGCCACATTGTGAGTCTGCAATTCAGATTGTGTATGACCGCAAAAAACACTGGCCGAGATTCGGCCACTCATTAAATTTAGTAACAGGACACCGCACGGGAGCCTTAAATGACAGCTTGTATCACACACAGTGTTTATTTATTTCAAGTGACATTTCACGCTATTCTCGTTCTGTATTCCAATGGAAATGTGACATTTACTGTCAAAAGGCGCAGACAATGCGTTACAAAATGAAATGAATAATTATTTCACGTGTGAAAAACGCATAGGAAAGGTTGAAAATTTGAAGTAGTACAAATGGTAGCATAGGGCTAATTATCAGCCACATGAGTATAAAACATTCAGTAAATTTGAGTAGTTTTCATTGTGGTTGTGTGACACCCAATGATCATGCATGTTTTTCAGTTCATTACTAGTGCTGCCCAATTATGTCAATTTGGCATTGCAGTTTTTACAGACCACATTTTACATTCAAAGCAGCCTATCATTAAGTAGTGTATAGGCTGTGTAAACATTTAAATAGATGATGAGCCATCATGGAATAAGCTAGAGATACACAATAATAAAAGTCACAAGCCTTTGTATTGTCATTGCAGTCGTACAGAAAAAAACAAGAACAAAAAAAAAACCCCTATAAATTGAATGCCTAAATCAGAAGCGTAGTCCAAATTTGTGGCTATCGGGAACTTGGCAGTCACTGCCTTTTTGTTGGTTCAGGCACATGTACTGCTGCGGGAGCCATTATTAATCAGCATCTCAGAGTAAGCTGCCTGATTGTGGGTGGGAAGAATGTATTCATCACATCAAGTGATACATTGCTCGGATACATTATTGCGGTTGCACTATTGGTGCTCCCGTTCTGCAGAACGTGTTCTTCTTTTGTCCGTGTACTTACTGTCAAGTTATTTGTGGGTGTTACAGCTTACAATAATTGGCCTGTCCAGCTGCACGGTTTCATCACCATGTATTTCTCCTGTGGCTGTAACTAACCTTCACTAAAAGAATGTCCTCTTCCAAGAATTGGACAATTACGATGTGCTCACACTGATTTGTCTCTCAGCATCAACGTGCGTTGGAAGATTGTGAGGGATAAGAATTTTCATATGCACGGGAAAAAAATTGAATAAATATTCATTGTGAGCCAATTTTAGTGGTTCCTTTGCACCACAACTGGATGTCCAAACTGTTTTAATACTGCACAGAGTGATATGTAAGAGAGGAATCTGCCTTTACAACATAATAATAATAATAATAATAATAATAAAATCAATAAAATAAATATAATATATATTAATAAAGAGATATAATAAATAAATAAACCTTTACAACATTTGGATTACTATATTCAGGCAGTTCTGATAAATTTGTGGTCTATAATATACAATGTTTGAGCAAAGACTTCTCATCAGCAGATCAATTAATTTAAAAGTGAGAATTAATAGCAAATCTACTGATGTGAGACTGTACGTTCAATGTGGTAAAGATGTTCAATGCGTTTATACAAAAAATAATAATAATAATACAAACAAGACTTGTGGCTTGATGGCAGACTTTGAGATAAAAATAAAAACCTCACTTGTATCCTCGTTGCAGTTGAGAGAGCATCTGTAGTGGTTCATTTGCTGAATACCATTTTAGATTTGGGTTAAATGTATATTTGTTGTGACATTTTTCATACACAATTCTCCTCCACATTTACAAATCATATTAAGCCCTTCCCCAAAGCAGCATTAAACTACATGGTTCAAGTGACACCATTTATCTCCAACCCCACCCCCCCCAAAGTAGCACAGGTAAGCCTTATGACAGCAGAGGGAAAACACAAAACAGAATTGGAAATCCTCACATCAGTTGACCTTCAATCATGTGTGACTAAAAATCACATCTATCCTCCACCTCGACTGCAGTGTGAGCAACTGTCATTGCCTGCAGGATGTCCATGAAATTTGCCCACCATTTGACGTTCAGTAAATGTTAGCACAGTTAAATCGAATGGGTGAACATAACAGACAGTCAAAGTAATTACATATTGGTACTTAACTGAGATTACAAATTAAATCTTGCAACATAAATCCAGTTTACCAGACGTTCTACACTTACATGACGGCACCGGAGGCACTGTTTTTTTATGGATGTGAAATTTACCTTCTGTTTACCATCAACTGCTGTGGTGGACATTCTAGCAATTTCCACGCCAGTTGCATGCTTAGTCCAAGCTTTTAGGTCTTTGTCTGTGGCGTTGCATGAATCTCCACCCAGAACGTTCTCATGTGGAAGTTAGTTTTTCATCGGGGACTAATTTCATTAATTTTTATGTCTACCCTGTCAGCTGCGTATATGATTGCTTTGGTGCAAGCTGGTGTGCTCACTAATGCAGATTTTAACACCAAGTTTAAAGACCCCACAAAGTCATTTTTGTAATTTGTTTCTAAATATGTTTATAGTTCTGAAAAAGATGTGCAGACTGAGAACAATTTCAGACTGAATTGTTGAAATACAGTACAGCGTTCAACTTGTCACCTTCTCAGCTGGCTGGATTTTTTTTTTTTTTTTTTTTTTTTTTTTTTTGAGCTGTGGCTAAAACAACACCCAGCACTTTGGCCTCTATTCAGTTTGCAGTTAGCCTTTTAGCTTTGCAAGTTGAATGGCTCCACTGCGAATTGGCCGACTATTAGCAGCTAGTAGCTTTTTAGCGCTGGTTGGCTCTGTCCAGAGACACTTGGGAAAGTCCATTAAGTTTGCTAGCCCGTGAAGCTAACGAGGAGTGAACTCACTAACTTGCGTTAGCGCCTTACTCGGCTTTGTTGTGTGTGTGTGTGTGCGCGTGTGTGTGTGTGTGTGTGTGGGTCCCATCATAACAGAGAAAGGAAAGTTAACGGTTTACTAAACACAGTGGCACACCTTTTTTTTTTTTTTTTTTTTTTTTTTTTTCCGCCTGCAGCTGACTAGCTACTTAGTGCATTTCATACACTATGTGCTTCACATACTGTAATGTAAAGTATTTAAAAGCATAAAGAAATAAAAATAGCTTACTAAAAGAGCGGACACTGCAAGAACATAAATTTAGTAAAACATTGTTTTCATCGTACTTTTATTATAGGTATGGAAAAAAAGAGCATACTTTAACCGGGATTTAAAAGAATCAATTTACACTTTATTGGTATGTTTGGAATCTCAAGTCATTCATATTATTCACTCTGATAATAAAGGATACCAGCAGTGTTATACACAAGTACTTTTAAGAGTGATTTTTATGGGGTATTATTATATAGAGTATATGGGGCTTGTTAATATTCTTCTGAGTTGCGGCACATTTACAAGATTTTTTTTACATTTTTTTATGGCCTTTACAAAGTCTTTAAGTCATGCAAACCCAATCAATTAACACCTTTTTATACAATTTGTCACAATGACAATAACAACACATTTTTCTTTCTTTGAGTTTTAGTCGTCACTTGACGTAATGACTGACAAAGGCAAGGAAAACATGCCGCACATGCTGCCAAGATGGCAATTAGGGGCTAGTTAGTATGTCATTCCGATTTCTATTGAACAGCCAGTCATCAGTCAGACGGGTGGGCTGGCAGTGTGCTTCAAAATGTATTCATCTACTCCTTGCGCAGTGGCATGTTTGACTGAGGATTACTTCCTAGGAAAGGACTGCTGGGGATGGAAATAGGCAAGAGGCTTAGTCCATCAGTAAACAAACACTGGGTCCAATCATTCTTCAGGGACTTCATCTTGGTTGTGTTGATGCTAGCTTTAAGAGAAAGATATCTCACTTTGCTTTTATGTGCCAGCACATTCCCCTTGAAGCAGATGATCATCAATCTTCTCATCATCGTCATTCACGGCAGAGCTACAGTGTTTGATTGCATTGTTGTATGCAGTAAGCATCTTCTTTTTTTTTTTTTTTTTTTTTAAACTGTTATAGACAGTAATTGTGCCCAAATTGCTTTGGCTCCCACTGCCCCTTACTTTAGGGTTTGTTGTTTTTTTGTAGTTTTTGTTTTTTGTTTTTTTGGGGGGGTGGGAAGAAACTGTTTTGTGAGGACAGTTGGGTTTAGAAAATAACATCATGGTACATTTGCATCATATCTGCATGCTGATCACACCACTTGTCAAAGAACGGACTAAATGAATCCGACTTTATTCCTTTCTTTTTCTCCCTTCCTTTAAGAACGATGTTTCCTCTGCGGAATTTTGTCTCATTTGTTCTTTTCTTTTTACATCTTGTTCAGCTCACTTTCCCTGCTTCGGATAAAATATTTATCTGGTAAAAGGGCAACAAAGCAGAGCTTGTTGTAGTGTGGCTGCCAAGTTGCTCTGTTCAAAAACTCAGCAGGTGTTACAATTTGTTGCTTGATTCAATTTGCTGAATTTGTGCTCAGTTTGTCCCTTTAGGACGATATTCTCATGGTGGGTAACCACATCAAAGCAACTGCTGCTATTTAATTTGCCTCATCTTTTATGTTTTCTAAATCAAACTGGAATTGGCTCAGTAAATTTCATTTTATCTATTGATTTAATTCTGCTTTTCCACCCAGATATTTGGGGCACAAACCGTGCCTGTCAGAGCTTGATCGGTGTTTTCCATTTTTTCCACACTGGAGAAGTTTGCCCGGTGACATTCTGTGCTGTGTGTTGACTGTGTCAGTCAATATTCTATCTTGAGAGCATTATGTGTTGTCGATCTAATCATATGTGTTGCTGGCTGAGTTATTTATACCGACATTGGGTCGACAAAGCCTCAGTCTGTACACCATGTGTAAAAACTGCTAAGTCATTTCTGCAAATCTTCATCCCAAAAGGGATAATGGGTCAAAACAATGCTTAACATTACTTCACCACTATAAAATGATTCCCTGTACAGTATTTTGTGTATATAATACTAAACACGAGCTGAAACTATTTGCTCAAATGTCCGTCATTTATTGTTAGCCACAGGCTGAATAATGTGTCCTGCTGTGTTTAATAAACGGTTAACTTTTATTAATGTTTCTGTTATGTGGATCGACACACAAAACACCAAGTGAGGAGGTAATTGCATGGACGAGCCCACCGCACATCCACGGCATCGCCTCCAGAATTCTGTTAGCTTGTGAGTTAGCTTGTGGCTAGCAGCTCTTGTCACGCCGTGGAAATCCCTGCAACATGGATTAATTCCAGTCAACGGAGAGTTTAAGCAGATATATTTTCGTGGCTCAAATGTGTAGGCATTTGAAAGCATATAAAAGGTGTTGGACGAATAAGTTAATTTTCAAGGGGGACCACACACAATGTCCACAGCGCTTGAAAGTGGAGATGATGGATTGGTTTCTCATTATATTGAAGCTTATATACTTTGCTTTTTTTAAAAAAAAAAACATTCAAATTTGGCAGGTTTGTTAATGTCACTCTTCTCTATGGTGTGTCAAATTTCCAAAAAGTTTATTTTCACTTTACAGGGACTTTAAAGCTTCTGAACACAGAAAGTTGAATTTCGAATCACTACTGCCACCTGTGGCCCAAACATGAAACTGCATTTTCCCTTCGTCACATAAACGAGGCACACATGCAGTCACATCAGCAGACAGAGGGCGGGAAATTCGAATTATTGGCCAAAAGCTTGCAGGAGTTCCCATTAGGAACAGATAAGATGTTGATCCACTAATTAAAAAATGTTTGTCATAAATGGTCAAATAAAAAAAGCTATTATAAAGATGCCTTGGGGCAAATTGTTGCAAAGTGCAGCTTTAAATGCCTGGTACTCTACAGTTGAGTAAATAAACTCTGGATGCCACTGTATTTGATTTTTTTTTTCTTTCTGTAGTACTGTAGAAAGGGTTAGACTTTCCTTTTAACTAATTTTATTAGGAGTTTGTCTGTCTGTCCTCAATAGAAAATCTTCCCATTGATGTTGTTTTTCAGTACATAAATGGACAAACACAAACTCAAAATTGCACACATATTTTCTTGTTGATTGTGTCACCCTTCGGCACCCAATCTGAATCGTTCTGATTACAATTTGTCTTCTCAATCAGTTGCTTTCAGATTCTTTTGAATACTGAACCTCCTCCGTCATGTCTTTTCTCTCAAAAGTTTAAGTGTTGTGGCGGCCAAGGGTATAAAGACTGGTCCGTCAACATGTACCACAACTGTTCTGCACGAGGCCCACTGGCCTGTGGCGTGCCATATACCTGCTGCATTATGAAGGTGAGTAGCATTTATGTTGATGGCTTTTTAGCAACGTGACACAGACCTGTTAAAAAAAAAAAATTCTCCCCGGAAATTCAAATTGTAACAAAGGAACGGGAATGGGGGCTCTCACAATTGGCAATTTTTAGTCTTGCTGGACGGTCAAGCAGTTTAAAGGTGAAAGTCCATTTAAAAAAAAATTGAAAATATGTCCTATGTAGCCCCACTAGTCTAAATATGGTATTCTGGTTCATATTGTGTTAGTAGAATATGAGTTAAGCAGCAAAATCCATCCATTTTTATCCATCTCAAGGGGTGGCCATTTTGCCACTTGATGTCGACTGAAGATGACATCAATGTTGCTAAGGTTATGTAACAACCAATCACAGAGCAGCTTTAGAAAACAGGTGAGCTCTGATTGGCCGTTGCCTGAGCTCTGAGTCACATCGCTGTCATCTTCAGTCGACAGCAAGTGGCAAAATGGCCGCCCCCTGAGACGGATAAAAGCGGCTGGATTTTGCTTCATAACTCATATTCCACAAATGTAATATTAATCAGAATGTCATGTTTAGTGAAGTCACATATAACACTATTGTCAAGAAATGTTTAAGGTTGACTTCCACTTTAAAGTGAATGACCATCACTTTATTCCATTACGCTCTTAACCATAGCCAAGTCAATATATTGCATTGAATCCATTTAATGTTTCATAGTGACACCAATTGCAGACATTTATGGTGGCCACGTTGTTGTAGGTTTATGGAAATCAAACCCACTCAAGGAAAGGAATTGGTTCGAGTGAAGCCAAAGTCTGACTCGAGAAAATTACCGTGCTTGAGAGTTGACAACCCTGTTTTATTTCAGATCATTAATTTTGCCTAAAGTGACCAGAAAGAGTATAATTTCATCTTTCCTAATTATATATTTACAATGCATCTGCAATGTCCAGAACCTGTGATTCACTTTGTGGACTGTATACCATTATACTTGCAGTAACACAACCATTTCCTTGTTGTTTTCTCCCACCAAAACTCATTTTAAATAGCCCTGAGATTTACCACAAATGACCATCATCTACCGCGTAATACATGAAAGTCACACACCACCACGTGGAAATTCATCCCATCTGTTAGTACAAGCTGGCCCTCGCACATGTCGACTCGAAGGGCGTGTGCGCAGCTGCTGTCTGTGCTGCCATGCCGGAGCAAATTGAAATGCTGAATTGATAACATTATGCCCGCATATTCATCACCCCGCCGACTGATTTGTGCAGATAATCAGCACATATGAGAACCGACTCCGGAGGACCGCAAATTTGCTCGAGTAGCTCTTTGTGCGCCATCGATATGAGCAATCGCGCAATACTTGCAATGTATTTCACACTTAAATGTCAAGTGCGGTGGGCTGCCAAGCCATAATTTTGCTTATGAGTATTTTCTGTCCATGCTCAGAATTTTGATTGTAATCATCTAGTTGATGATTGATTATTTGTCTCAAGCAAGCACAAGCGTAAAATGTTCAATCAGAAAAAAATAATAATTGCAGACTGTGATAGAGTGCAAGTTGGAGTAGGGGCTGAAGGAAGCGACCCCCTTACAATCTAATAATTTCAACAGCCATTACGGCACGATTATGTGCTTTTGGATATTATTTCAGCAAGGGTTTTTGTCTCTTGTTTCATCTTTTAGATGAATTGACACTAGCAGGATAACATTTCATGTGATGCATGCTCATTCTCACTTTTTATTACTATTTTTCTTTTCCCTTGCTTGTATTGAATTGTGTTCACTGATAAATGTATTTTATGCATATTTTGTCCTTCAATTCTCCAAGTCATATCGTAATGTTCAAAGTGATGCAGCTAATCTGATGAGTCAAACCAATAAAAGCAAGTTGCCCAAAAAAAAAGAAAAAAAAAAAAAAAAAAGATAAATCCTCTACCCTTCATCTCTTCTGTGCCAGATGGCCACATTGGTAGGAGCTCATCTTGGGGATATTGATATGAATCTTTGTGGGTGGTGTAGTCTATTTATCCATTTTGTCATATTTCATTTCTAATGTTTCTCATTTTTTTTCCCTACCTTGTTTCCTTTCTCTTCTGTAGCCAAAGGAAGTAGTAAACACATTGTGTGGCTACAAGGTGTTGGAACAAGAGGTAAGGCTGATGAATGAGACCAAATCACATCAAATATTTTTAGATGAAATATTGCATTTGTTGGGGCATCATTTAAAAGTGGCAGCCAAAGGCAAATATTATAAAGTTTAACATTCAGGTGCTGCACCTGTATTTACTTTCATTGAAATGTGCTCAATATATTTTTTTTCCCTGGCAAACTCTTTTCACGGAATTGTTTAGTCAGTTGGTGTCACTTTCAGTTTAGTTTTCAATCCGTTATCTCGGACTACAGACGTATTTGAGGTGTCAGAAAAGTTCCTGAGAAGAGCTCCTGTGTTGATTACTTCGTTCGGTGCGTGAGAAGTGGTGAGCGTTGAGTCAGGACAACACGTCTGCACAGTGCACGGAGCATCTGACAGTTCCCGCAGGGCGAAAAGAACTAAGAAGAAAAAGAAAAAAAACTTTCCCAAGCTCAAAGGGTCAGCAAGAGTTTTTGATTTCAGGGAGGTCACTTCGAAGAGGAAAACTTTTTTACTTTGGTTTTGAAAAATCTTTTGTGACACCAGACCTGAAACTTTTCCGCACTTTCTGAAAATCGTCACTACAGGGTGAGAAACAGCAATGTTGTTCTCATTAAAATGTATTCAATTGTATGCATGATGCAACGGGTGGCGCTTGAACCGAGGCCATTTTAGCCAATCAGAAAACTGAAGAAAGTCGTTTCCAGAAAAGGCAGCTTACTGTACCAAATGGCAAATTTAATGAGGAGGAATCATATTTGTGGACCAATAAATATTCTAAAAAAAATTTGGAAGACTAAAAGATTAAAGCTAAAAAAAGTAACAAGGTACCGAGTGTCCAGCACATTTGTCTGATGTTCTTTTCGTTTTGTTTCGCTTGTTCCTCCGCCGCGGTTGCCTCGTTAGCGCTTGGACCTGATCGACAGCATCCACATCAGAGGCTGCACCGACGCCTTCTTCATTTGGCTAACGGACAACTACAAGATTATGGCAGCAGTGCTGCTCGGGATCCTGCTTCCTCAGGTACACGTACGCGCACACACAATCCGCCGTTTCAATATTTTCATTTCATTTACTCTGTGTATGGACGACGGGTACACAGTGGCACAAGCCCGCATTTCTAAATCAAAAACGACCGGTAGGAACTCACTTTTTTTGAGGGGAGGTTTGGAGCAGATTATTTTCAAACATGCCTCCATATTCAACAGTCCGTTTTTAATTTGCAATTTAATTTGTTTCAGCTCAGGTTTTTACTGCCGAACATCTGTCTAGTGAAATACATTTCATCACTCATCACGTTCATGTCTGACTCTTTTGCATTTCAACAGTTTGACTGGTCATCCCAGTACGTTGCAAATAATGTTAATTTTATCTGCCATTTTTAAATTTATTCTCAGTGTTAGTAAAGTTTCAAAGACGCTTGTTAGTTTTTATAATAGTTATCCAACCTCATCCCGTTTTTTATTTAGTCTATTTTTAGTCTACTATAAAGCTAACATATTAGTCTTTATTTTAGTCCGAGAAAATATCATTTTATTAGGCTAGCTCAATGTTTTAACCTAATTTTAGTCAGGGCAATCACTTTACACCTGTGTGTGTGTGTGTGTGTATATATATATATATTTTTTTTGGTCAGCAGGTTATGTTGAATATTTCGGATCTAAAACTATTTCACATATAATTTTCTCATCTTTTTGATGACAAACAATTTCGCACGCAATTACAGTATATCAACAAGTGTGTACTCTGGCTACATGCTACGAGCTAGTCAGTTAGCAAACATTACTTAGCGGTTGGATTAATATTATTGTTGAAATGTTATAGCCGTTTAACAACGGTTAACATATTTTTTATTCCATTTAATTTCTTCAATACTAAATGTTTGATATAAATATATTAGAAAGTGCTGTTTATCCTCATTACAAAAACATTGCAATTTTTGTTTATTTGTATTTAAAATTTTTCCTTTTTAGTTCTTCGGTGTAGCCATCAGCTGGTTGTACATCACCCGAGTGGAAGACGCCATCAGCGAGTACAGCCACTACACGGACGTCCTTCTGGACTCCAACGCGCAGGACAGACACCTCAAAAGTCAGGGCCGAATGGCCAAGTGGTTTATGTGCATGCCTGAGATCGACTGACGAGCAGCGAGCTGACGGCTGACGTTCACTTGAGTGTCCCCTCAATCACACAAACAATTTCATCCTGGACTCAAATCAAGTCTACAGAACTGATTTCGTTCTCACCGCTCGGGGACAAACACCGTGAAGTGATGCGCTCAAACAAATTGAGGTTCCACTCTGAAGTACAGTATTACTTCGCTTCTCATTGCAATACCAATCGGGACGTGAATGCAAATTTTGTACTTCAGCAAACGTGCAGTGCCACAATCCGCAAGACGCTCATCTCATCATTTCAACCTAGAGCTGAAAACACTGTGGGGATCTCAGGATATTAATGAGTCCTTTTTTTTGGTAAATATTATTTATTGCGTGATCCTGTGGAATACTAAATAGTTTTTTGCTTTTTTTGTTTTTATTGCGCATCCACAAGTGTTGGTTGTCTGTACATGATGCCCAATGTTGCCGTTATCTTTAAGTGACCAAGATGATGTATATAAGGGATTATGACTCGTAAATTCAATATTGTGTTTTAAGCCGGTGCTCATCTACCATTGAACCTGTGTGATAAGTGAAAACAGATCAATGTGAAGTTTAAACGGGCTCTTTTAAAACATGCAGAAAGTCAGTCATTTGATTAAATTGCAAGGTTATAACGGGATTAAGTAAAACGGTGGTTCTCAAACTTTTTACACCAAGTAATTAACTCTCCAAGTACAATCTTCGCCATTATTATTTATTGTAAGACACTTTAACATTATGGAGTTTGATTATTAATATTGTTCTAAAATATAGAAAAAAAACCATTCAGTTAAAGTGTACTGCACATTAAAAATGTACTTTAATGTTTAAAAACAGGTTAAATGAAAATGTAATGAATATAAAAGTGCTATTTAAGTACACTCCATTTACCATTTAAAAGTTAAATACAACTGAACTGCAAGAGATCTTATATCTACCACCAGAGGGAGCCCGCATTCTACGAGTGGTACCAACACCACGTTTAGTGAATACTGAACTATATAAAGAAGTGTATTTGTGAAGCAGCCTGTACACGTATTGATATTTTTCTTTCCATAAAATGTGGATGAAGCGATTGGCTGAACATGATACTCATTACTGAATGACGTGCTTTTGACATACTACTGAAATTGATGAGAATGTGACGGTTTCCTCCCTCAACCCCATCTTAAATCATCCCTTGATCACATGACACAGCATCAGGCCTCTTCCAGGCCTTTTTTTTTTTTTTTTTTTTTTTTAAATAAACCTCAGTTGTTCCTGATTTTAAGTGATGTGTGTAATTAGATAATCATCTATGCAAGTTGCTGATTGTTTTTGGTTTTTTTTTTTTGCTTAAAATGTAATGTGAAATGAAGTAAAACGCCTTGAGTGGTTTTGACTTTTTGTTTAATTGAATTTGGGCATGGAGGATCGTTATGTACTTTCTAACATGACACCACCATGCAGTCTTGTCAGTTGTTCTTAAACTTCAAACAAAATAAAACATTGGTTTGAATTGTTTCAAACTAAGCTGTTTGGCTGAGCCGTTACAGCCAAAGAAGATAATCCATTTATTGCAAGTATATAATTAGAATTAGTTTGATTTACAGTACAGTTCTGTACATCTTTTATCGAATGCAATTAAATTATCCTTGCAGTTAAAGTATTTCACATATCAAATCACCTGCAGTTGCGCATGGCATTTATTTTGTGTAAATATCAAATATCATGCAAATGTCAGAAGGATTAGACCTTTGTGTGCAATAAGTGGGCCGTAAAAGCTGCTTAGTAGTTGTTTTATATTTTTATTTCCACTACTACTGCTGCTCGGAGGGTTTCCAACAGAATGGAGTCCTAACATTTTAGCACTTCTAAGCAGCAAGGAGACAATTACTCTAAATCACCAACGAGGGGGAAGATGAAGTTATTTCAAATGGTCTGGAAGATGTAGTCATGCGTTAAAAAATAAATAACTGAATTTGTTTATTACTCTTTGGTCTTTTATTTTTTTTAGATTCCAGTAGTTGGGCTTAAGCACTAAGCTAGCTAGCTAGCTAACTAGCTAGCTAACTAGCTTAGTTATTTCTGTCCTGTGTGTCCTAACAAAAGCTTCTGCTTTTCAAGATGCCAAAACATGAGGGCAAAGTGGCCTCTTACATCATATGCTGGTTAGTCACAAAGTCGCCAGCAGATGATGTGATCATCCACCGAGCACATGAGATCAGAAGATTTACCACAATTACCCGCAACACTCATGCAGTGTGTCAATGTATTTTGGTTGTAGCCTTTTCCTGTTTAGAACAGGAAATGGGTTTGTAGAGACCACACTATATCCCATCATGCATCCACTGTCTCATACATTCTAATACAAAAGCGGATGGAAAAACATTTTGAATGTTGTTGGTGGAGAAGTTGGTCAATTCTGTAATGTGTCTCAAACTTCGATTCATTTCCTTTTTTTCCCATCAGAACCCCCCCCCAGTTCTCATTTGCGCAGACGTGAGGTCATCAGCATTTGACATCTTTTAAGCTTTGCATTATATGTACGCCTCTCATTCCTTTGCACATTGCTTGCCAATTGACATTCGAGCAGCGGTGCAGAATTGCCACCCGGCAAGAGGTTTTTCTGTCCCCGACTGCAGTTCAATCTACTGCAGCCCCTGTTCATCGGTGCTGCTAGCAGCAGAACTGCCGCTGTGTGATTTGTCAAAAAAACAGATCTTGTTTGGAGAAACTTGTGTAAATTGTTGGAGCAGTGTGACAGCCATTACGCTTCCCCGAACTGGTGCTTGAACTGCATTTGGGGACAGAAAAACTGGAGGCAATTTTTCAGCGAAAGACAATTGGCAAGGCATGTGCGTACTGAAGACTAACCTGACCAAATGATACATGAAACAAAATTAGGAAGTGTTGAAATGTTTGTAGCATGACTTAATTGTAATGGAGAGTTGGTATAACACGAAAAAAAAATGTACATCATAACTGACATAACATGATTGTGCCCGAGAGTGCAGGGAAACGACTGACACCTCGTCCATCACTTCTGTCTTTGATTTGTTGTTTTTCCTGGGGTGTGGTGGTTTCTTGAAAATCAAATTACAGGCACAGGAAGGTGCCAGGCAGAGCTGATTTTTTTTTTTTTTTTTCCCTCCCCTCTCTCCCACTCTACAGATCATTTTTAATGTCAAGTCATGCTGACACAAATATGATGAAGTGATTTTTTTAATTGTCTCTTTAGGTGTGTGGAGTGGCAGAAACAAAGGCAGCTAATGAAAAAAAACAAAAAAACAATGACACTTAAATAACAGACATCACCTGTATCATCATCGTCGTCACTAACCCAATACACCCAATTTCCACGGATTCATTTCCACATGCTAA
Organism: Festucalex cinctus; assembly: GCF_051991245.1. Taxonomy (NCBI): domain Eukaryota; kingdom Metazoa; phylum Chordata; class Actinopteri; order Syngnathiformes; family Syngnathidae; genus Festucalex; species Festucalex cinctus. The sequence goes on from NC_135414.1 coordinate 26,527,380, forward strand.
TGAGTAGACTCACTGTATAATCTTAATTGATGTCTGGGTTAGTCGGCTGAAAGAGATTCAAATCACATCAGCGTACATTTCCGCCAGTTCTGGTGTAATGATGCATGAAGCAACCTTTTCTCTTTTATAAGTGATAACGAACCTGTAAGCACATTTGTCAGCCATCGGTGTGCATCCGTTTAAAGTTTAGGATGCGCTTTATGTTTTATACAAGCTACCTTAAAGTTATTTTTTTCCTCTATCCAAGGTCTGGTGCCTAACTTAATTGCATGTTGTGCTAAACTCTCCGAATTATCTGAAGCCTTTGGGATTGATGTCGAGGGTTACGCGAGAGTAGCAGGAGCTACGCAGGAGGGCAATGCCCCCAATTTTCCGGTCAATTGTTTTGGATCTATCATCCAAAATGGCCGTGCCTTGACAACCAACATTTTGTTGCCCTCATATATTAGTCCGCTAATCATTGTCGTCTGCTTGCTGGCATTTAAGCGAGAGGAAAACACTCAATAAACAAACGGGGAGATTGAATTCACAAAGCGGAAGCGCAACAACAAAAAATGGCAATCTTTTCGAAAATCACATTTACGATAAACTCCACCTGTCAAAGAAGTAAACAACATTGCTTTTTAAAGGTAAAATTAGGTTATAGATAAAATGGCGGAAATGAAAAGGTTGTGCTAGTGCCCATAGGCCCTGATCGCAACCGTCCTCAGTCTATACGGCTTGTGTGTATTCTGCCTGAGGGACAGACTGCAATTACACAGCATGTGCACGTGGGAGAGATTCCGAGCCAATGGGCCTGAAAATGAAAACCTTCAGAAACTAAATTAGCACAAGGTCGAGGAAATAAACACTTTATTTAACGCACACAAAAAAATTGAGACATGATATGAACTGTCAGTGAAGTTTGTTTTGCTGGAGCACCACTTGATGTTAATAATAGTTTAAGATGAGCAAGCTTTAGAAGTGTTCCTTTTAAAAGTACAAGTTCATCCCGCGTAATGGGATGTTGGGATGAGGTAGGTACTCAAGCAGTATGTAATGAAATGAAGCGAGTCAAGATGAGCTTCCATTTAAGTCATTGCTGTTCCGTTTAGGTGCCAGTTGTGCTCATTTCAAACAGTTTGAAACTTTCAAACAAATCAAGAACAAGACGCGAACTGAATGCTAACGCTAATAAAAACAGCGAAGGTCACCATGCCGCCCGACTATTAAAATGTCATTTAAAAAAAAACCATTGCCCTAAACAGTTAGTACATTTTATGATGTTCCCCATTTGCCCCTTGCAGCAGATTATTTCGCTTTCGATGATTTCCTATGGGAACATTTGTGAGGTCAGTAGCTTGACCGGCATTGTTTAATGGACTTTGTTGATGTTTTTTTTTATGCTCCCCTGAAGGTGCTAAAATTCACTTGTGTGATTCACTTATGCTTATGCACAATTAAAAAAACAAACACGTGTAAGTAATATGTCCCTTTAATAGGTTTTTTACCATATTTTCCATTTATTTGCTACATTAACTCATTTGCTCCCAAAAACGTATAAATACATTATATTTTAAATGTTTTAAGTTTCACAAGGACGTAATTATACGTTTTTTTTGGGTTTTTTTTTTTAATGATAAGCATACAGAAGGCTTTGATGCAGCCTCTCAACTGCAAAGAACGGTTGCAGAAATGGTAGCTATTACACAAACGGACAGCAGGTGGCAGAAGAGCAAAGGAGATCAACCAGGGCCATGTAAAAAAAAAAAAAAAAAAGCTCAATTTCTCACAATATGAATAATGATGAAACTTAACTATATTCTAATGCTAATTGCTGCAAAATGGAAACAGATAGAAATCTCATTTTTTTTCCTGATGAAAGAAGAAACTTTAATCTTTCTTTTGGTAGGTTCCATGTTTTTATAGCAATAGAACACAATATTCTGTGGGCCTTGCAAAACAAGTCAAAATCCAGTAAAACAGCCGGGAGCGAAGGGGATTCTGTGAAAATGGCTGCGAGTGAATGAGTTAAATTTCATATGCAAACAAAATATGAGCGTGCCACTTAATGTCCCCAGGTTAGTACATGTGAACATTTGCTGGCTTTATGGTTCTCACGATGCATAAATAATTTCTGTTTAGGAAAGAGATTTAAATGCACACTATAATTTATTTTCATCCAGGAATGATGATATGGAAAGAAAGTCACATTGCGATTGCATGTATTTATTTATTTTTTTTGTCCTGTTTGTGAAATTCCATTACAATTTGATCACGGAGTTGTTACCACACAGCTGCCTCATAAATTGGATCCCATTTTCGGTTCCGCGCTCCCGAGTGCAGCGACTGTGAAACAGAGCACTGATTACTCTGAGAGTGCTGCATGTGGCCGTATCGTAAAGTTCATGGCATAGAAAAATAAAGTACTGAACCAGCAAAACGGCAATGTGCTACATTGCAGGAAAGACCAGAAACCAGACGGATTAGCGGCAAGCAGTCTTCCTGGCCTTTTCATATTTTTCCCGTTACAAAATGGCCTTGAGAAATGCTCCAGGCCAGGATAGTCATTACTATGTTGAATCGCAGCATTAAAGATGACGCCCCTTTGACCTTTAGAAAGAAAAGTCTTTCTTGCAGCTTGTCCTTAAGATGGAAATTAATGAATACACTCATATGCGTGTCCATGTTTCAACTTGTAACTTGGTGGAAACCAAGTGCCAGCCATTTTACAGCAATTTTGACTGATTTTTCAGCACCCACACACAATTTTGTTCTGTGACAATGCGAGCATGGAGCCAAAAGAAACAGTAGACATTTCGTTCACCAGGGAAAAAAAAAAAGTGTGTTTCTACCTTTTTTCATTCTTTAGTAATCACATGGATTGGTTTCACTGGTTTGACTTTAATGCCAGTATTTTTTTTTTTTTTTTTCGCTTTTGTGATACTTCAAGTTATGAAACGACACATACTGTTTGCATGCGGGGGAACGCAGTTTTTTTTTCTCTACCATGTCACCTTAGGGGCTCCGTAAGAAACAACGAGAGCTGCACACAGGAACAGAGGTAATAATCCGACAAACACACACACTTCTCAAATGGCTTATATAGAAAAGGAATCGGCTGTTGACCAGGTAAAGGGATTAAAAATTCTTGACATCACATAGCTCTTGATATCACATAACATCCCATAGCCTAAAACCAGTTGAAACTAGATGATGGTGACATCAGTACATAACAGACACGTGACCTCATGGTCATGAACCCAAACTTAACAGGTCATGAACTCAAACTTAAAGGGATAGTTTGGCTTTTTTGACATGAATCTCTATTTCATCCTCACCTCCAGTGTGTGCGATCAGCACTGACTTACCCCTGACAGCGTTCTGTGACACGAGTCCCGGTCCGGCGTTGGACGAGAGGAAAATAGTCCAGCAAGCTGGCTGGGGTCACGGAAATAAAAGCGTTTTTCTTCTAAAAACAATTTGAGTGATACATTTGCATCATTAAACTCCTTTTCTGAAAAAAGTCAGACTCCATTACCGCCAGGCACTACTTTTCTATTTGTTCGTATCACTGCAGCTGATAGACGCGCACTAACCTACAAGTTGTTTGTCTTTTCGAAGGCGGATCAGCTGTCTGCAGCGCGTCGATTAGCTGTCTACAGAACGCTGTCAGGGGTAAGTCAGTCCTGATCGCACACACTGGAGGTGAGGATGAAGTAGAGATTCATGTCAAAAAAGCCGAACTATCCCTTTAACCCTGGCGTGACCCCAGACATGACAGAATGTGATGAACACTTTATTTTCTGTGGAAGAAAGGAATATTAGCTTGTATCTGTTGCAAAAGCTAATGGGGATACAATAAACAAAAAACAATCTCACTAAATTATACTTTTGCGGGAAAGGTAATTTATTTCTGTAGCCCAATTTGAAAAAGTGATTACAATACATTGTGCACATTTGTTAAACATAAACATGATTTATGGTCTCTCGGTCTGTTTGAGTTGTCTGTACAATCATGGAGACCGCTGACTTGACTGCCGTGCAAAAAACAGACTTTGACACCTTCCGCAAGGGAGGCAAACTCCAACAGGTTATTTATTACTCAAGAAGATGGCTGTTAATTACAAGTCGAGTATGGGGGGGGCGGGATTTATTGCCTGCTCTCCTTCCACTTCGATAGTACAGGCCAAAAAGTCGCCAAAGTCTCCTTTACAGAAATAGAAGACAATTTAAGTTTCACTCAGCGTACAAATCTGTTGCAAGCAGCTCTGCCTTCGAAAGCCAACAATGCATGACTGGCGACGAGTCAACATTGCGCTCTAAATTGTGGGCTAATAAAGTCGTCGACTCTGCATTTCGGCCAGTGTAGTGCAGCTAAGAATTAAATGATGGCATAAAAGGTTAGCGCAGGACTGTGTTTGGAATGCATCAATTGCAAAGGGGCTTCCACAAGCCGTTTGTAAAGACACAAAAGACAACAATAGGGCCGCTGCAGTTGCATCTGTCTTGCAGGGGTTACGACGGTGCAGTCTGCCATTAAAGAAGTTGCCACATTTGAAGGAACACGTCCCTGTCAGTTAATTGGAACGGATATCATCAATATTAATGATCTGCTTTAGGATCTTTCTAATAAATACCCAGCACGAAAGAAAAAGACGTGAAGCAAGACGTTTGACATTCAAATGAGAATGGAAGCAATAAATGGAAAGGAATGACACGGCAAATTAGAGGCTCGAACAAGAAGAGAGGATTAGGTGGATGTGACGTTTATAGAAAGTCTCTCCTCGCATGTTAGCAAGAAAAGGTTTGGGTGCTGGTTTTATCCTCGGGGGAGTCAGGTTTTTTAATATTCAAAATCCATTCTTTCGCACACATTCACAACAATCCCTCATGTTGTTAAAAAATGTATGAGCCGTATGTATGCCCTCTGAGGGCTCGCTTTTCTTCCCTGGTGACTTTTTTTTCCCCATCTGACATAAATATCAGATGACAGCAATTCAAGCGCGAAAAGTCAAATATGATCAAATATGGGATTGGAAATCTTTTAAATGGAGTGTGAATCTGCACTTCCATGCTGGATCTTCTGTGACTGCATTGTGTCAAAAAAAAAAAAAGACATTTTTGTAAACACAATGGAGAGGAAAAAACACTCAGAATGCAGAATGTGAAACAATGGCAACAAGAGGAAACAGATGGAACATCCACCTACAATCTGATTCCCACAAGTTGTGTTTTCAGAGTACCTTATGGACTCCTGCAGCAAGTTCATTACATTTTAATTAAGCCAAATAAAAGATTCCCCTACACGTTAAGACTATTTCACCTATAGGGATCCACAGAGACAAAACATTTCCAGAAACTTTTCAAAGGGCATTTGGTGAACAACTGCATTGAATTGAACAAGTTAGACAGTTTCCATTGAAGCATAATTAACTGGAATTTGGGTTCATCAAACGTTGTCACACACTGTAGATACATGATGATGATGATGTTAATGAATGTTGTCGTCATAAGAAGAAATACAGGCAAAGCAATATTACTGGTGCCTTGAGATATGAGATATGAGAGGTTTCTCGAGATTTTTTTTTTTTTCTTTGACTTGCAAGCAAAAACTTTAGATAGAATTTCTCTATGGTGACAGTTGAACTCAAGTCACTTCACACCAAGCAGCAGTTTGGAAGATAGTCGACAATTCTTGACTCTGATTAGCTTTATGCTAACAAATAATGCAAAATCTCATACAGTAGATGGGATATGATCTAGCATATATGTGGCAGTGTTATAACATATATTTATTGAATAAAATACAATGTCCATTGAATTAAAGAAAAAAGAAAAAAAATTGTTAGTTTCTTTATATTCCATTCAATGATGCCATTTCTACATCTTAAAAGTAAAATATAGAGTGCTATTTTTTTTTTTTAATTCAAAACACATTACAACACATTAGTTGATGCTAGTCTGAAATAGAATTATGCTGCAAGATGTCACTGTAATCACTAAAAATTCCCACATAAACTTCCATCTTGGAACATTCCCAGAATTTGCAACTTAATTACATTTACTGAATAGTGTAAACATCAGGTTACAAATAGCAAAGTTAGTGTAGAGTCCCCTTAGGTTTCCAGAGTCTGCTGCTAATGTTTTTTTGTTTTGTTTTTTTCTCCCCACTTGCAAGAATTGTAATATTTTGGCTTGCAAAGCAGCTTGGCTCCATCTGTTCTCCATAAACGAACTGCTGGCTTGCAAAAAGCACAAAGTCCATTGACTTGAATTTGTATTGACGTGTTTATTTTCCACCTCGTCAGGCTTTACACGTTGTTTTGCATGACCCTTGAAGCGATGACAAAATATGGATTTTTGATATCACTCAAACGGCACTTTTGTTTGTTTGCTAGTAGTATTATTGTCAAACTGAGGTGGCGCCAACATTGTGATGTTATCAAGTTTAAACAACACTACAACCTGCAACCTGTTATGTTCTGGAGTTAGATCAAAGAAGCTCAGATGCAAATAAGATTTTAACTCTTTATTCGCATAACATCGAGAGGCGTAGAACAAACTTGACTTGACGAGAAACAACGAGAATATATCGAGAATCACGAGACGCTAACTTGGGCTGTGGAGGTGCACAGAGGAAAGGAGGTAATAATTCGACAAAACACACACTTCTCAGTCCGGCTTATATAGACAGCGACTCAATCTGATTGGCTGTGGCTAGACATGTGGGTAACAGGACTGACATGGAATTATCTGATTGGCTGTTGACCAGATAAAGAGATTAAAGATTTGACATCACATAGATTCTGACATCACATAGCGTGTTACCAGTTGAAACTAGATGCTGGTTACATCAGTTCAAAACAGACACTCGACCTCACGGTCATTACCCAAAAATAACCCTTGCATGACCCTAGTCATGACAGTAAACATAACCCTTACATGACCCTAGTCACGACAGTAAGCATAACCCTTGCATGACCCTAGTCATGACAGTACCCCCCCTCCCCTCAAAGGACACCTCCTGGCGGACCCCTAGGTTTAAACATAACCCTTACATGACCCTAGTCTTGACAGTAAGCATAACCCTTGCATGAGCCTAGTCATGACAGTAAGCATAATTCTTGCATGACCCTAGTCATGACAATAAACATAACCCTTGCGTGACCCTAGTCATGACAGTAAGCATAACCCTTGCATGGCCCTCGTCATGACAATAAACATAACCCTTGCGTGACCCTAGTCATGACAGTAAGCATAACCCTTGCATTACCCTAGTCATGACAGTAAGCATAAACCTTGCATGACCCTAGTCATGACAGTAAGCATAACCCTTGCATGACCCTAGTCATGACAGTAAGCATAACCCTTACATGACCCTCGTCTTGACAGTAAGCATAACCCTTGCATGACACTAGTCGTCTTAGTAACCAAAATAAAACTCACCATATTTTGACATAAATTATTTTTACAGGACAAAAGTGATATTTTTAAAGTGTGTGTTATTTCTTCAAGTGCTTGACATGCTGATATTGTTGAGTCACAATGACCTAAGAACTTATTTTATACCCAACTGTTTTTAGAGTGAAAGTAGAAGTATTGATTGAACAAGTACAGATTATGCGATGTACTTCGTGTTACGGTTTAGTGCAGAAATGAGGACCCGAGAGAAGACATGGGAAGAAGACACATGATGAATATGTATTCAATCCGTTGTGGAATACAGCAGGGGAGCCGAATCCGGACAGGGTTTTAAAGATTAGGTCCACAGGTGCAGAGCTCCGGCGGGCGAGAGACGAGCTGAACAAAGCCGAGGCAGAGGCAAGGATCCAGGTGCGGAAACTCTGAGAGGAATATAAAATATGACTCAGATGGAGACAAGAATGTTTGAAGATGAGCTGGATGCGACCGACTCTGTGACAGTGTATGTCAATCTGAAGAAGAAGCGACAGCAGACCTCACATTTGAGTGCAAAGGTAAAAAGTCAAAGCAAGTATTAACTGTCAAATAAAAGATCTAATTTCATAACTACATAAAGTTGGCTTGACAACAAAATAATTCTTAACAGTATGGTATATGTGACCCCACTAGTCTAAAAATGGCATTCTGATTAATATTACACTTGTACAATATGAGTTAAGAAACATAATCCACCCATTTTTATCCATCTTAGGGGGCGGCCATGGAGTTCACGTACAGTACAAGTCAGCTCACACCTTAGATTAATCGTATGGCAGGAAAGGATCCGGGGCCCGCTAATCACATCCTCCCAACCGTGTGTCTGTCACAAGCCCTCAGACCAGCTGAATGTGTCATCACTTGAAAACAACCAACAGGCAATCATGTCTCCATTCTTTGCCCCCACCTGGAGGCATACGACACCGCATCACACGCTGCTGATATCTGTCTGCAGCCTGCAGAGCACGCGTGGGTGCTGTGTGGTGAATCTGCTTTTGCCGGAGTATAGTACAAATTCATAACACACGTTTAAACCACCTGCAATTTCAAGGACTTGATTCACTGTATGTCAGTTTTGTTGTTGGAAAATGACTAATTTGCATGTAGGCCTACAGAAAAAGCTCCTTCAAAACCTGATCTTACTACTTACCTTCTTTTTTGTACTACTTTGGTTCAGCGCTTGTCTATTTTTTTTATGTAATTCCACTGTCAATCATAAGATGGAAGCACACACTTTTAAGATTCTTTCAGGAAGTATTTCAGTGCAGTCTATTTTTTGTTGTTGAAAATGATTGAATGTCATCCTCTGTAATCCTGTGTTTTACGCCTACTGAAAGTGATGTGCCGTAGGTTAACTTTATAATGTACATCTTTGGGATTGATCATTGATGTATTTTGTGATATGATAAATTTACTTTGGACAAAGTGTGGTTTACTCTAAACAGATAGAGGGTTCGCACATCGACTGTATAATATTTTTTTTCTAGCTTCTCAGTGTGTTATATGTGTTTAAATGAGTTTGTATTACTTTAAAAGTAATACAAAAGTCTTTAATCATTAAAGACTTTTCATTTAATTAAGTGTCCTAAATGCTAGTAAGATGCCTCTGGAGTATTTACATATTATTTCTAAATCATGGGCTTCACTTATTGAGAGGATGCTCGGGAATATAAATCCCACGATGGAGGAAGGAGTACTGTAAGCGTCGTCTTTAGAAAATAATTTATCCAACAGTTAAATAATTGTTTTCTGAGAATGCCTATAAGGAGTTTAATTTTCAAAAGGAAATAAAAATGTCACTATCCAAGTCAAAGGCCTCAAACCTTCGCAACCAATATTACCTGCAACAGTATTACAGGATTAGTTTTTATATTAAATGTCATTATGATGGAGTTGTTTTAGCATCAAAAGAAAATCCATTTAAAAGACCTTTTGTTGCCCTCCATTTCTGATGATGAATTTTTCACAAGTCTCTGCGTCAAAAGTAACGAGGTAGTTAATCACGAGCGCTGCTCTCCCTGACTTTGTGCCTCGCTGTTCTTATATACACACACAGACTTGTGTCCTTGTCAGTTCATCTTTTGGCCTCTGACACATTTTGATATCATATTGTCACACTGTCTTGTACTGAGGAGAATAGATTGTCTTTTAATTGTGTTGATTATCCACTTTTATACCTCTTTTATACAACCTCTTATGAATCTGAATTCCACTTAACTTTATGCAGTATAATTTTTCTAAAATCACATGATAGTGGTGGTTGTAATAGTTAGATTAAGTCAGGTAAATTCACATTTTCACTTTACAATAATAATAATAATAATAATAATAATAATAATGATGATGATGATGATGATGATAATAATAATGATAATAACAATAATAATAATAATAATAATAATAATAATAATAATAATAATAATAATAATAATAATAATAATAATAATAATGTGCCCTGTGATTGGCTGGCAACCAGTCCAGGGTGTCCCCCGCCTACTGCCCAGAGCCAGCTGAGATAGGCTCCAGCACCCCCCGTGACCCTTTTGAGGAATAAGCGGTCAAGAAAATGGATGGATGGATGGATGGATGGATTATTATTATTATTATTATTATTATTATTATTATTATTATTATTATTATTATTATGATTATTATTATTATTATTTTATTATTATTATTATTATTATTATTATCCATCCATGGATAGATGGATGGATGGATTATTATTATTATTATTATTATTATTATTATTATTATTATTATTATTATTATCCATCCATCCATCAATTTTCTTGACCGCTTATTCCTCAAAAGGGTCACGGGGGGTGCTGGAGCCTATCTCAGCTGGCTCTGGGCAGTAGGCGGGGGACACCCTGGACTGGTTGCCAGCCAATCGCAGGGCAATAATAATAATAATAATAATGATAATAATGATAATAATAATGATAATAATGATAATAATAATAATAATAATAATAATAATAATAATAATAGTGGGCGACACGGTGTATGTTAGCACGACCGCCTCCCAGTACTGAGGACTCGGGTTTGAGTCCAGGCTCGGGCCTTCCTGGGTGGAGTTTGCATGTTCTCCCCGTGCGTGAGTCTTCTCCGGTCTCCTCCCACATTCCAAAGACATGCATGGCAGGTTGATTGAACACTCTGATATTATTATTATTATTATTATTATTATTATTATTATTATTATTATTATTATTATTATTATTATTATTATTATTACTATTATTATTGTTGTTGTTGTTGTATGTATCATCATCCGTCTTTAAAAATACAGTTGCGGGAAGTTGATGTGACGTAATTTCCGTTGCGCAAAACTTGCAGTATGTGGCGCGCCAAAGCAAACGCAAGATGAAAAATATGGACGTAACACCGAAACTAATTCCCGTTAATAAGATTTAGTTTTGTCGGATTGCGTTGTCAGTAAAAGTACAACTTTCAATCGCGTCGACTAGAGTCAGCGCACGTTCCTGATGTTGGCTAACTTAGCATGGAAATAGCCATTTCTGGTTTATTGCGTACTCACTAGGAAGGCAGCCCGCATTTGACGACTTTGGACAATATGAACAGAACCAAACTGAAGATCTCCAAGGTGAGTTCACGTCGCTGCTATTGACTACAACTCCAAACTTCTAATCGTCCTATTATATTCGTGTTTTTGTAATGAAAGGCGACGTGTTACGAGGCAGTCGCTTGCAAGATGGGTTCTACTGCTACTATCCAGGCTTTTGCGTGTTCTGCTTTAACCTGCTTTAGTGATGGGAAAACAACATGTACAATCGAAAACACAACCTTACTTTTTCCTCAGGTGACACCAGCGGGCCATAGAGACATCTCTACTTTCTTTACGTCTGGAAACAAGGTGCATATACTTGTAGCTGTTTTTATACTGATATATCCTCCCTGGATGCCTCTCTCAATGATTTGACAGATCTGTTTACCATTCACATTCTGTTGACATGTTTTGTGTTTTTTTGTTTTTTGTTTTGCTGAATATCTGTTTGTATTTGGATGTGTGTTAGTTCTGTGTGTCTCATGGTTCATGTTACTTCTGTCAGAAGTCACATCTTTCATAAATACTGGTTAGACTATTAGCAGTTTTACATGTACATTATTTTTTTACACACATGATGTGGTGCACTTTGGATGAAGAACGCTTCCTTTCCTTGTCTCTATGGGGTATATGCCACGGAAGAGGGCGGGACTGTTTTTGCACATCAGTTTGGTTCCGGTTCGGTTTGCGACGTGTGGGCTGCGTCAAAAATACTTGAGCTTCTGACTTTGTGCCACTCGGTTACGCGTTCGCAACCCGGACCGGAACCAAACTGATGTGCAAAAACAGTCCCGTCTCTTCCGTGGCATATACCTCATTCTCCATATTTGAACAGAGACTTTTATTGATTTATTTCATTAGCAATATTAAAATCCATTTGCTTGATTTCAGGTTTTGCCTCCCAAGTCACCAGGAACAAGTTCTGTGCTCTGCAAGAAGGACCTCCAGGTCCAAGATGGCGGTGCCCTCCCAATCGAAGCGTACTCTCCCATAAAGAGGAGCATCCTTGGGGATATTGAGAACTTTCTTCCCTCTTCTTCGGAGGTCCTGCTGGTTCCCGAGACTCCAAGTAGTCAGATGTTACTTTCATCCTTCCAAGGTCACAAAGACCTGAGCCTTGAGCCCAGGGGAGAAACGGCTACTGTGTGGAAACCTGTCCACTTGTCCCCTGTCTGTCCAAGTCCTCGCTCCAAAGGGCAGAGTGTAATGTCAGACAGTGAAAGGGGAAGCTGTGCCTCCTTCAAAAGACTCTTCAGTCCCTCCGAAGAACTCCATGAAGCAAAGAGGCCAAGAACCGATTGCGCATTGGAACACGGTCCTGTGAAAGAACACAAACATGAGGGAGAGACTGTCTTTACAGCCATAATTGAGGAGAAGACGACAGAAAGCAAAAGCGAAGTAGTCCATGTGCACGCACCCGATGGGCAAGCTGATAGACCTGCAGAACAGACGCATGTAGAGCAAAGAGAGGTCGATTTAAAAACAGCCTTGGAATCTTCAGACGGGATTGAACACAAACTTAAATCACCGGATGAAAAGCCCGCAGCAGGTGCTCCCTGTTACTTAAATCATCGGCCGTGTTGTTTTAAGATACTCATTACTTTCTTCTAGGGGATGCTGGGACTACATCAGCACTTCCCGCGGAAGAGGATTTGGAGGCGAGCTGGTTCACAGAGCAGATGGAGCCGAGTGAATGTCTCGTCCCCAAGGAGAAACCCTGGTAATGCTACGTTTACATTTAAGGTCTGTCTGGTTCACCCGAAATGTAGCGCACGGTGAAAATTTAGCCAGTTTTTATCTTTGTTTTCAAGACTTGTTACTGTGTATATATAGAATAATACATATATTATATATACTTACAGGAGAACTACTTTTTCATCAAATAGTGTCCTCTGCCCTAAAAGATTTTATGCCAAAATGATTAAATAAATTAATAAACACAACACCTCAAATAGACAAAATAATATATATATTGTCACTATTCACTAGGTGCTATTTATAAGAAATACATTTAAAAATGCTGTATGTGTTTTGTTTTGTTTTCTCTGCAGTAAGTTACCCGACCACGTGATCCTCAGTGGCGGTCCAAACAACCGCTACTGGGTCTTAAACGTGGAGGAGAGGCCTAATGAAAAAGTCCTGACCATCACACACTTCAGATCTCTGCAAGCCACCGAGACGTGCCTGCTGAAAGACGGATGGTTAGGGCGTCGTCTGCCGTGCTCACACATAAACTTTCATATCTCTTTACCGACATGATGACGATTGTTCCACCCGCCCTGTTTTTTTTTTTTTTTCAGGGAGATGACGCCTGTTGGTCGCGGCGACGTGGTCCATCTGGAGGGCCGCGTTGACGCCGGATCCTGGCTGGTGGACCAAGAACAAGGCCTGCTGGTTTTACTTCCCGACCGTCTGGTTTCAGGCACCAGCATCTCCAGCTCCATCCGCTGTATGAGACGGGCGGTGCTTGGGGAGATGTTTAAGGTCAAAGTTTATTTCACCTTTGGAAGCAAAATTTATAATTGGAAAATATCCTCCCGCAAACTCATATTTTCACGTTTTAGCCAACCGTATATTGATATGGTTGCCCTCAGATGGACAGTGGTTATTTTGATACTGTATTTTGAAATATATTTTTTGTCACTAGATTCTTAATACAGTGTTCCCTTGTTTATCACGGGTGTTACGTTCCAAAAACTTCCCGCAATAATGGAAATCCGCGTTAATTTAATTAATTTTTTAAAATCCTGTTAATTATGTATTTTTTTTCTTTTATTACATGTTTTTTTCGTTTTGGTATGATTTTTTGTTTATTATGAATGCTTTTTATTTCAGCATTTTTTTTTTTAATTTACAGTCATTTTTTTCCATTGAAAATATTTTTTTAATTTACTTACAGCACAGTATATATTTTTTATCTATGGAATACAATGTGGAGACACCGTTGGAGAGGTCTCGTCGAGATGAATCCGTGGATGCCCGTATATTCCCGGTCAGACGTAGGGTTTGGGAGATACGGCCTCGCAAAGACCAACAAAAATGAACAAACCAAAAAGCACGCTGTAAAAAAAAATAAAAATCAAAGCACGCTGTAAATAATCTGCGAAGCAGCGAGGCTGTGAAAGATGAGCCCGCGGAGCCGTGATAAACGAGGGAACACTGTATATAATATTATTAATATTTCCTGATTGCATTTGATTATTCTTGAATTTGGCATTAGTGAATAGATACTTTTGCTATTTATTGGCATTGATGGAAATACACTATTGAGGACATTTGTTTTATAATTTTACCGAAACTTTTAGTACTTTGGATATGTAACATTTTATTTTTACACAGTGACATAAAATTGTGATCTCTCTGACGTAGATTATGATTCGCCGATATATCAAACTGCCACAGTGTAGCGCCATCTACTGCTGAGGAGGACTTGATGTCAGATTTTTATTTTTTTTCGCCTGAAGTTTTTGTGGCTTATATCAACAGCTTTTTCGACTACACTGTACCTTAAAATAAGGCCTGTATTGGCCCTATATTGATACCTGGTATTGGTACTCGACCATTCCTATTAAGTACACTAGACCCCCATTATTTGAGCTGGCCTGTGAATAGCGAAAATCCATGTAAAATCCCATTAAAATGGTTTGGTGCAAAACAAACAAACAAAAAAACGCTTTTTGTTGACTGCATAAAATCATGTCAAATTACGTTGGTGGCCCACAAGTTTGACTTTTTGATTCAACATCACATTCTTTTGCTCTCGACTTCTATTTTCTTCTGGTAGAGTTTTGACGGCGGCTCCAAGCAGATGCTGAACGGCACCATCATCCACGAAGTGTTCCAAAGAGCGGCCACAGCCAAAGATTTCTCTCTGGGCACTTTGTCCAACATGGCAGACGAGGCTCTGCACAGTCCCCAGCACCTTGGGGGCATGTAAGTTATTTTTTTTTATTTTTTTATTTTTTTCTTTTTTTTTCTTTACCCACCTCAGCCAGCAGAAGTGTGAAATTAGATGAAAGAGAAATAGTCTTACTTTGTTGTTTTTTGTGTGCGTGTGTGTCTAGGTACAGTTTGGGTGTAACTCAGGATGAGATGAAGCAGGAGCTGCATGATTATCTGCCCTCGTTGGAGCTCTGGGCAAAGGAATACCTCAGCTCGCCAACATCCAAAGCCATCAGCCTCAAAATGTGATTATGCAACACTGCAGATTCACATTTTCTCTCAGTGTGCATGAATTTTTTAAATGCTTGATTTCCCCTTATTGTAAATGAGAGTCTTGTTTTTTTTTTTTTTTTTTCGGTTGTGATTTCAGCCCGAGCAATGACGGCGTGGCAGACGTGGCGCGGGATTCCGCCACCGCTACCATTGCAGAGCTGGCCGACATCGAAGAGAACGTGTGGTCGCCAAGATTCGGTCTCAAAGGGAAGATCGACTTGACGGCACGGGTTCGAATCCAACGGAGCAGAAATGTCAGCCACAAATCCTCTGAAGTGATGACCATCCCCATGGAGCTGAAAACTGGGAGGGAGTCCAACTCGATAGAACATCGCAGTCAGGTTGGTAAAGTGATGCGTGCCACGTGCTGCAATGGTTGTGGGAAAGAACTTTGCGTATCTGGTAATTGTCTAGTGGCACAGTCGCTGATGAAGACAGAGTAGCCAATAACAATCACCCCTGCTAGGGTTACATACAGTAAGTTATGGTTTGTCTGAGTATTTATTACCTAGAAACGATTACCACTACAAACAGGTGTGACAATACTTTTGTACCGGTGATAGTTGACATGATTGTATTGAGGGTTTCAAACAATAGTGGTTCCACGTTGTCTTGTCTGTGTGAAGGTGATTCTATACACTCTGATGACGTTGGAGAGATACAATCCTGCCGCCGGTTTCTTGCTTTACCTGAAGACTGGAAACCTGCATCCTGTTGTGGCCAGCCACATGGACCGCAGAGGTATGTGATGCTCTACCAAAGTGCCAATTTTGCATACAAGTCGGCATTTATATGAAGTGCCTTTGAGAGTTCCCTATTTTACAAAAAAGTTAAACATTTTTCCTTGATCATATTCATGGGTTAAGTAGCTGTTAGAAATGCAAAATTGGTCCTACACTTTACTTATTTAATCTATTTATTTATTTATTTATTTTTAATTGTAAGCAGATCAGGCGATGTAGAGTACATGCAAACAGCCAAATATGTGAGCCTGTTGACAGGGTGGACATTTTTGGCTAATGTTAGCATTTAATTAGCATATTGTGGACGTTCACTTAACAATGTGACTCATTCAGCAGACTGACTGTCCAGTGCCGTTTAAAATATATATATATTAAACATTTCTGGAATGTTTTTATGTCAATAGTTCGCTAATAGGAATGTTAAGCTTGATGAGATCCAACTGCACATGTAATTTGAGGAAAATTATGAAACATACAGGTAAGTGTAAATATTTAAATTGCAGCTAGTCACTGATTTGGCCTCCATTGAAGAAATAAACAAAATACTGATAGTAATGTGACTGAAAACATCAACGTGTTTCCTAATGGGCAGTTGGCCCATAACGACAGGGTGGACAGCAATTTCAGGGACTGTAAAACCATGTTGAAAAAAATAATTTAGTATTATTTATCTACTTATTATCCACACTGTAGTGAACAGAGCAGTGGTGTGGGCCATGCCAACATCCAATTAATAAAAAGGAATCAAAGAAAAGTCATTTAAAGAGACCCACGAAATGTGTGCAATTGTTAAGACACTTGTAATAAGACCTCATTAGTCCGCTACATGTGATTCTGGTTACTTTATAGTGATATTGATCTATACAGTTTGTTTTTAACTGGACACCTCCTTTGATACTTTGATGCATCTTGTGTTTCAGAGTGACAGAATCATCTTTACTGTTATGAATAGATGCACATACATGATCATTCACCTTAACCCACACATATAGTGTCTTTACTGCTGCTTATAGTATGTTCTGCTCAATGATACCACATCTGTGGGTCTGGGACATGTTGGGGCTGGATGGTCCATTTGCTGCATCCTCCCTAACATTGTCCACACTTGACAAAGCTGACATTTTATGCCCGCATTCTTCTGCCAGTTAATGACTTGAACCGAGATCACTCACTGAGCAAGCGGTACGCATAACCACTTGGCCTTATGGCTGCCTGACTGGGTTGAATGCTTTAGAGTTCTAAAATGTCTGCTGCAGCTAAAATTGCATGATTATATATAGGTAAGCCATTTTTATTTTAGCCATTCTTGAAATGGTTTCATTCACTATAGAACTGCTGAAGCTGAGGAACACCATGGTTCATTACGTCCACAACGCCGTGCACAAGGGCACGGAGGGAAGTCGCCTGACCAGACTTCCTGATATGGTGACGGACAAAAAGACCTGCCATTATTGCCCTCAAAGAAGAAACTGTGCTCTGTATGAAAGGTACTTTACATACTTGCAAAATGATACAATAGTAACAAGTTCCTCTCCGTCAATCTTGGATGGGCTCGTTATCTTCTGTTGTCTGTTCGTCAGGGTGTTGGGCGGCACATCCACAGATATCAGTGATGACTTTTTGCAACTGGAGACGGGTCACTTGACCGCTACTCACTTGGACTATTTTGCACACTGGCTGCTACTCTGCAGCCTCGAGGCCGCCAGCATGGAAGCCAGGAATGGCCGAAAGCGTGTGTGGCTCCAGACGCCTGAGGAAAGGTAACAAGCCTCATGTTGTCAAGCCCAATTTCGAATGGCAATGTTCCATCACTGATGGATGGATGGATGGATGGATGGATATAGATGGATGGATGGATGGATATAGATGGATGGATATAGATGGATGGATATAGATGGATGGATATAGATGGATGGATATGGATGGATGGATGGATGGATGGATGGATAGTCGGATGGATGGATGGATGGATAGTCGGATGGATGGATGGATGGATGGATAGTCGGATGGATGGATGGATGGCTAGTCGGATGGATGGATGGATGGTCAAATGGATGATGGATGGATAGTCAAATGGATGGATGGATGGATGGATAGTCAAATGGATGGATAGACGATAGCCAAATAGCTAGCTAGCTATATAGCCAAATAGCTAGCTAGCTATATAGCCAAATAGCTAGCTAGCTATATAGCCAAATAGCTAGCTAGCTATATAGCCAAATAGCTAGCTAGCTATATAGCCAAATAGCTGGCTAGCTATATAGCCAAATAGCTGGCTAGCTATATAGCCAAATTGCTGGCTAGCCAGATAGCTAGCTAGCCGAATAGCCAGAAGCCCAAATAGCTAGCTAGCTATTTGGCTGGCTAGCTTGATAGATAGATAGATAGATAGATAGATAGATAGCTATCTATCTATGTAGGAAGTTGCAATTAGTAATATCAAAATTCAATCACGTCTCTTAGAGAGAGAGAGAAAAAAAAAGTTGTTCCAAAGAAAGATATATTGCGCCATCTGCTGGATGGCTATGAGTTGACAGTGACTGCCATTTTGGATAAAACTTCTAACTTGCACTTAGCGAGAAGAAAGGAAATTGCGTTGGGAACCTGCGGCTGAAGGGCTCTGTGAGCGCCCAGTCAGAGGGCGTCTTCCTTCATCACTTCCAGAGGACGAATGAGTCACACGATTCAAGCGCTTGCGGCCTAGCCAGCGGGGATCGCATTGTCCTTAGTGACCAGAGAGGTCGTTTCATCGCCCTGGCAACAGGCTACCTCTGTGACGTAAGCAGGACATCCATCAGTTGTACCTTGGACAGGTGAGTATCTATCTAATCTATCTAATCTATCTATCTAATCCATCTAATCTATATAACTATTTATCGTAGGGATGTGTCTAAGCTCAGTGGGGAATTGTTTCGATTGGATGCAGATGACGGAGTGATGGGCCTCAGCTCACACTTTTCTAATCTCTCCAGGCTGATGGAAAGCAGTCAAGACAGGTCGATTTTGCCATTCATACGTTTTGTCCTTCTGACTTGTTTCCTGAAACTCAAACTGTGTTCACTTTGTGCAGCAATCGACTGAGAGAGTTGGTTGTGGATCATCGTTCGCCGGAGTTTATTTCCAATCTCAGTGACGTTCTACCCAGAGAGGCCAAAGACACAGTGGCAAACATCCTCAAAGGTTTTTCTTTTTTCTCCTCATAGCTGGACTCCTCTCATATTCACTTATGCGTGGGCCAATTTCTGGTTTGACGCTTTACCGTGTCTTTAAATTTTTTTTAAAGTTTCAATTATCGCTAAAACTGTCCATATTGCGCTTTTCTTGCCTTTTTTTGCCATAAAATTGGCCGCTCATGGAAATCACTAAACAAGCCACCCCTTTGAATATGATTGGAGAGGCTAGCGCAGAGATGGACAACGTCGGTCCTCGAGGGCCGCAGCCCTGCAGGTTTCCAATCGTTATCAGTCTAATGCAGAGCTTGCTGATGAACGGATCATATATCAGCTGTGTTGGAGAAGGGCAGCATCCTAAACCTGCAGGGCTGTGGCCCTCGAGGACCGAGATTGCCCATCCCTGGGCTAGCGGGTACTAGTTAGCTCCAAGGAAAACATAGGCAGCCTCTGGATCTATTCTAATATAAATAGCTCACCAGTGAATGGGACACTGTGACTTACTAAGAAGAATTAAAACAGAAGGAGAATTTTAACATTTCATTTTTTTTCATTCTTTTTGTTCTTTTTTTGTCTTTTTTTCCTTTTATTTCTTTTTCTTTTTTCTTTCTGTGTTTCTTTCATTGTCTTTCTTTGTGTATTTTTCATTCTTTAAAAATAAAAATAGTGTTCAATGGAAAAAGATTGTTCTGATTTACCCCTATTTATTTTTTTTATTTTTTTTATTTAATACCATGATACCGCAATATTTTTGCTCACGGATATTATACCGTAATAGAATGAATGTCATTGGGCAAAGTTCATAATACGATGCATTATCTCATGACCTGTGAAGTCAACTTTGCAACATAGAGCACAATGCATATAATATTTAACCCTTTAAACATGTCTGCCATAGATATCTAAATAAGGTCATCAGAATGTTCAATATAGGTATCAGTATGGAGTTATGCATTTCTATTCCACTGTAAATCACACTAACAATCATAAACACATTAAATGAAATCTAAGCAGATCATTCAATTTGAACATTTCTGCTACGTTTCCTCTGTATGATGTAATAATGTGATTTTAACCATGCATGTATCTGCAGGTCTCAACAAGCCCCAGAAGCAGGCCATGAAGAAGGTGTTGTTGTCGAAAGACTACACGCTGATTGTTGGCATGCCCGGCACAGGCAAAACCACCACCATCTGCACCCTGGTAAACTTCAGGAACCTACTGAAAAATAAAAACCAACAACGCACAAACGGTGTCACAATCTCGTGACTTCTCTTCCTTGCAGGTTCGCATCTTACATGCGTGTGGCTTCAGCGTGTTGCTGACCAGCTACACGCACTCTGCTGTCGACAACATCCTGTTGAAGCTTAAGCGCTTCAAAGTTGGCTTCCTGCGTCTTGGCCCAGGACAGAAGGTTGGCTAGGCGGCTGTACAAAAAAAAGTCCAAGTCATTGACCAAAATATTTGTCAGAAAAATAAAAACTTTTTTTCCCCTCTCTGCAGGTCCATCCAGACATTCTTCCATACACGGAGGAAAGTGTCAGGAAGAAAGGTGTTCACACACTGTCCGAACTGGAACAGCTTTATAACAAAGAGGTGAGATTTATGCTTCATTCGCACTAGCTGACCTGTTATAAGCTTATATTTTTGTTTTGTGTTTTTTTTCCCTGTTAGCTGGTCGTAGGAACGACGTGCATGGGCATCAAGCATCCCATTTTCACAAGACGGCGCTTCAACTTCTGCATCGTGGATGAAGCGTCGCAGATCAGCCAGCCCGTCTGCCTGGGCCCGCTCTTCTACGCCAACAGATTTGTTCTGGTTGGCGACCACCAACAGTTGCCCCCAATCGTGCATCATCAGGAAGCCAGGTGCCAATTTTACAACAGCCACCTTTGTTTGATGATTTATTCTTAATAAAGTACAAGATAGAAAAGTTAATTTATATCAGTAGTTCGTTTCAAAAAGTAAAGCTCACGCATAGGAATGAATATTTTCAAAACCCGGTGGACAACTTCTTAAACAGGACGTCAACCCCCATTTTTTTTTTTTTTTTTTGTAATATGTTCTCTGCACCCCCCCACAAGTCTAACCACAGTGCAGCAAAATCCAACCATCTCAGGGGGCGGCCATTTTGCTTCTTGCTGTTGACTGAAAATGACATCACAGATGCTCAGATCATAACTTACCTGTTTTCTGCGTTTGGCCATATGATGTTGGCAAGCTGAGCCGTGGTTGTTTGTGAGCCCTGAGCAATTGTGATGTCATTTTCATTTGACAGCAAGTGGCAAAATGGCCGCCCTCTGAAATGGATAAGAAATGGGTGGATTTTGCTGCTTATATGATGAAGTCAATCTAAAACAATTTTTGATGATGTTATATGTGACCTGACTAGTCCAAATACAACCTTCTGATTAATATTACATTTGTGGAATATGAGTTATGCAGCAAAATCCAGCCATTTTTATCCACCTAAGGGGGCGGCCATTTTGCTACTTGCTGTTGACTGAAAATGACATCAGTGTTGGTCAGGCCTGTTTTCTGAAGCTGCGCTGTGATTGATTGTTACCTGAGCGCTGAGCATCTGTGATGTCATCTTCAGTCGACAGCAAGTGGCAAAATGGCCGCCCCCTGAGATGGATTAAAAATGGCTGGATTTTGCTGCATAACTCGTATTCCACTTACGCAATATTAACCAGAATACCATATTTAGACTAGTGGGGCTGCATCAAATTGGGTGGCGTTGACTTCCACTTTACTTCATATTCCACAAACGCACTATTAATCAGAATTTACACCATTAGGGTTGTATAGAACATATAATTGTCATGATATTGGGGTTGACTTCCCCTTTATGATCAGAAAAAGCAGTTTTTAATGATTGAAGTTTTTCAACAGGTCACTTGGGATGGATGAGAGTCTGTTTAAGCGACTAGAGTGCCACAGTGAAGCAGTGGTCCACCTCAACGTCCAGTACCGCATGAACAGGTGCACCTTATCGCTTGCTTGCATTAAAAACTCAGCATTGCTTAGATCTGTTGTCTTCACAGCAGCTCTAAAAACGCAAATGAAATAACCGTTAACAAAGATAAAATGTTCTTCTTCACACTGACTATGTCTCCTTCCAGGCAGATCATGTCCCTGAGCAACTGCCTGATGTATGACGGCCGCTTGGAGTGCGGCTCGGAGAAGACTGCGTCGGCTCTCCTCGCGCTGCCCTCGTTGACGTCTGTCCAGTCGGAGCTCAGTTCCCTCCCTGACTCGGATCCTCAGCAGGATCTGGCGTGGATACAGGCTGTTTTGTTACCAAGCAAACCTGTTTGCTTCCTGGATTGCTCAGTGGTATGTAGCAAGGAAATGCACCTACCATACCAGAAACTACCATTATGTTGTAAACAAGAAGTGCGTTCAAAGATGGCCTCTCTCCCGGAAGGTGCCAGCTTTGGAGTCAGTGGCACAAGGAGGCATAAGCAATCGCACCGAGGCGGCCATCATCCACCTCCTTCTGTCACTGTTGATCAAGGTATGCCTGCGGGTCACGTGACACCAAGGCTCAATTCCTCCTCGTCTCTGCCAAAGCTGGGTTCCATTTCCGTCTCTTAGGCCGGCTGTAAGGCCTCCGACGTCGGCGTCATCGCCCCATACAGACAACAAGTGAAAAGTGTCTCCGCTCTGCTGCAGTCGTCGGCGTTTAGCGGCATGGAGGTGAACACGGTAGACAAATACCAAGGACGGGACAAGAGTGTCATCGTGCTCTCTTTCGTCAGGAGTACCGCAGAAGAAGAAAATGTACGTTTTTTTTAATTTATTTTTATTTTTTTTATGGTTACGCCCCTCGTAGACCTTGCGAGCTGACCTGTTTGTTGCTTGCTTCCCAGCTAGGAGAGCTGTTGAAGGATTGGCGCCGCCTGAATGTTGCCATCACCAGGGCCAAACATAAACTGCTCATGGTGGGCTCCGCGTCCACGCTCAGACGATACACCCCCGTGGAGAAACTTCTCGGTCATCTGGAGCAGGAGAACATGATATCCTTTGGCCTCGCTCTGAGAACATTTCTTGCTTTTAAGTTGTTTGTTTGCGCCATCTGCCAGAGTTGGCAGAACACTTGTCATAGTTTTGTAATTGGACTGAAGATCTCAACATGGGTCCTCAATAATTTATGATCCAAGTCCTGATGAATGTGCTATTGCCGCCCCAAAAAGCATTAGTGTTCTAATTTATATGGGCATAAACGATACCAATAAGAAACATTAGGTTTTTGTATAGTTGCTTTTGTATTAATGGTAATCTTAAGTCCACTTTTTATTTTTTTAGAGACTTAAAATTCCCTCATTTGGCGTTTATAAAAGTACTTGAGATCAAATTTTTCCATTACAATCTGTTAGTAGGGAATTCATTGTTGATTAATAGTGAATCAAAAAAACGTCATTCATTATCATTATCATTATGAAGGGCTCACCCACACTCTGAAAAGAGATCTCTTCAACCCACTTAAGTCTAAATAGAATTGTTGAACAACTTAATTGAAATGCTAACACAATTGAATTACCGTAAATTAACTCATTCAATCCCAAAAACGTATAAAAACGTTTTTTAATACTTTGTCCTTCTCTCCCAAAAATTTGTTTACACGTTTGCTTTTTTTTTTATGCAAAAGCAGACAGAAGGCGTTGATGTAGCTTCTGACATGAAGAGGTGGCTCAAAACAATGGTAGTTGTTACAAAAAAATGACCAGCGGGTGGCAGCAGAGTATAAGAGATCAGCCAGGGCCATGTTGTAACAAGCTCATTTTGCCCGTTTGACCCGGAATGTGAATATTGATTGAACTTGGCTATATTCTAATGCTAATTTTTGCGTAACAGAAAATGCTATAATGGGCTAAATAAGTGAAGTATCCCTTTCAGTTGCCCAACTATTTTCTTTTTAGACTTAAGCTGGTTCAACAATTCTCTTTTTAGAATGCAAGGCACATACACGACTCACAAAAGGTTTACCATTATCAGCTTTCGGGTGAAATTTCAGGATGAATCGAAACTGCACTATAATCTTAATTTGATCTTCTCGAACATTTTGAATGCACATGCTCAACATTTAATGTTTCAGTACTTTGTGCACAACTTGCTCTTCCAAAAAGGACTTGAACTGCAAAATAATAATTGAAAAAACCCCCAAAACAAAACTGTTTCTTACCCTCCTTAACCAGCCTCACATAATCCAGCTCCCACCGTCAGCCCACACAGCCTTACCCATGATGCTCCTGTGATCACGTCAGCAGCGATTGAACGTCGTCTGTCACAGTGCAGTCATCCAGATGTCTTTATCGGCTTCATTTATTAAGTTGAAATGAACACACACTGCTTTAGCAATTACTGTATATTTATCCTCACAATGGTGAATCTTTGTGGGTTTTTAGTCATCTAATTTAAGTGGGTAATTTAATTATTTTTCTTATCTTTAACTAAGCTGTACAGTACATGTTAACATGTCATACATTAA
Organism: Festucalex cinctus; assembly: GCF_051991245.1. NCBI lineage: Eukaryota > Metazoa > Chordata > Actinopteri > Syngnathiformes > Syngnathidae > Festucalex > Festucalex cinctus. The sequence continues at coordinate 26,552,013 of NC_135414.1, forward strand.
TTTCATACTTGATTTGAGTGAGATGTAATCGGGCAATAAGAACTGACACACTTTGGATTCAACTGGAAAGAAAATGAGATGGTAAACTAAGCTGACTGACCAAATATAATTAAACTTGTTTTTGACCATTTTTGTGTTGCTGTGATTTTACAGTATATGTGCTATTTTCCTCTTGTTTCTTTAGCCGATTTGAATAATAAAACTTTGCCATTTGTATGAACTCTGACTGCAGTGTTGTGAATAAACATGCATGGAAGTACAATTCAGTTTAAAAGCGTTCTCTACAGCGTGATTGTTCCCTGCAGTACGGTGACGCTCTTTCCCACGATGTTGATTCTTGAGTCTTCTCTCACCTCCAGCTGCAATTCTCCACCTCGCTCGGAACACTGGAACGCTACACACACACACACACATCAGAAACATCAACATGGTGAGTTGATTGTGACTTTTCTGTGCAGGCAAGAATTGGCGAATATATAAAATAACTTTTGTTAAATGACTGACCATGCATTTTCTTCTTTCCCAGTTCTTTCGACCAGTAGCTAGCAAGGACAGTGTGTGCAGAACCTGCCAGTGCAAAAGTAGGTTACTCGAACAATGTTCATCTTTGTGTTGTGAAATACATATAAAGCCATTACTTTCATAGACGAGCATTTTGGCAATCATCATGACAACTGCACATTATAGTAGTGAGAATCCGAACCAGTGACAGGATCCTCCGAAATTCCATTCCAAGGGGCAAAATATCTGGAGTAGAAGTCATATCCTGGCTGGCAATCAGGAGATCCTTAAATCAAGCATACATGCATTTATTTACAATAGAGAGGATGGCCATGTTATGCTTTGGAGGGGTGTGCATTCCTCTATTCTATTTACATAAGTGGCCAGGTTTTGGGATGTAAAAAATACCTTTCATGGTGACTATCAAGCCTTTGACTCGTCCACTCTTTTCACTGCTTAGCAGGGCTTCAGGGTTGACTCTAAGACTGCTGAGCACTGACCTGGAAGCACATACTCTACTTGGTTGGTGGCTTTTTAATGGACAGTGCCATGTAAACATTGATAGTTCAGTAATACCAGTAGGAGGCGATGTTTGGCCTCTTTGTATTATTTACTCCAAATTCAATTGGTATATTTCAGTGACTGTGCTTGCATGGCTGTGTGTGTGGATTGGAACCTGTCACAGGTGTCTGCCAGTCGGAGCAGTAGTTTCTTCGTGTTGGAGCTAAGATAAACATCCTGGACTGGATGGTCTCCTACTGCGGCCTGGTGTACACATCACGTGACATGAACACACGGGGTTGGAGGAGGGCAACTACACTTGTGAGCTGTGTTTATTTTGCTCACCTTGATGAGGTCTCTAAAATGTTCAGGAGACTAAAGTAAAGAGAAACCATGTTAGTGTTTGTATTAGCATTTTAGTGTTTATGAAAAATCCTGTCAGCTTTTCATAGTGTATGACGTTATGGACTAGTACGTTTTTTGTTTTTGTTTTTCATGTTAATTGCATTGAACATCCATTCTCTAAAATTACCCCCCCTAATAGTGTACCTGCTTGGTGGGCGGGTTGAGGGGAAAATCCATCACCAAATCCTCCCCCTGCTGTACAACAGTCAGATCTCCACTCCTGGTTTCAAACACTACAGCAGAGTTCACATTTTCTGAAAGGTAAAAACAACCTAAATATGAACACATTCATTCTAAAAGAATGAAATGTTGCTGTTATTGGATGTTTGTTTTTTTAAATAACCATTTTTAAGACCAGAAAGTCTTACGCTTGTGTTTGAAGAGCACGGCAGCAGAGGCCAGAGTAGCGTGACCGCACAGGTTGACCTCCGTGGTCGGTGTGAACCAACGCAGACGGAACCTCGAATCTGTCCAAAAAGAAAGGAAATCATTGAATTCAGTAAAAGAGTCTTACTGGTAATAGAATAACACATTTTTGGATTTTTTTTTTTTAATGAATACAAGCCGAACTAATTCATTAAGTTTACATTATAGACTAGATTAATTTATGTGGTCTTTTGACAGTTCATGCACAAATAATACATGTTTTACTATGTTTTATACTGACTGACTTAATTCATAATGCAGAACTGTGCAATTGATTTTACAATGGCTTATTTAACAAAATCACATGGCTAACAGCAATCTTGAATCATGATTCTTACTCGTTTTAATTCTTGTGAAATGCTAACATTTTCCCAGCAGTCATTCATTAGTGTTTTGTTTTTCGAGCGCAATGAAATGATTTTTGCATTGACCTTTTGTAAAATCCTCAGAAGGCTTGACTGTGGTGATGAAGACAGTTTCTGATAAGTTCATCTCCGCCGCTACCTTCTGATACAATTCATCACACAGCTCCTAACAGAAACAAAATGCAGAAATAGCACAATTGTGGCACAAAATCAAAATTCATCATAAACAGTATGCTGGTTTGCTCGCACATGTTCTATGAAAATGAAATTGAAATGAAATTGTCTTTTTATGAAATCAAATTTTGTAGTATCCATTTAACTCAAGCTGAGCTACTGTACAACCTTTAATCACGTGGAAACAACTGTTTTACCAGTATTGCTGCTTACATGTTTTAAAAGACAAACAGCTGCTGGGTTCCCCTTAAATGGTAAATTGGTAAAGGCATCCACTATAAAAATGGGAATCTCCATTGTAAATGTGCAAAGCCGATCCAACAAAGCTTTTATATGCTTTTTGGACTTTGACCCAGGCTGTTTGGTCTCATTAGTCAGGGTGCAATACGCACAAAGTGCACCCGAGCCAAAGACTGACTGAGAACAAAAATAAGCCAGGGAATTATGGAAGCCCAAAAGTGACAAAATTCAATAAATAAAAAGGCCTTTTTGAAATAACTATCAATTAATGTAATCAGACAATTATGTAATATGGCCATTAAATTGTAAAAATGAGGCATTAGTATTATTATGAAAAGTGTTCATACTTTTCGTTAATATGTAAAAAAAAATATTTTATTCGTATTTTATTACAAAGTCGGGTTTTACTTCATAATGTCCTTTTCAACAATGGTCTTCTTTTAGATAATGGTGTTTTACAGCCGAATGACTTGGTCTGGGACCTCCACTGGGCGGCCGCCGACATATGCCAAATTGCTGATTATTATTCATAGACACGAGGTGGAAGCCTTCAGGATACTCCCAATGGCCACCTTACCCTTGATCCTAGCTATTTAATAATTTGATCATGGTCTTGTATGACAGTGTTTCTAAAACTTTGTTTTACATTATTTAAAATCTTGGCCTGTTAAGTTGAACATAAAGCTGGTATACTAGCAGGAAACTTTGACTTATTCTGTTGCATGAACGTCAACGGGTGATTACACAGATTTATTGTCCCTTCTTTCATAAAGTGGAAGAGGATTTGTTCTGCCTGTCACAGTCAAGTCACTGGCATAGACATATGAACAAAGATACATTTTGGACTAAATAACTGGTTAGAAAATTATTAAATTGAAATAGGATCATTTTCCCATGCTACACCTGATGATATCTCATGACAGTCGTGTTCAATTTATGTCTATAGCACTAAAGATCTTTACAGTTAGTACAGCCACACATAAAATACAGAAAAATATTACATTTGAAAAAATAAAAATAAAAAATAGTCAAACAAATGAACTCAAGCTAAATAAATATCAAAACAATCTAGTTTTGCTGGGAATGCCTAACCAATTGAATGTTACAACTCTTTTTTTTAAATACTCTTTTATATTTTTTAAGTTTAATTAGAATTGTTTAAGAGCAAAAATATTCTTTATTTCAGGTATTTATTTTTTGATTTTATTATACATTTCTATGAACATACGCTCGTAGAAGATGCAACGCCTGAACATGGCAACAATATAAAAACAAAAATAAACATGAAATGGAAAAAAAATTAACAAACTGGGGATTCTCACACATCACGTCATTTAAAATAAAAATGGAGCGTATACATAAAAAAAACATCAAGACAATAAATACCGCTTAGTATTGGCACTAATTTTCCTTGCACATTTGTTCCTTTCCCACTTTTTCCATTTGATTTCAGGTATGTGCTCAGTAGTACGCACATAGTCGTCTAGAAGTAACGCGAGAGAAACAGTGGAATAATGTAGTCTTCAAACCCAAGTCTCGCGAGACCATAACGTGAGCTTGTGATTACAGGAAGTGTTACCTGAGGCTTGCTGCTGTTATAAGACGCAAAACACCGGCGGCACAAATCGCGATTGTGAGACAATTTCGCGCTTTTTCAAACTTATACGCGGGCGTGCGGTTCGCATTTTTAGTCAGTGATGATTTGCGATATACAATAACGACGCATTAGTGGGATAACAATATGCTAGCTCGCGTTGTACATTTGACCGCTGTGTTAGCCGAAGCTAATTGCTAACGTTCTCGAGCTAACTAACGTTAGCCCATCAGATAAGCGCAAGCCGAGTGAGCTGACTCCAAATGTTATCAAAGTGTAGTCATCAACTATTAAAGTGACGTTTCGCTTCAGGCGACTGGAGAAGCTTTCTCTACGACGTCAGCCTTACAGAGAAATAAGTGTACTATAGACTTTTAGGCAGTTGGTTTGCTTGTTGTCGAGGTTTCCATAGGAACTATTTGGATTTGCTGGAAATTGACAAGTTTGTCACGAGGAGTAACTCATATCCAATATCTATAACCACCTGCAATTCTTCGCTTATGTGTCAACTTGATCCTACACAGCCAGTTAATAGTTAGGCATTTGGAATGATTATTGTACCTGTCAATGTTAACACATGTTCTACAGTTTACATTTGCTTTTTAAGTACTGTAACTTGAATGTGATTTGTGGTGCTCAAGACGAATTAATAAGTGGCTGCTGTTAATGGTATTTGTTTTTTAAAAAACAAACAAACATAGCAGCAATGTTGAAAATCCAACAACTTGTTACTGTTGTGCTTCCTGCCAGTGAGAATGTCGTCCAGCGAAGAGGGTTACGTGGTCAGAGTAAGAGGCCTTCCTTGGGCCTGCACCCAGAGGGAAGTGGCCAGCTTCTTCGCAGGTGAGAGCGAGCATACACATCTCTCGGCCGGAGACTTGAAAATGCATCCGATTGCAATCCAGTCGAAACTGTATTTAAATAGCACAAATTCCTAACAGAAGTTATGTCAAGGTACTTGTACATATGGAACAGGTCTAGTACTGCACACCTCACGAGGATGATGATGACGGCCAGTTCTTGTTTGTTAAAAAAAAAAAATGCACAAAATTGTGCATTTGTCCTACTGAGGGGTAATAAATTGCTACTAAGTCATTTTTCAAAATGATGCAACATTGATAAAAATTGTTAAATATTTTTTTTAATATTTTTTCTTCTTTTTTTTCAAGAACAGATCTTTTTTTTTTTCTCAAAAAAAATCTAATGAAATAAAATAAAAAATGTAAATGTCTTGTCCGCAGACTGTGACATCACAGGCAAAGTCAACGGAGTGTGTTTCACGTACTCCAAAGAAGGCCGGCCCAGCGGTGAGGCGTTTATTGAGCTCAACACGTCGGAGGGTCTCACCAACGCTCTGAGTAAAGATCGCAAATACATGGGACACCGATACATTGAGGGTAAGGAATAGTTGTGCATGACTTCAGGCTGTTTGAATTCAGATGTTGCACTGTATCGCTGTTTTTTGTTTTTTTTTTGTTCTCAATTATTTCCAGTTATTTCTCTGTTTGAATAACCCTTTGACTTTCTCCTGTGTCTGCCGGTGTGCACGTCAGTGTTCAAGTCGAACCGTAGCGAGATGGACTGGGTGCTGAAGCGTTGCGGCCCTGCTGACTACGACAGCTCCAGCGGCTGCATGCTGAGACTCCGAGGTTTGCCCTTTGGCTGCAGCAAGGAGGAAATTGTTCAGTTCTTTTCAGGTAACGTCAACATCATGCACTCTCATTAGATTATTATTATTCCTCAAACGCGTTCAGATGTTGCTTTATTATTATTTTTTTTCATATATTTTCTACGGAACCAAAGCCCAACGATTCAAATGAAAGATGTATTTTGTAGTCAACTAAATATATTTTCAACTATTGTTCTGTCTGTGATATATTAAGATTCCAGATAACGTTTCAGATAAGCAAGTAGACGTTAACGCATGTTGATTGCATGTCTTCTTATGTCTGTTTGTTCTTGTAGTATGTTGACCTTGTTCTAATATGTTACTATGTTGTTGATAAATGATTGAATGTATTTTTTGTTGTTGTATGATCTATATTAAGGAGGTAAAACAATGGAATAGGCCGGGCTTGTTTGGGTCAGGGGAGAGGAACGATGCATGACATTGACCTGGGGTCAACTCGAGCACTTATATGTGATGTGCTGTAAAGTTAAGACTTTAGTAGTCAGTTGTTTTATGCAACTCGTGTTAAAATAGTCTACAACTGGGAGATTAAGCCACATTGATTCATTTGAGAACTGCCAATGTATTTATATTTTTTTTATAGACATGTGTTATTGGGTCAGGGCTGGGCGATATGGCCCAAAAAATTTATTTATTTATTTATTTATTTATTTATTTATTTATTTATTTATTTTACCATCCCCAGTCATTTAAGACAATTACAATTTGAATGAATTTCAATCTAAAAAACTCAACAAAAGTTTATTATTTGGCCAGGTGTACCTAATGATGTGGCTAGCGAGTATCCGCCAGTCCCACAGCACACCAAATTGTCTCTTTTTGGTATTGGCTGACCTCAGGCCAGTTCTCGTGTCACTCTCCCCTTCCTCTTAGGCCTATTCCATCCAGCACATTCATGTCCAATTCTTGCTTTGAATACGGCCACGTTAAAGCTGCGACGGCTTGTGGCCCCTCATGACTTGTCTTCTTCCACTTGAACGCTCCCAATGGGTGTTTGTCTACCTACCGACTTATGTATTTGTGTGCTTGGGTTGAAGGGTTGAGAATCGTGCCGAATGGGATTACTCTGCCAGTGGACTACCAGGGGAGGAGCACAGGGGAAGCCTTCGTGCAGTTTGCCTCAAAGGAGATAACAGACAAGGCTCGGGGGAAACACAAGGAAAGGATAGGGCACAGGTGGGACGGACGGCAAGACTGGGTTGGGCTTCTTCTACTCTAGTCCATACTATACTTGGGGGGATGTTCTACATTTACTTTCTGTTGCCAATAAGGGGGTGGGGTTTGGGACTGTTAGAATAATGACACTTTTAATTGGCGCTTTCATACAATCAAATGTGTACAAGTAAAAATGTGTGCTGATTGTCTAATTTTCTACATGTAGTGTAATTGGGGGCATTGGGCTTGTAGAGGCTGAGGTAGACCAAGTGCATTTTTTTTTTTTGTCCAGGTTGTTCCCAGCTAGACAAACTGTTAGGCATATCTGTCTTTTCTGTCTGCATCTTTCTGTGTCTGTGTGCTGGCCAAGTCAGCCGTTTCCGACCCTCGCTCAACTCGCCGCGGACGGCCTCTCTCCTCGCAGGTACATCGAGATCTTTCGGACCAGTCGCGAAGAGGTCCGAGACTATCTGGACGAACCCCGGCGGGTGGTCGGGGCCCAGAGACCGGGGCCCTATGACAGACCCGTGATGGAGGGCCCCAGGGGGGGATACTTTGGCTCTGGTCAAAGTCGCAGCGGCGCCCTCATGGATTCCATGAGAGGCGGTGGGGGGTATGGGGGAGGTAAGTAGGTTGGAGGTTGCTCGCTGAGCTGTAGTCGCACAAGATTTGCTGATGAATGGTGGCTTCGACTCACAAGTGTTCAATAAAAACAGGACAATGTAAAGAATAATAACAATAGTTTGAAAGTTAACACTGAACTTCATTATTATCCTGTATTTGATGCAGTGACTCTTGCTCGTTTATCGCGGGTGCATCTTTCGCGGCCTTGCTGTTTTGCAGATTTTTTACAGTGCAAATTATTTTTTAAATATGCCTTTTGGTTTGTTTATTTTTTTTGTCTTTGTGTGGCCGTATCTCTCGAACCCTACGTCCGACCGGAGACATACGGGCATCCGCGTATCCGTCTCGATGAGACCTTTCCAACGGTGTCTGTCCCGTCGTTCCACGGCATTGCATTCCGGAGATAGAAAATATATACTGTGCTGTATAATAAGTACATTTTAAAAACATACTTTTAATGGAAAAAAAATGACTAAATGAAAAAAAAACATAAATGATGAATGAAAAAGAATTCATAATAAACTAAAAATCATACCAAAACATAACAAATGGAAAAAATATATACTGTGCTGTGTACTATAATTAAAAAAAACATACTTTCAATGGAAAAAAAATGAATGTAAATTAAAAAAAAAAAAAAAAAACGAATGAAAAAGCATTTCTAATTAAGTAAAAATTATACCACAAAAAAAAAGAAGAAAAAAATAGGGGATTTTTGTTGTTGTTGTTGTTTTCTTTAATAATAAGTAACGCAGATTTACATTATTGCGGGTAGTTTTTGGAACGTAACATCCGCGATAAACGATAAATGACAAAAAAAAAATACTTTGGCAGTGACCACTAGAGGGAGCTCATGCACAACTAATCATCTGTTGGATTGATAGTGAGGTCTGAGCTTGTCTTTTGTGCTGTGCATGAGGCAAAATAAAAGTTATTTATTTTTATTTTTTTCATTTTTCAAATTGTTGTTCTGCGTGTGTCCAGGTTATGGACATAGTTATGACGGCTACAATGGATTAAGCAACTATGGATTTGGAAACTGCATGTTTGATGAGCGCATAAGAGAAGAGCGAGGAGGAAGAGGTAATTTTTTTTTTTTTTTTTTTTTTTTTTTTTTTTTTTTAAGATGTTTTTCCCTAAAATCGCGGTCAATCATGACCTCAATCACAGATGAGGTTTTTATTTTTTATAAATAAATAGAAGTGGTTGTCAACAGTTTGTATCCTCGTCGTTCTAGTGTATGTTTGTATTTGTCACTAGGCAGCAGTTACAGTCGGCACTCTGACGGAGGCTCAAACTACCACGGCGGCCATTTTGTCCACATGAGGGGTTTGCCTTTTCGCACCAGCGAGATGGACATCACTAAAGTGAGACTACGGCGCCCAAACGCTTCATTGGCGTTGTTTTTGATTGCTGCGTCCCTGACACTTTTTTTTGCTTCCTTTCCAGTTCTTCTCACCTTTGAACCCGCTGAGAGTCCACATCGACGTCGCTCTCAACGGCAAGCTGACAGGAGAGGCTGACGTGGAGTTTCGCTCCCACGAGGACGCCGTGGCCGCTATGTCCAAAGACAAGAACCACATGCGTATGCCGTCGTCTTTTTCTTTTTTTGTATGGCAGATTTTTCCAAGCATCCTCCACATAGTGCCAGTTAAAACTGTGTACCGCTAAATGCCATTGGAATTAAAACCTTGCCTATTTTTGTGATTAAAAATGTTGCAGTGTTATGAGAAAGAGTCATCTTGGATTTTCCATTTTCTCCACAGAACACCGCTACATTGAGCTCTTTCTCAACTCGACAGCCAGCGGAGCCGAATCAAGTGCGTGTTGGTCAAATCTCTTTCTGTTCAGTTGTCATTTAAAAACAAAATATATTTATCGTTTTTGTACATTTCATAGGTCGTGGCGGTGGTTACTATAGCAACTCAGGAGGCGGATCACGGAGCAGTGCAGTGCGAGGCGCATACTGATGATGTCATTACCCGGCTTCCTTTTATTTTCCTCAAGGGCCACGTTTTGTCTCCAAGCTTGATCCGAAACTCTTCTTCCTTTCGCGCATATTTAAAAATGACTAGTACATTGTATTATTCCATTTTGTTGGCCAGACTGAAGGTAGAAGCTGCACGTTTATGGTCACATTTTGTAGGAAACCTTATGTAATTCGTTAGGGGGGTAATCTTAATTGCACAAACAAAAACAAAAAAAAGTTTTCCTTTGTAAGAAATATTTGGCAGGATTTCATACTAGTACCACATGTACCAATGTTAAAAAAAACCAAAAAAAAAAAAAAAAAACCTTAACAACTTCTGAAAGTCTTCTATTACATGATTGGAGGCCCAACCCCACATACATTTTGTTTTAAAATTGAGCAATTGGGAGCTTGTGTGTGTGTTTGAATTTCAGTTCAATATTGTTTGTCCTGTTACAACTGATGTCTACCATTTGCAGCTGTTGTACATTTTTTGCCCAATACATTTTTTTTTATTAGAAAACAGCCTATTGTTTTTTTTGTGTACATTGACATAATGACAACATGATCAGGTTTATAATTCCATTTAATCAAAACTGCTAACAGTCAAGGCAGCATACTGTTGGCAATCAACAATATGATAAAGTTTAAATCTGATAAACAAAAAAAACAGTACACATTCCCTTGAGGACTGGGACTCCTGTACATTATATATAAAATGAGGCCCAGGTGCTAATCTGAATTAGATTGTATGAAGTGTTATTAACACAGGAATAAATTAGAAGGCAAACCAAGACAGTTAACTTCCAGGTTGTCAGCATAAATACAAAACCACAGTGTGCAGATGAGCATGTAGACTTGGAAAAGAATGGTCTGTTGCAAGAGTTTTTTTTGTTGTTTTTTTAAACCAGTCAACAGTTTTATATCTATCAATTTCTGAACTGCTTGTCTCACTAGGACTCATATTCAAGAAAGGGGGAAAAAAATGTTTTAATGACTCGGGAACTTCGAGCAGGTCAGTTACGTGAACAAACAGAACAAAACGTCAGAATACAAACTTCTCGGTCCTTGAAGCAGCATCCACTGCAATTTGTGCCGCGAACCTACAACATGCCGTTCTTACTGTTAACTACAATGAACCTCAAAATGTTAATACTGTACCTGCTTCATTTTGGCAATACCAGTATTTGCACCAACACCGACATGAGCAGCAGCCTGGGCGACACAACATTAAACTTGTTTTTTTGTCTTTGTGCGCATCTTCAGAGACTGTTAGTACTTTCTTGTGGCACTTAACTCCTGATTTTGGTACAAACAATGTTACACAGTCATTTCGTCTTTAGTGCTTTTGTTTACTGTGAAGTCCTGTCTTTTTTTTTTTTTTTTTTTTTTTTTTTACAACCGAGAAGGGGAAGTCCATCTTCTTTTAGTGGCCTAAGTGCCTTTCCATGAGTTCTGAATGCACACTTAACAGGGCACTTGACAAGAGTTTCGAATATTTGAACACAACAGCAGCGACATCCAGTTAAGGAGACGTAAACAAACATCTGTGAACGTTTGACCCTGCGGAGCAGACAAATGTGCACTGCCACAGACGACCACAAGGTGTCATCACACATCATGTGAATTTGTAATGCACAAGTGGATAAAAAGCTCAACGTGTAGCTATCCACCTCGTAGGAAAAATAAATGACATAATTGCCGAAAGTCATTTTTTACATGTTACGACGGCGTATCAAGGCCACGTAGAAATATATATATTTTTTAGAGGGCGGGGGCAATATGATGAGAAAAAAAAAGTGGCAAATTTGCCACTTTTTTTCTCGTCGCGTGGCTGTTTGTGTCAAGTGTAGTGCCGGCAGAAAGGAACCGCTACACAAAGTCACAGTTTGCAAAGTGTCTAATGGTGGAAGAACTCATTAAAATGTACTTTTCGGTCGGGTTTTCAAACAAGGAGATACTAATTTCTTTAGCAGAGATAAACAATATCATTGTTGCCAGTTTATAAAGTGGCAAATTTGACACTTTTTTTTCCTTGTCATATTGCCCCCGCCTTCTAAATAAATATATATTTCTACATGGCCCTAATACGCCGTCGTACATTTTTAACTTAGTCACAGTATCAGTAAAAAATAT